>NW_005871223.1:649214-712025 GCF_000147115.1 Myotis lucifugus
CTATTTAAATAACACCTTAGTCTTCTCCTCCATCTGCCTCCTTCTTTTCCTTTGTTCCCCCCCTCTTCCTCCTGAAATTCTTAACCCCCAATCCTTTTTTTTTCCTTTTTTAAATATTTCCTAGAAAAAAACTGGGTGCCTTTTTTACATGGGGGGGGCGAAAAAGGGGCCCCGGGGGGCTGCTTTCCCCCTGCCCCCCAGCCATGATAGGAGAATCGGGCGCCTTTGCCACACTGGCCAGTGATAGCAGGAAGTAGGGGTGGAGCCAGCGATGGGAGCTGGGCAGGGGCGGCTGCAGCTGTGGGTCGCCGCTGCCCGGGCCTAACGCCTCGGCCAGAGGCATTAGGCCTGGGCAGGGGCGGTGCCAGCGATCACGGGGCGGCTGCAGCTGGGGGGGTCCCCTGCCCAGGCCTAACGCCTGGGCCAGAGGCATTAGGCCTGGGCAGGGGCAGTGCCAGCGATCATGGGGAGCAGGGGCAGAGTCGCCGATGGTGGGAGCTTGGGGTCCCCTGCCCAGGCCTAATGCCTTGGCCACAGGCGTTAGGCCTGGGAAGGGGTGGAGCAGGAGATCCCTTGGAGAGCTGTGGGTCCCCTGCCCAGGCCTAATGCCTGGGTGAGAGGCATTCGGGTGGAGCGGTCAATCGCAGGGAGCAGGGGCCGAGTTGGCGATGGTGGGGAGCTGGGGGTCCCTTGCCCAGGCCTAATGCCTTGGCCAGAGGTGTTAGGCCTGAGCATGGGCAGAGCCAGCGATCGTGAGCAGGGGCGGCGTGGGCGATCGTAGGGAGCTGGGGGTCCCCTGCCCACCCTGATCCGGGACACCCTTCAGGGCAAACCAGCTGGCTCCCACCCGTGCACCAGGCTTCTATCCTATATAATAAAAGGGTAATGTGCACATGCAATTTTTTTTTCAAATATATTTTATTGATTTTTTACAGAGAGGAAGGGAGAGGGATAGAGAGTTAGAAACATCGATCAGGTGCCTCCTGCACACCCCCTACTGGGGATGTGTACGCAACCAGAGTACATGTCCTTGACGGGAATCAAACCTGGGACCCTTCAGTCCGCAGGCCGACGCTCTATCCACTGAGCCAAACCCGTTAGGGCGGTAATGTGCAAATTGACCCTAACAGCAGAACGACTGGGAATGACTGGTCACTATGACACACACTGACCACCAGGGGGCAGATGCTCAATGCAGGAGCTGCCCCCTGGTAGTCAGTGCACTCCCACAGGGGGAGCTCTGCTCAGCCACAAGCCAGGCTGACGGCATCACAGCGGCGATGGTGGGAGCCTCTCCTGCCTCCTCAGCAGCTCTGTGGATGTTCAACTGCAGCTTCGGCCCGCTGGCAAGTGGACGTCCCCCAAGGGATGTCTGATTGCCAGCTTAGGCACAATCCCCCGGGGAGCAGGCCTAAGCCAGCAGGTGGACATCCCTCGAGGGGTCCCAGACTGCGAGAGGGCACAGGCTGGGCTGAGGGACCCCCGAGTGCACAAATTTTTGTGCACCGGGCCTCTAGTATATATATATTAAGAGAGAGAATATTTACAGTCATTTGCCACATAATGATATTTCTGTCAATGACAGATTGCATATATGACGATGGTCCCATAAGATTATAATGGAGCTGAAAAATTCTTATTGCCTACTGATGCTGTAGCCATCATAATGTTGTAATACAGTGTGTTGCTCATGTGTTTGTGGTGATGCTGGCATAAACAGACCTACTGTGCTACCTGTCATATAAAAGTATCGCACAAAAGTATAGAATATAATACTTGATAATGATAATAAAATGACTGTATTACTGGTTTGTGTATTTGCTGTACTTTTGATTGTCATTTTAGAGTGTACTCTTTCTACTTATAAAAAAAAAGTTTGGTATAAAACAGTATGCTGTATTAAGCCAGCAGCAGCCAGCCTCATACACCTCGTGTTTACTATGTTTGATTGCATCATTTTCTCATGTGCTCAACTTAATCTCATGTTGTTTTGTATGGTAACATATACTGTACAGGCTTGTAGCCTAGGTGTGTAGTAAGTTAGACTATCTAGGTTTGTGTAGTGCACAAAATTGCCTATTGATGCATTTCTCAGAATGTACCCTAGTTGTTAAGTGGTGTATGGCTGTATTTTAAGGAATTGGCTCACATGAGTATGGGGGCTGGCAAATCTGAAATGTGCAGGGCAGGCCAGCAGGTTGGGGATTCAGGGAAGTGCTGATGTTGCAGCTTGAATCTGAAGGCAGCCTGGAGGCAGAATTCTTTCTTCCTTGGGGTCCTGTATTTTCTCTTAAGGTCTTTAACTGATTGAATAAGGCCCACCCATGTTATAGAAGATAATCTGCTTTACTAAGTCTATGGATTTAAACGTTATTCATATTTTAAAAAAAGTCTTCATCTAAATTGGAGTTTGACCCTAAGACATAGCCTAGCCAAGCTGACACATAAAATTAACCATCACACAGACAGTTGTTATCATATGCTTCCTAGTAATAGATTGTTTCATTATTGAACTTATCTATAAACATCAGATTTTCAGGGGTTTTTTTCACCTTCTTATTTTGTGGAGAAATAAAAAGCTTGTGTTCTTTTTACAATGGAAAGTGCCTGTGGTATGTCCAAGTCGTGCTAGGTACCAGGAATGCAGAGGTAAGTTTTAAGACATGGTACCTACCTTCAATGAATACCTTAGTTAACTGATTATAAATACCTTTGGTTTTCATAGTAGTCTTTGGGAATTTCATATATGGAAAGAAGAGAGAACAAAAAGAACCACCACAAATCTTTCACTGTGTTACCTCCACGTGAACTTGATGTGAATCTTTTCCAGGTTACTTCTGTTTTGGAATATGTGTGGGTCATCACTCTGCTTCTCGAAGATAAGGTTCATGCCAACTAGGGTATCCGGATGCTGTGAGTGAGGCACACAGACCCAGTATAATTTCTAACTCGAGCCTAAGTGGAAATGCTTCAGTCCTTCCGGAGAGCATACTGATGATAAAAGACTACATAGTTCTCTGCTCACTGACGTAGGACAGAGTGATACTGGGTTCTTCTGGGGTGGACACCTTGAAATCTTTTTTTTTTTTGGAATAAAGACTTTCTTAGATAAAAGGCTTCAAGAGTGCTAAGATTTGTAATATGTAGACGTGAGCTATCTGGAAGGAAAGTAGGGCTACCTGAGATTCAAGGTGTGCTTTTGGATTGCTAACCTGCTTGCGCTAAATGTTGAGTAAAGACTATATTGTTCCCAAGTGAGTTTTACCTAGTCCACCCAAACCGCTTTAGTTTTATGGTTAGCCTGACTACGACGTATCTTTCTAGTTCATGAAATGACCAACTTCAGAATTCCTATGCCTCATTCACACACAGACTTAAGTTACAGGACTCTTAAAGAGAAAAATCATGAGTGTCTGAATGTTTTTGAATAAAATTATATTATCGGATTCTCTCTCAAGCACAGTTATCTCCAATGTGGGTGCCTGAGGTGGGCCATTGGGTGCAAGAGGAAGTGATTAGAATTTCTATTTAGATTACATTTTAAAACAACCAGTTCTGTTTTGTCTAGGTTTTATAATAAACATAATTGTTATGCTGATATTAGTATAGAAACAAATAAATATGTGTTGAGTGAGAGTGTTTGCTAAAAAAATACTGAGCTGAAAAGGTATGTAAGAAATGTTTGGTGATCTCTGCTGTAAGCATCCTCAAGTGAGGGACTTCGCCCAGAATTTGAGAAGTGCGTCCCACTAGAGGGCGATGTGTGCTCAGGGCAGAGAGTCCTGGATACTCTAGTCATAAACACACTTCATTGGAAGGAATGTTAGTGTTGCCCATTTAGGAGTAATTATATTGCATGTTGACTCAACACCAGAAAGATCTGATCTGAGTGAGTGGTTGCTTTGTGATTACTATGCTGTTTAATGAATAAGACAAAAAACTACATTTTAACCTGTAAGTCAAACTGGTCATCTTTTCTTAATAATTGGTCAGAAAGAATAACTGGATGGAGCCTTCTGAAACATTTAACATGAAATTATTTTTTACAATATGACTTTAACATCTACTTGTGTGCATGTGTGTGTGTTTGTGAACATATGTATGTGTATTAGTATGTATGTGAATGGCAATGTTGCATCTCTGGCTACTCACCACAGGGTTTGCTGTTTTCTTGACTTCTGAGTCACATTATATGTTTCTGGAATCCATGTATGAACCATGCAGCTGTATTGACTGCTCAGCCCTGTGACCTCGAACAAGTTACTGGTGGGCTGTGCGCCTTAGTGCTCTTACTTGTTAATCAGCATAGAGCACTTGACCCACTTGTCTCTAAGGAGACAGAGTACTTTCAGAATTATTAAGCACTATGTAAATGTGTTTTAAATTGTTATTATTAGTAATAATCATTATTAGGATTATATTAGAAGAACCAATATAGTGTTATGTTGGAAGTTATAATTCTCTGATAAGGAGGGGTTGTATAAAGTGGTGTAGTTGGTATTCAGATACACATCTCACTTCTTCAAAACGAACTTCCCCTTTTTGATTTTATAATTTGTTAGGGCTTAGACAACGTGATAGATAATAGGATATGCGGCAGCCTCTGCAGTTGCAGTGAGTCTGAGGTTTGCTTTTGCTGAAGTCATGTGTGGGGTCATGAACTGCAGTCTCCTCACATCTGTTTGGGAAACTTGAACTTCATTCTCCTCGATTCCCTTTTCTCTGGAACTGCTAAGGGGAAATGCTATTCTCTCTATTCTCGTGTGGGATGGGGAGAACAGCTGTCCAGATGTGATGAGGGGTAGAGGGCCAGGTTTGTTGTGTGATGTCTTGGAGTTTGGTGAAAGCCCATTGAAAACAGTGATGTACGAGATGGGATTCGAGGCCTTGGCCCTGCCCTGTGGTTGGAGTGTGGTCACAGGGAGTAGCAGCTGACGTTGTGCCAGGCCTGTGCTTGGGGTGTGCTAGGCCTATAACATGCTTTCACTCAACTCACATAAAATGCATTGTTCCTTTACCCTCCCTCCTTCTCCACTCTCTCCCCAATCCTCAGCTACTGCTTCTGTATCAGGGTTTGGGTACTAGTGTAAGAGCTTGAAAGTGCAAATCTCAAAACACCCTCAGTGTTAGTTTTTCTAGATCTGTGCCACTTGATTTTCCATTCAGTGGAGAATAAGGTGTGAAAATGGCAATTCCTAGGGCAGGGTTGGGCCACACAGGGGCCAGACCGGTGCAGTGCACTGGTGGTGGGCTGCTGTGCACAGGATGGGCTGAGGTGACCGGGAAATGGGCATGCCTTTTAGGAAAGGGGTGGCCTCTCAGATTCTACTTGGGGTGGCGGACCCACTGTTGCTGATCATCATCATTTCAAGAGAACTGGGATATCAAGATGTGTATGTAACCTTTCTAAGTCTTATAGCACTCTCCAGGCCAGTCCGCAGGTCTGCTGGTCGTGTTTGCTCGGATGCCTGTCACTTTCCAACTCCTGGTACGTGTTTCATACAACATTTACTCACTCATTTGCCTACTTAGTGTTTTAGAACCATTCCTACTCTTGGTGGTAGAGACAGAGAAGCTGGCATCCCTGTGAGGGAGTTACTGTGTGGGGTGAGGACCTCCGCTTCCTGATGCTGACGGAGCCCATCACTTGTGAACTCACCTGAGCAGTAGGATGAGGGGTGTCCCCTCAACCCTCCAGAGCCATGCACCACTTCTTCCCTCTTGGCTTCTCTCCTTGTTTTTGTGGGTATGAGGGGCTAAGAAGCTACCTCTTTCTCACTTCTCTCTCTGGTGCCTGGGAAGCAGGCTTTCTCTTCCTGCCGGAAGGCTGGACCAGCTGCTCTGGGCAGAGCTGCTCAGACAGCAGCAGCTTGCATTTCCCCTTTCCCTGCGGGTCCACAACCCCGGCACGCCCAGACTCTGGAAACCTCTGGATTTGCTGTTTGTGTTGTTTGGTGCTTGGAGTATTCACAAAGCATTCTCTGAACAGCTGAGAGGCGCTCATGCTGATGATCTGTGTAGTGGCCTGAGGTCCAGAGCACGTGCCTGACTCCCCATGGTTCAGGCCCCCGGTCAGGCCAGGTCTCTGCAGTGAGGCTGATGCACCACATGAAGCCTCGCATCTATGATGGCCGGGCTTGTCCTGTGTGTATTCCTGCGAGCCTGTAGTTCCTAGGCCAGGGTCTGTTCCTTCTGCTCACCAGAATTTCATCAGCCGCTAGCACCATGCCTGGGGCCCTCAAGTCCTGAGGAGGTACTTAGGAAATTTGGTTTTAGGGCTGCTAAACATGCTGCTGGGATAATGAACTGGAAGGGAGACCCCTGTATTAGTTTTGGCTTGGTATCAAGTTAACCAGTGGTGCCTGTTCAGATGTGTAGGAGAGTGGCAGGTGGATGGGGGAATGTGGCTGACAAGGGAGTGCTCAGCTGTAAAATCAGCAGGTTAGTGTGTTCCTTTGGGGGCATTAGGGACAGTTCACTTACTCATGATGAGTGTCAGTTTCTTCATTTGTAAAAGGGTGGATAAAACACATCGATATTTATAGGGCTTAGGCGGAAACCCTAGCTGCTATTATTATGGATAATGTATTTTGGGAGACAGAAACTTTGGAGAGATGGAAGGAATATGATCCCTTGGGACTACTGTAGACACACTCATACACACTCACACACAATTATCCATCACCCAACTATCCCTCACACTGTCCACTAGTCCATAAAGCACAGCCAGGATTTGCCAGGCTTTTTACATTCTTGGATTTTCACAAATGCTTTTACCCTCGGGGGGAAGACGGAGGGTGGGGTCAGCCCACCCATGGGGAGGTGGCCACAATCCGATATTCTAAATGAGATCATGCTCATCTCAAAACATCCTCATACTTAGGATGTTTTTAAAGCCAAGACTCAAGAAAGTCAAGCACAAGTGAAGCAAACAAGGAACACACAGGCCTGACCCCCATTGAGAGGCCCTGCGCTGAGCGACCGCAGCTGCTGCTGGTGCTGCCAGGGGCCTGCTGGAATCCACTGTGCCTTCGATGCTGCAGGTTTTCCTACTGGTCACCCAAAAAAAGTGTTGCAACAGCTACCATCTACTTTTTAAAAAAATAAACCTATTAGTAAAAGGGCAGTTATGTTAACATAGTGGGAAAAATTGTGTGCCTGGACACTTAGGCTTTGCTGGCATTGAGAGGGTCAGCAACACCACCATTTAGGTGGAGTGGGCCTCTGTTTTTGAGCATGTATGCAAGGTCATAAGCACTAGGCCCTGTTTTAAGTGTGTTATATCATCTTGTTTAATTTTTCCCTGGCCCGTGAGATGCATGTCTTAAAAAATTTTTGTTCCCCAACTTTACAGATGAGGAAAGCAAGGTTGAGCGAGGATGAGTACATTGCCTAAGCTCATACGCAGCTCATTGGTGGGAGAACAGGAATTGGGATCATAATGGTTGCAGAGTGGCACTCTGAAATAGTACATTCTATTCTTTGAACCTCTTTAAAAAATCATTTTATTTTAATTGTCTAAAGCTGAGCAAACAAGTATCAGATGTAAATTTAGAAAAAGGAGGGAAAAACCTTAATAATAGTCCTAAACAGTTCCCACATGTTAATATTGGCACTTTTTTTTCCCTTCATGCATAATCTGTAACTAATTTTTAAAAGTTTGTTTGAGATTTTTAACATAGTAAATAATACTTTAGAAGACAGTCTAAATCCTCAAGTTGAGCAGTCTGGCCTTTGTAGTAGAACACAGACGAGGCCACCTTAGACCTAGATTAGAAGCCTGGCTGTGTCGCCAGGTAGGTGGGCAGCCTCGGACCAGTTATTTCCTCCCTCAGTATCATTCTCTTTGTCCAGAGGCCTTCCCAATAAAATCCACGTCATCTGGCAGCCTATGATAAACAGTAGATGCTGAGTGTTATGTTCTGGGCTGGGCAGCCTAGCACCATCGTTTAGAAATTGATAGTCCCCTTGTTCTCATCTGTATGTTTTCTTTATTATTTATAAAAAGCAGGCAGTATAGTTTATTAGACCATACAGTGATGGCTTTTGGGATTTAAGTCTAATGTTTTAATTATTTTCAGAATTAGCCCTTTTCAATGACTTCCAGAGATTACTTTGTGATTATAATTTATCTCGTGTATGACTTTGGTTATCATGCAGTTATATATTTCTCAAAACTATTTTCTTCATTTGTATTATTTAAATGTTGATTTAATGGAGGGATGCACATTTATTTTTTGGCACATTGCAAATTAATGACAATTAGTTGATATAAATGCTTAGAGGAAGGTTTTTACTTTTGTTTTCTTACCTACCTCTCTTCTTCTCAGAATTCAGAACTGTACTATTTTTAACTGCTGCTTTGGAATAAAAAGGAAGTATTTTTTGCTTCCATGATGTATGTTTTGTTTCAAGACCTAAAGGCTATCAACATTGATTCTGAGGATGTGAGACTAGGAGAACATGCCCTTTTCCTCATCAGAAATCAGCCATTCCAAGTATCTTTTTGGAAGGTATATATGACAGAAAACATTTGTGTATATATATAAAGATTTTTTAATAATGAGTGCCATTTATATTTAAATTATAAATCTTATGAGCTTATGGTTAACAATCTTAGGCTAATTACTTTATAAGGTGATTCTGCTAGAAAGCTATTTGTGACCATGTCCAACAGGCTTATGTTCTATTAGCAGCTCAGACCTGTTCCCTTTTATGGCATTGTTTTATAATGTAGGTAGTGTATTTAAATTCCATATTTTTTTTTATTATTTTTATTTTTCGCTAAAAGTATTACAAAGGGTATTACATAAGTGTCCTTTTTACCCCCCCCACCCTTGACAAGCCCCTGCCCTCCCTTACCCCCCAGTGTCTTATGTCCATTAGTTATGGTTATATGGATGCATACAAGTCCTTCGGTTGATCTCTTATTCCCCTCCCTCCTGTCCCCCAACCCTCCCTGGCCTTCCCACTGCAGTCCGACAATCGGTTTGAGGCAGCTCTGCCACTGTATTTATTATTGTTCAAAAGTTTGTAATGGTCTTAATTATCCATGAAAGAGTGAGATCATGTGGTATTTTTCCTTCATTGACTGGCTTGTTTCACTTAGCATAATGCTCTCCAGTTCCATCCATGCTGTTGCAAATGGTAAGAGTTCCTTCTTTTTTAACAGCAGCATAGTATTCCATCGTGTAGATGTACCACAGTTTTCTAATCCATTCATCTACTGATGGGCACTTAGGCTGTTTCCAGATCTTAGCTATGGTGAATTGTGCTGCTATGAACATCTGGGTGCATATATCCTTTCTGATTGGTGTTTCTGGTTTCTTGGGATATATTCCTAGAAGTGGGATCACAGGGTCAAATGGGAGTTCCATTTCCAATTTTTTGAGGAACCTCCATACTGCCTTCCATAGTGGCTGCACCAGTCTGCATTCCCACCAGCAGTGCACAAGTGTTCCTTTTTCTCCACATCCTCTCCAGCACTTGTCGTTTGTTGATTTGTTGATGATGGCCATTCTGACAGGTGTGAGATGGTACCTCATTGTTGTTTTGATTTGCATCTCTCGGATGATTAGTGACTTTGAGCATGTTTTCATATGTCTCTTGGCTTTCTGAATGTCCTCTTTTGAAAGGTGTCTATTTAGATCCTTTGCCCATTTTTTGATTGGATTGTTTATCTTCTTTTTGTTAAGTTGTATGAGTTCCCTATAAATTTTGGAGATTAAGCCCTTATCAGATATGACGTTGGCAAATATGTTTTCCCACAAGGTGGGTTTTCTTGTTGTTTTGTTGATGGTTTCTTTTGCTGTGCAGAAGCTTTTTATTTTGATGTAGTCCCATTTGTTCATTTTCTCTTTAGTTTCAACTGCCCTAGGAGCTGTATCAGTGAAGAAATTGTTTTGGCATATGTCTGAGATTTTGTTGCCTTTGTATTCTTCTAGAATTTTTATGGTTTCCTGTCGTACATTTAAGTCCTTTATCCATTTTGAGTTTATTCTTGTGTATGGTGTAAGTTGGTGGTCTAGTTTCATTTTCTTGCATATATCTGTCCAGTTTTCCCAACACCATTTATTGAAGAGACTATCTTGGCTCCATTGTATGTTCATGCCTCCTTTGTCAAAAATTAATTGAGCATATTGGTTCGGGCTAATTTCTGGACTCTCTATTCTATTCCACTGATCTATATGTCTGTTCTTGTGCCAGTACCAGGCAGTTTTGAGAACAGTGGCTTTGTAATACAGCTTGATATCTGGCATTGAGATCCCACCTACTTTGTTCTTTCTCAGGATCGTTGCAGCTATTCGGGGTCTTTTTTTATTCCAGATGAATTTTTGGAGAGTTTGTTCTAGATCTTTGAAGAAGGCCATTGGTATTTTAATGGGAAGTGCGTTGAATGTATAGATTGCTTTGGGTAGTATGGACATTTTAATGATGTTGATTCTACCAATCCAAGAACATGGTATGTTCTTCCATCTGTTTATGTCTTCCTCTATCTCTTTTTTCAACGTCCTGTAGTTTTCTAAGTAGAGGTCATTAACCTCTTTAGTTAAGTTTATTCCTAGGTATCTTAATTTTTTTGGTGCGATGGTAAATGGGATTGTTTTTCTAATCTCTCTTTCTGCAAGTTCACTATTGGTGTATAGAAATGCCTCAGATTTCTTGGGGTTAATTTTGTATCCTGCTACATTGCCAAATTCATGTATTAAGTCTAGTAGCTTTTTGATGGAGTCTCTAGGGTTTTGTATGTATAATATCATGTCATCTGCAAATAAGGACAGTTTTACTTCCTCTTTTCCAATTTGGATGCCTTTTATTTCTTCTTCTTGCCTAATTGCAATGGCTAATACTTCCAGTACTATGTTGAACAGGAGTGGTGAGAGTGGGCATCCCTGTCTTGTTCCTGTTCTTAGGGGAAATGGTGTTAGTTTTTGTCCATTGAGTATGATGTTGGCTGTGGGCCTGTCATATATGGCTTTTATTATGTTGAGGTATGATCCTTCTATTCCCACCTTTCTGAGAGTTTTTATCAAAAATGGGTGTTGGATTTTGTCGAATGCTTTTTCTGCATCAATTGATATGACCATGTGGTTTTTTTCTTTCAATTTGTTTATGTGATGTATCACATTTATTGATTTACGGATGTTGTACCATCCTTGCATCTCTGGGATAAATCCTACTTGGTCATGGTGTATGATCCTTCTGATGTACTGCTGGATCCGATTTGCTAAGATTTTGTTGAGGATTTTGGCATCTATGTTCATGAGGGATATTGGCCTGTAATTCTCTTTCATTGTGATGTCTTTACCTGGTTTTGGTATTAGGGTGATGCTGGCTTCATAGAATGAGCTTGGAAGTGTTCCTTCCTCTTGAATTTTTTGTAGTAGTCTGAGGAGGGTAGGTTTTAATTCTTCCTTGAATGTTTGGTAAAACTCCCCTGTGAAGCCGTCTGGCCCTGGGCTTTTGTTTGCTGGAAGCTTTCTGATGACTGCTTCAATTTCTTCCATAGTTATTGGCCTATTGAGGTTTTTAGATTCTTCCTGATTGAGTTTTGGAATGTTGTATTTTTCTAGGAATTTGTCCATTTCCTCCAGGTTGTCTAGTTTGTTGGAGTAGAGTTGCCCATAGTATTGTTTAACAATCATTTGTATTTCTGTGGGGTCTGTTGTTATTTCGCCTCTATCATTTCTGATTTGGTTTATTTGGGACCTCTCTCTTTGCTTCTTGGTGAGCCTGGCTAGGGGTTTGTCAGTCTTGTTTATCCTTTCAAAGAACCAGCTCTTGATTTCATTGACTTTCTGTATTGTTTTTTTTTGGTCTCTATTTCATTGATTTCTGCTCTAATCTTTATTATCTCCTTCCTTCTGCTCACTCTGGGGTTTTCTTGTTGCTCTCTTTCTAATTCTTTGAGTTGTAGAGTTAGATGATTAACTACCATTTTTTTCTTGTTTTTTGAGATAGGCCTGTAGAGCTATAAACTTTCCTCTCAGAACTGCTTTCATTGTGTCCCAGAGGTTTTGGATTGTTGTGTTTTCATTGTCATTAGTGTCCAGGATGTTTTTAATTTCTTCTTTGATGTCATCGGTAACCCAATCAATATTTAATAACATGCTATTCAGCTTCCAAGTGTTTGAGTATTTTGGGTTGTTTTTATTGTAGTTTATTTCTAACATTATGCCATCGTGGTCTGCGAAGAAGCTTTTTATGATTTCAATCTTCTTGAATTTGTGGAAACTTTGCTTGTGACCCAATATGTGGTCTATTTTTGAATATGTCCCATGAGCACCTGAGAGGAATGTATATTCCGCAGCTGTGGGGTGAAGTGTTCTGAAGATGTCAATTAAGTCCATCTGATCTAGTGAGTCATTTAGGATTGCTGTTTCTTTGCTGAGTTTTTGTCTAGCGGATTTATCCAGTGATGTCAGTGGTGTATTAAAGTCCCCTACTATGATTGTATTGTTGTCGATCTCTCCCCTGATATCTTCCAGAAGTTTTCTTATGTATGTGGGTGCTCCTGCATTGGGTGCATATATGTTTACCAGGGTTATATCTTCTTGTTGTATTGATCCCTTTAGTATTATGAAGTGGCCTTCCTTATCTCTGGTTATGGCCTTCACTTTGAGATGTATTTTGTCAGATATAAGTATTGCTACCCCAGCTTTCTTTTCCTTTCCATTTGCGTGAAAGATATTTTTCCATCCCTTCACTTTCAGTCTGTGTGAATCCCTTCTAATGAGGTGGGTCTCTTGTAGACAGCAGATGTATGGGTCATGTTTTTTTATCCATTCAGCCACTTGATGTCTTTTGGTTGGAGCATTTAGTCCATTTACATTTAAAGTTATTATTGAAAGGTACTTGTTTGTAGCCATTTCTTTTTTTGTGTGTGTGTGGCTGTTTTCTTTCTGAGCTTGCTATTTCTTCTTTTTACACCAGTCCCTTTAGCATTTCTTGCATGGCTGGCTTGGTGGTGATAAACTCCCTTAGCCCTTTTTTGTCTGTGAAGCTTCTTATTTCCCCTTCAATTTTGAATGATAGCCTTGCTGGATAGAGTATTCTTGGATTCAGTCCTTTGCTTTGCATCACTTTGTAGATTTCCGTCCATTCTTTTCTGGCCTGATGTGTTTCTGTTGAGAAATCATTTGATAATCTAATGGGAGATCCCTTGTATGTTACTTTCCGTCTCTCTCTTGCAGCCTGTAAGATTCTCTCTTTATCCTGAACATTTGCCATGGTAATTATGATGTGTCTTGGTGTGGGTCTTTTCGGGTTCACCTTGTTTGGGACTCTCTGGGCTTGTGTGACTTTTTTCTTCCCCACCTCAGGGAAGTTTTCTGATATTATTTCTTCGAATAGGTTTTCTAATCCGTGTTCATCTTTCTGTTGTTCTGGCACCCCTATCATTCGTATGTTGTTTCGTTTCATGTTGTCCCAAAGCTCCCTTAGGCTCTCCTCCTGTCTTTTAATTTTTTTCTCCATTTGCCGTACAGTTTGAGTGTGTTTTGCTTCCTTGTCTTCTAATTCACTAATTTGGTCCTCCGCTTCTCCCAGTCTACTGTTGATACTTTCAATGGAGTTTTTTATTGAGGCTATGTCGCTCTTCATTTCTTCTTGGGACTTACTTAAGTTGTTGATTTTTTCATCTGTTTCTTCTAGCTTCTTGCATAAGTAGTTGAGTTTTTCATCTGTTTCTTCTTGCTTCTTGAACATCCGGTGCATGTACTCTAGGAACCTTATTCTGAATTCTTTTTCTGTCATGTTGCATATCTCTGTCTCACTTAGCTGCTTTTCTGGCGAGTCCTCCTTTTCTTTCCTTTGGGGGTTTCTTTGTCTACCCATGTTTGATCTCACTGACATGACTAGTTGTTGAGTCGTTCAGTGGCTGGACCCTGGGTGGCAGTGGCTGCTCCCTGGGTGGCAGTGGCTCCTCGGGCTGTGGTTGCTCCTTGGGCGGTTGTGGTAGCAGCGGCTCCTCTGTTGATAGCAGGGCCTCTGGTGGGTGTTGTTCACAGCTGTGGTGGCTCTTCTGGCTGGTGGAGGGAGGCTTCACACACAGCAACTGTTCCCCAGGCAGAGCGTGTGGTGATCAGGAGGCCGCTGTTGCTTGAATCTGCTGGGTTGCCGCGAGCATCCTCCTCCGCTGCCGCAGCCGCCCGGGAAGCAGCTCCCACACCCGGCGGGCGGCCGCACTCAGGCGCGCTCTCCAGCCCGGGGAAGCCCGGGCGAGCGTGGAGCGGAGTCCCTAAATTCCATATTTTAAAATAGTAAACAGTTTCACCAAGTATCTCTAATTTCTAAAGGAAGTTTGCCTCAGATGTAATTGCCTTTGTTTTTTTAAATAATACAAGACCTGTGGTTAGTGTATAGATACCATTAGGTTATTGAGTAAGAGTTGAATTATACTTAATCTATCAGGTTTGTGCCACCTTCCCCCAGGAATGAAAAATGTGACAAATCTCCCTTATGATAAGGCTTTCTTCACATTTGCAATATATTTATTATAGATGTAGCACCCCCATGATGATTATTTGCAACAGAATGAATAATTTCAGTATTTACCATTATGGTATGTCCCAAGATCATGAGGCCAATGAACAATGCTGTTACTTAATGGACCTTAAATGATTTTTCAATTTTGTGTTCATTCATCCCCTCTTGTTCCCATTATAGAAGTTATTTCTGCTTGTGATTGTTATACACATAGTATATGTCTACATTCTGTATATCAAGAAGTCCCTTTCAGCCCTGGCCAATTTTGCTCAGTGGTTTAGAGTGTCGATCCATGGACCAAAGGGTCATGGGATCAATTCCCAGTCAAGGACATGTACGTGGGTTGCAAGTTCAATCCCTGGCCCCAGTTGGGGCTCATACAGGGGTCATCCAATCGATGTGTCTCTCTCACATTGATATTTCTCTCTCCCTCCCTCCTCTCCTCCCTCCCTTCCTTCTTCTTTCCCTCCCTCCTTCCCTCAGTTTTCCTTCCACCCTCTCTAGAAATCAATGGGAAAGATATCTTCAGGTGAGGATTAGCAAAACAAACAAACAAACAAAAAAAGTTCGTTTCAGCCTACAACCTGGAACTCTATCCTTCTCTCCTGCCATGAATGGGGCTGCCAGAGCCCTGCTCAGGTAGCTTGGGTTTGATTCAGTTCTGTGACCCAGCAGCTTTGAGATATTTAACATTTTCAACCCAGAGGCCTAACTTTGCTCCACAGTCATGATAGCGTGAAAGCATTAGAGCAGGAAACACCGTGGAACAAATACTCATTATTTTTGTGAGCAGTAACTGTGGTTCATTTTGGCCCGTATACTTTGGATATTTTCCTAGGCATTTATGTATATTGATATGAGCACTTTAGACTCTAACAGGATTTTTTTTCCTTAATATTTTCCATCACATCTTGCCTGTTTATTTTGTTCTGTCTATGGTGCTCAATTCTTTTATTCTAATAAAGTTATCCAGTTGCTGGTAGTAATGTTGACTTATCCTTTCAAGTATTTATTCCTTTTCTTCCTGTTGACTAAATCTTTAGAATGATGCTAAATAATAGTATTGGGGCCACCATCCTTGATTCATTAAATTAGGAATGGAGCCCGGCCAGTGTGGCACAGTGGTTGAGCATTGACCCACAAACCAAGAGGTCACCAGCTTGATTCCTGGTCAGGCCACATACCCAGGCTGTGGGCTCGATCCCAAGTGGGTGGCGTGCAAGAGGCAGCCAATCAATGTTTCTGTCTCATCATTGATGTTTCTATCTCTCCCTATCCCTTCCTCTTTCAGAAATAAATAAAAATATATTTTTAAAATTAGGAATGGAAATGCTTCTAGTATTTTACACTTAATCAGCTGTTGGATTACATTAGATATTTTTCCACATTAAGTAAGTGCATCTGTGTGTTGGGGGAACAGGGAAAGATATTAGACCCTCCCACCTCCAACCCACCCCAATCATCCTCGTGTTTTCCTTCAGTTACATGTATTACAGTACATTGCTTTTATATTTTTTGATTAAAAAATATCTGTTGAACCTAACATGTGCCAGGCACTGTGGTAGATGCTGAAAATATAATCATGAAGAAGGCACATCCTGCCTGATAGGAGTATCTAGTCTAACATGTGTTAGAGGCGGAATGAAGTCTTTGGTAACTTACTCACGTGGCTTCATTTCTGTAATGTCAATTTGATTAGAAATTTGGCTGGTTTCTTGAGAGGTAGGAGTCAGGGCTGGAACCCTGGTGGCAGTGACTGGTTGGAGTGGGGTCTGTGTGGCCCACCTGGGAGACTTCCATGTCACCATGGTGCTCCTTGTATTTCCAGTGACCTTGCTTCACCCACGATGGGAGCAGCAGAGAGTATGGACTTTGTAACTAGGTCTCCTAGCTTTTCCACTTTTGATCTCCATGCCCTTGGCCATTTTAACCTCTGAACCTCCATTTTCCTATCTGTAAAATGGGAGTAGCAACACCTACTTCAAAGTTTGTTGTTGAGATTAGAGGTGATGTAAGTAAAACACCCAGTACCTGCTCAATAAATGTTTTAGATTATTTCTCCTGCTACTACTTGTTGGAAATTTATAGCTGTTAATGTTATTGCCATGATTACATGTTTTTAACTTATGCTGGGCCAGAACTCGGCTTCTTGACCGCCTTGTTGGGTGCTTTTTCTCTGACCTTAACTCTGTGCCTTGACTCAGTTTCTCTCTGTGTGTCTGTCTCGCCCTCTCTTTCTTGTTCTGTATGCCCTATTTGCCTGTGTGCAGTTACAAGCTAGGGTGCCTGCTGTGGGTTGTTCAGCAATGTTTTACTGTTATAAAGCCCCTGAATATTTATTCCTCTTTTGTAGTGTTCAGATGGAAGTTCTTTCTTCAGTAGTTCTCAGAAGTGTGTCTCCTCTTCCTAAAGGACATTTGAGGCCAGTAGCTGGAAATCTTATAGTCAGTCATGAGCTATGTTTTGAAAGATGCATGTTAATTACATGGAAGTAAATATTACAGAACAGGAAACAGAATACTCTGAGGCTGTAAGCCGCAAGGTGGAAGGCAGAAAAGCCCAGAGCAGCATGGGCCTCACACAAAAGTCTGTTGTGTACACTGGGGGGAGTGGGTGGAGTCGGGGGGGGGGCAATAAGGGTCAAAATTACCTTCCCAGATTCTTTTTACAAACAGTGTTGCTCTGCTTACCTAGTTCATTTCCCAAGAGTTAGGTTGTGGCAAGAGGTCCATTAATTAGATGAATGATAAGTTGGACAAATTATTGAACATCTTTATGTCTTGCTTTCTTAATCTGTAAAATGGTGACACTAATAATTAGCTCATAGAGAGTGAAGATTAAAATAAATAATTCCTGGAACACATTTATTGCAATCTCTGTGAATTGAGTAAGCACTCAAAATAAATATTAATTACCTCTATTACTGCCATCTTCAAATTTGCTAAGATACCTTTCTTAGTGACTTTGAAAGTGATTTAGTCCATACTATGTTATTTTATTAGAAGTGAATGAATAGATTTACATTTAAGTCCAAGTACTTTCCATTTTTAATTTTTGTTGGGTCTGCTTTGGTCAGTTATTGGTGCTGAGACATTAAAATAAGCAATAAATATTCCAAAAAGTCAATTAGACAGAATAGATGTTTGCCAGAATATAAACAATTTCATTGGTCAGGGCTCATTGGTCAGGGCTCAACACCTAAAATATTTCACAAGATTGAGCACAGAGCAGTGAGCCGCATGAGTACCTGGCACAGAGTGATTTTCCCCCCGGTGTTCTGAGAATCTACCAAAGTCTTCACTGCCTGTCAAAACCCCGGATCCAGAACGTAACAGTAAAGCTGAGAGGATGGGGTACTACATACAACTGGTAACCCCTCCTTGAGCCACCTGAGGGCGGGAGGAGGAGCAGTACCCCCAGAAGGAGGGGTGCAGCTCCTGGGAGAAGGAAAGGATGGTGAGCAGACAGAACAGACCTTGTCTGAGGGCTGAGGACTCCCCTTCTTGGAGAGGACATGAGATTTAATGCTGATCCTGCACCTTTAACCTCCCTTTTCTGTGTTTAACTGCAAGCCTCTCCCATCTACCTGTCTTATTTATGTATCTTTAATTAGATAATGAAAAGTCACCATTTTCATGCAGAAAATAGAAATAAAAACAAATGATCCCACAAAATTTCTCATACTTCCATTGCTGAAGATACATTCTTTCGCCCCTGATCTGACCATGGGCCTTTGTTTCCTGTAAGATCGGTCTACTTTCAATTGTTGTGATCCATTATGTGCTTCTTACAAACATCAGAAGGAGTCTTTATCAGGCTTCACTGAGGCCTGGGGCATTCGTGTCTTTTTACTTAAGATAACTTCTTTGGGCTATATTTTTAGAGGTTGAATTATTGGAGCAAATAATATAAACTTTTAAGACTATTGTTATGTAACAGAAATTACATCCGAAAGGGAAGTACCAATTTTTATTCCTACAAAGTGATACATGAGAATATATCTATATATAGTGCCTAGAAAAGGGCCTCGTCATAGTAGGTGCTCAATACATATTTATTTAATGAATTAGTAAGTAAATGCATGAGTGAGGCTCTACCAGCTTCATGGTACCCTTCGTAGTGTGTTTTCATAAACTTTTTCCCCAGATTTTAAATTTTGTATTGTTGCCTTTCTACATTTGCCATTTAACCAGCAGTCCTCAGATCCTGTAATTGCTTGAACCACAGCCATGTTTTCAATGTTTATGTTTGCTTAAAACTACTTAGAATTAATTTCCTATTGTTACTGTAACAAGTTATCTGAAATTTAGCGGCTTAAAACAACACAGACTTGTTCTCCCATAGTTCTGGAGGGTATCATCTCACTGGGCTGCTTTCCTTCCAGGGGCTCTGGGACAACCGTTTCCTCGCATTTTCTAGCTCCTAGAGGCCACCTCACTCCCTAGCTTGTGTTCCCTTACTCCTTTGTCAAAGCCAGCGGCAGAGCATCTTCAAACTCTTCCCTTGGTCTCACTCCTGCTCTTTCTCTCACTCCCCCCCCCCCACCCCCATTCCTTTATAAGCACTCTGGAGATTACTTTGGGGCCACCCAAATAATGCATGATAATCCCTTCTTCTCAAGACCCTTAATCACAGTCCGAAAGTCCCTTTTGCCATTTAAGGTAACATTCATAGGCCCTGGGATTAGGATGTGGACATCTTTGGGGATGAGGGCCATTGTTCTGCCTGCCACATACTTTATGTTTGCTGTTGTTCATCTCTATTTTGAAATCTAATTCTTTTAAGATATTTCTCAAAAGCTACCTTCTAAAAGAAACATCTAAGCATTCCCTTCAGTCTTCTCTCTGCTCCTGGTGAATATTGCTGTCTTTCTGAGATAAATGATGTGTTCTTTCTTATGCATCTAAATTATGTATATACATGTATGTCTGTCCCACTGAATCTCCATCTTGTTGAAGGCAGGGACCTTCATGTTTAGTTCATATCCTGAACTATTAACTTACCTCAGATTTTTGCCTTGAACTTATTATGTGTTAAAAGTATTTATTAAATTTCACTTAAACAATTATTGGTGTAAAGAAAAGGAGCTTAATATTTTTAGAAATTTGTTGTTAGGAAGAAAATGCATTTCAACTTACATATTTGAAATCATGATGTCCTATTGACAGTGTAGGGGCCCTGTCCAGAGTGTGCCGGCTGTTCAAAGCCAATCTGAGTGTGGGAATCCTAATCAGAGTGTTCAAGGCTAATTTGCTGTATGCAGGTGCAAAAGCAAGGACACAGCAATCTTACTTACCCACTGACGGCTCAGGCATGCCTTTCTGTAACCCAAATATTGGTGTCACTATTTGGAAAGAAGCCTCCTTTGTCTAAGTTAGTCTAAAGATGTGTTACTGACCATCCGAGGCTAGGCTGCTTTTATATAGGGGCGGCTGCTCTGTATGTGTTTGCTACTGTATTAGTAAGGGCTACTGTGTGAGCAGTAGTTCCTATGTTTGCTGGACTGCTTTATGTGACAGCTTTGTTAGCTGCTGCCTTGTAAGGCTACTTTGAAGAATTGTTTTGTCTAATGGCTCCTTGTTAGCAATGGCTACATAGTCTGCAATAAAGCCTCTCTTATACACCTATGACGGCTCATTACTTCTTCATCTCATACCCGATGCCCATGACGGTCCAGTCCCTGCCCGAGGGACTCGGACACAACAGTTGGCATAGTCGGCAGGATGAAGGAGTGAGTACTTCCCAACAGACAGTTACTTGAATTAACTTGTAAGACAGCATCTGGCAGACAAAGGGAAGCTACCCTCTAATAATTTTCTAGCCGTTGATTGGTACAGAGCGGTGGAGAAGGTACAAGGCATTGGTATGTGGGGCACATGAGCCACGGGTGTCTGTATGCACATTGAACATATCTGATGGGGTGTACCCTGGAACTGGTGTTGAGAGTCAAATAAGCAAAATATTCTCCTTATTTTTTGATGATTAGTAGTTAATACATTTAAAATGTAGACCGAAACTTTATAGTAAATAGGGGGCAAAAGGTTTGAATGAAATATTATCTTGAAAAGTAATGCTGAAATTATAAAACTTTATTTTATAACATTTTTAAATTATAAAGAACTAATGTAATGCCTTATTACCCAAGTTCATAACTATGTAATTACTAGGGGCCCAATGCACGAATTTGTGCACCTTGAAAGGAACTGTGGGCTGCGAGGCTGTGGTAGGCACAGGGGTGGGTCTCGGCCTATCCTCAGCGCCCCGCCTGGCCCCTCCCCCTGTGGTCCCTGGTCCCCTATCTGCCGGCAGTTTCACTCTTGCCGCCGCTGCTCCCATGTGCTCATGGTGCCGGCCCCACTTGCACCCACTGAAGGCATAGAGCAATTAGGGCCGGCACCAGCAGTGGGTACCAGCAGGGCCGACACCATTAGCGGGTGCGAGCTGCTGTTGCTGCTCCGATCGCCCCCCAGGAGCAGGGAGAGGTGGAGAAGCCCTCAGGGGCGATCAGGGTCTGCAGCCACTGCTTGCACCTGCTGATGGTACCAAGCAATTGGACCAGCGCCAGGCACCAGCAGCAGGTGCTAGCGGCGGCTCTGGCGCCGGCTGTGGGTGCGAGCGGGGCCGTTGCCGGCAGTGGGTGCGAGAGGCGGCTGCTGGCCCTGATCTCCCCTCAGGAGCAGGGGGAGGTGGAGAAGCCCTGAGGGGCGATTGGGCCCGGCAGCCGCTGCTCGCACCCGCTGATGGCACCGAGCAATTGAGACTGGCACCCGGCGCCAGCAGTGGGTGCGAGCGGTGGTTCTGGCACCAGCAGCAGATATGAGTGGGGCTGGCGCCAGCAACAGGTGCAAGCGCCGGGCAGGACCGTGGTGTGAGGGAGCAAAGAATTTTCAGTAACCACCAGAGGCTCGCACACCTGGTCCACCATCCTGCAGCGGCTGACGCCTGCTATGTTCCGCATACGCCCCCTGGTGGTCAGCGCACGTCATAGGAACTGGTTATTCGGTTGTTCCACCATTCAGTCTATTTGCATATTAGCCTTTTATTATAGAGGATTCATATTGTGTGCTTTCAAGTTGGTATAATATGACCTGGTATTCCAGTATGATCTTCTGAGAAGTTAGTGTAAGTTGTTGTAAAACCTCTGTTGTAATATCTTCTGTTTCTTTTAGTCGGCACAGAACCTGCCTATTCCTGCCTCCCCCCCACTCCAGTGTCCCAAGGAAAGAGTGGCATCAGTTGGCAGGCTGTTTGATATTCAGAAAGGAGTGGATTTTACACTGTTGGAATCTGCACACCATGGGAAAATACTTTTTGGTTGAAAATAGATTTTAAAATGTGTAACTTGTTATGGGAACAATTGATAGGAAGACAGGAAAGTTTCTGTGACAAAATTTTGAAAGCTCAGTCTTTTAGCAGCATTTTCCTTTGATTTTCTTAATTGACTGAATTCTTAGTAACTACAAATTGAGACTACAGCTGCCGCTGCAGGTAGACTGCCGGCCTGCCTTCAAGTTAAGCGTTCTATAAGCTGGGACAGGCGGATGCTTATCGTCTATGAACTACGGCAGGTGCAGACTATGAGACTTAGTCACTTCCTCTTTCACCCTGTCAACATCTCATTTGCTTTATGATTAGTTGTCTTTTCTGCTTTTCCTGCTACAATATGAACTTTTTGGAACAGGCACCACATCTTTTAAACTTTCGTTTCCCAGCACGTACCTTCTCATGGGTACTTCCTAAGTGCTTTGAAGCGAATCTACTCATTCCTAAGACTTGTTTTCTAGCACATCACTCCAAAAATGTGGTCATATCTGGATATGTTAAAGAGAATTCTTTTCCTTTATGTTTTTTTTTTTTTAAAATACATCTCTAGGTCAAGTAGAGCCTATTAACTTAAATTGGATAAGTCAGCCGCTTATCCTCTTGTAGCATATTTTCATCTGATTTTTACGATGCAGGGGAAAGTAAAAAATTGTGTAAATGTGGGTATGATGCACATTACTTATTTGATTCATTTATTAAAACTGGTGGCAGTAGCCCTAGCTGGTTTGGCTCAGTGGATAGAGCATCGACCTGCGGACTGAAGGGTCCTGGGTTCGATTCCAGTCAAGGGCACATGCCTGGGTTGCAGGCTTGATCCCCAGTAGGGGGCATGCAGGAGGCAGCCAATCAATGATTCTTTCTCATCATTGATGTTTCTATCTCTCTCTCCCTCTCCCTTCCTCTCTGAAATCAATAAAAACATTTTAAAAAAAAACTGGTGGCAGTGCTTTTAGGGCAACTTCTTTCGTTCTCTTCAGTATTCTCAATGTCAGCATGTGGTGCTTCACTGAACTGACTTGTATGTTTTTACTTTTCTCTGGATTACATTGAAACCAGGTGGGAATTCCTCCCCATTTGCTTTCTTTTTTAAATGCTACGTTTGGTCTTTGTATATTTTAATTGCATTTTTCTCTTGTTTCAAACCAAGGGAACCAAAGCTCCTTTCGAAATATATGCCTTTTTGTGTGTTTTGAGTCAAGATGTTTTTAATGAAATTTAGGGTAGGATGAGTAAAAATCTTGGGATAAACTGATTTTTATATCTATTGTGTCATAGTGTCTAAAGGCTGATCAGGGATTCTTATCCTGAGATTCTTGGATGTTTTCTCAGAGTGCACAAGCCTGAAATGTGCTTACTGTGTGGGTGTGTGTGTGTATACACACATACATTTACAAGAGTTGGCAAAAGTAGGTTTACAGTTTTGAGTACCCAAAACACAGTTTATAGTTGTATTATTACTTATTTTTGTGTTATATGTTTTTGACTGCCATTTTTCATGTTTGTTGTTTCTAGTGCAGTGGGTCTTTGATTAGCAGCCCCTCCTCACCCGGTACCCTCACACACGTTGTTTCTTACAATTCCTCATTGAACTGGGCGATTTGATAACCTGGCTTGAGTGAATTATTGAGGGACACTGTGAGTGATGGCCCGAGGAGACAACAGTGGAGTGAAGTGCTTGGGCTTTGTAACAGCTGTTCTTGATATTCGGTGGTCTGTTTCCCTTCCATCTGCTTTTGGAATTGAATTCTGGAGGATTCATGGGGCTAGATCAGTGATGGCGAACCTTTTGAGCTCGGCGTGTCAGCATTTTGAAAAACCCTAACTTAACTCTGGTGCTGTGTCACATATAGAAATTTTTTTTATATTTGCAACCATAGTAAAACAAAGATTTATATTTTTGATATTTATTTTATATATTTAAATGCCATTTAACAGAAAAATCAACCAAAAAAATGAGTTCGCGTGTCACCTCTGACATGCGTGTCATAGGTTCGCCATCACTGGGCTAGGTTATGATCCTGTGTAAGTGAAGGCCTATGGAGGGGCTAGGCTATGATCCCGTGCAAGTGAAGGCCTATGGAGGGGGCTAGGTTATGATCCTGTGTAAGTGAAGGCCTATGGAGGGGCTAGGCTATGATCCCGTGTAAGTGAAGGCCTATGGAGGGGGCTAGGTTATGATCCCGTGTAAGTGAAGGCCTATGGAGGGGGCTAGGTTATGATCCTGTGTAAGTGAAGGCCTATGGAGGGGGCTAGGCTATGATCCTGTGTAAGTGAAGGCCTATGGAGGGGCTAGGCTATGATCCTGTGTAAGTGAAGGCCTATGGAGGGGGCTAGGCTATGATCCCGTGTAAGTGAAGGCCTATGGAGGGGGTAGTTACGATCCTGTGTAAGTGAAGGCCTATGGAGGGGCTAGGCTATGATCCTGTGTAAGTGAAGGCCTATGGAGGGGCTAGGCTATGATCCTGTGTAAGTGAAGGCCTATGGAGGGGGCTAGGCTATGATCCCGTGTAAGTGAAGGGCTATGGAGGGGGTAGTTACGATCCTGTGTAAGTGAAGGCCTATGGAGGGGGTAGTTACGATCCTGTGTAAGTGAAGGCATATAGAATTCTCATTCTCTTGCAATTGTCACAGATTCACCTGTTCTGAGTAAATGCTGCCCTTCCTTATGACTAAAGTTTTACTCTTTATATTTTAATTACGAAAGATTTGGGAACATTTTCTAAAACGACTGTAATAAAATATAACAAAAAAGCATTCAAACTTTAGATATTGCATTGCTTGCTTTTCCCTACTCTCATTGGGTGAATGCGCATTTGTTTCTGGCTGGTACTCATTTCTCTTGGTCATTAGGTTGCCCCCAGTGATGAAGCTGTGGTGACATTATTGTGTGAATGGGCTGTGAGCTGTAAACGGTCCGGCAAGCACAGGGCGATGGCAGTGGCGAAACTCTTGGAGAAGAGGCAAGCGGAAATCGAGGCCGAGGTGGGTGTTCCTGTCTGCTTGTTGAATGCCATCATTTAAACATTATGTTTTGGGAAGGATTCTTTTTTCTTATCCTCATTATACTATATTTTTTCTTTTAAAGGAAAAAGGGAGAATGTACAAATTCATGGCAGGATCTCTCTAAGATTCTCTGTTAACGAAGTCAATAGTTCATATACTGGACTAACTTACAATTATCTTTTATTTTTATTTTTTCTCTATTGATTAAGGTACTACATATGTGTCCATATCCCCCATTGTCTCTCCCCCCAACCCCCCACTCTTGCCCTCACCCCCCTGTTGTCTGTGTCCATTGGTTGGGCTTATATGCATGCATACACGTCCTTTGGTTGATCTCTCCCCCTTACCCCTACCTTCCCCTACCTTCCCTCTGAGGTTTGACAGTCTGATCGATGCTTCTCTGTCTCTGGATCTGTTTTTGTTCATCATTTTATGTTGTTCATTAGATTTCACAAATGAGTGAGATCATGTGACATTATCTTTCTCTGACTGGCTTATTTTGCTTAGCATAATGCTCTCCAGTTCCATCCATGCTGTTGCAAATGGTAAGAATTCCTTCTTTTTTACCGCAGCATGGTATTCCATTGTGTAGATGTACCATTGTTTTTTAATCCACTCATCTGCTGATGGGCACTTAGCCTGTTTCCAAATCTTAGCTATGGTGAATTGTGCTGCTATGAACATAGGGGTGCCCTTTACCACAAGTGACATCATCAGATATATGCACATAAGGGTGCATATATCCTTTCTGAGTGATGTTTCTAGTTTCTTGGGATATAGTCCTAGAAGTGGGATCACTGGGTCAAATGGGAGTTCCATTTTTAGTTTTTTGAGGAAGCTCCATACTGTTCTCCACAGTGGCTGCACCAGTCTGCATTCCCACCACCAGTGCACGAGGGTTCCTTTTTCTCTGCATCCTTGCCAGCACTTGTCGTTTGTTGAACAATTATCTTTTAAAACAAAACTTTAATATCTAAGAACAAAGAACTCTTCCTTTGCGAGGTTAAGATACATACACACAAGTATATATATATATATATATATATATATATATATATATATATCTTATTATATATGTTTGTGTATATATTTTTATATTATGGATTTTAAAGCCACATAATATTTTAGTGGAACCAGAAGTGCTTTGCCTATGAATTTATAGGTAGCAGTTTGTATTATTTTTTGAGATTGTGTTCTGGCCCCAGAGAAGGCAATTATGGCCTCAGCAGTAGATTATTATGGGAAAACAGAGCTAGCTTCATAAACATGAGCTTTTGTTGAAGGGAACATTTTTAAGCGAGCCTCTTTTTGTGCCTGTGAAATTCTGCAGGGTCAGCTCTGGAGAAGGTGTGATTTGACCAGGCCACTTCCTCTCTCACCTCGACACCTGTTGGGCCTCCTACCTTGTTTCTTCATAGCTAGACCCATCTTTTCAAAGTGGGAACAGATCACACTGTCCCCTTACTAAAACTCCATGGTGGGTCCTTACATGGCCCACAGAGCCTCGAGGGCTGCCCTACCTGCCTCTCCCCCCGCCATCTCCTACCTTTTTCCTCTGGGACACACATGACTGCAGACGCCTTGGACTTTCTGTCTGTCCCTCCATCACTCCAAACTCGCTTTTATCTTTGGGTCTTTGCCCCTGCTGTTTCTTCTGGTGGCACACCCTGCTCCCCAATTTTCACATGGCCAGTTTCTTTCTGCCATTCCTATTTCAGAAAGTGTCACTGTCTTTGTAGCATCCCCAGCTCAACATGTGTCACCTCCTCAGTCACTCTTCTCACATCACTCTGTTTTACTTTCCTCAGTGGCTTATTGTTTAACACCTGCCTGCCTCTGGGATGTAAGCTCAACAATAGGAACCCGAGTACCCAGAGTAGTGCTCAGTGCATAGTAGATGCTCAATAAATGTTGCATGAATGGATGAGCACTTAGCTGGCTCTCTGTTACTGACAATGCACCTACTTCCTATGAAGCTATTAAAAAACGAAATAGGAAGGATGTTTTCATTGATATCTCTTTTTGGAAGGTACCGTTCACCAGATACAAAAGATCATGTTGTTGAAATTGGGGCTTGAAGATATTGATATTAAGGTGTAAGACACGAGCCCATTTTGCAATGTGCAAATTAGAAAGAAGGGTTTCATTGCTTTTTTTCTATACATTTATGAATAGACTATTCTACAAGTGAATTGAAATGATAAAAGTTTAGTAACTAAAGTTGAATTCTCAGATTTCATTGTTGCTTCTGGATTGTTGTTGTCATTCCCTCCCTCCACCCATTGTGTCCCAGAATGAACACACACACACACACACACACACACACAATCAATTTCAGAAGAGGTTCACACACATTGCTTTGTAATTTTAATAGGTGTAACTGTATTCTTTCAGAGATGTTTAAGATAATTGATTTCTAATTAACATCAAAATTTGACCTTTATAAAGAAAGGATGGCTTGGAGAAATATGTTAATATAGTAATTAATAACTTAATATTGAAGAATAAGGATCAAAGGGATATTGAAGAGAATAAAAAACAAGGATCTGATTGCTTCTAAACTATTTTTTTTCTGGTTTTGTACTAAGTTTTATCTTTTTTAAAAAATTAATAATTCATTTAAAGAATAGTTTATTGATTTTTAGAAAGGAAAGATGGGAGAGGGAGAGGAAGAGAAAGAGAGAAACATCAATGTGAGAGGGTAACATTGATTGGCTGCCTCCTGCATGTCCCCTATGAGGATTGAGCCTGAAACTCCGGACATGTGCCCTGACCAGGAATCGAACCGGCAATCTCTCAGTGCTCGGGATGACACCCACCTGAGCCACACCAGCCAGGGCAGTAAGTTCTATCTTAGGAGTACACAGGTTGAACAGTTTCTCTAGATGTGTTTCATGAACTGTGGAGAGTCCCAGAGGTTCTGAGAGATCTCATTGGTAAAATGTGATGAATAAGTGAAAGAACCTTATTGGGGGAATTATGTTAGCTTTCTTATTCCACACCACACTTCTCCACACACACTTGTAAATACCCCCACCTGACCAAAACAAACACAAAAGAATGGAACTCAATAATACATTGCCAAACATTTCTTAGGGGGAATACAGTTAAGCATGAGCTATTTAAAAATGATGACCTCAAATTATTTTTAGCAGTTGGTACAGGAATACTGAGTAGTGTATTTTGTACTATGTTGTGTATTTAATGGATGCTCATACAGTACTGTGTAGAGTTTATAATTCAGATGAATAATGTTTTTCAGGGGTATGGTTTGAAATCATTTCAATTGTTCTGGATTAGCTTCCTGAACTTGTAAAATTATATTTACCTACTATGCATGGCCTACAAATATATAGAGAAAACTCAATTAATTTATATTTTATCTGAGAACTTAAATTTTAATGAGAAACTAACCTATTCATGACCAACAGTGACCATACTTGTCCTTTATAACTTACTGTGCTTGTTTACTTTTAATCTTTAGAGATGTGGGGAGTCAGAGGTCTTAGATGAGAAGGAGTCCATTTCTTCTGCGTCTCTTGCTGGATCTAGTTTGCCTGTTTTCCAGAATGTTCTGCTAAGGTTTTTAG
Source organism: Myotis lucifugus (assembly GCF_000147115.1). Lineage (NCBI taxonomy): Eukaryota > Metazoa > Chordata > Mammalia > Chiroptera > Vespertilionidae > Myotis > Myotis lucifugus. The sequence goes on from NW_005871223.1 coordinate 677,618, forward strand.
ATACACAGGCCCCCTCATTGTGTAAGTAAATCTCTTTGCTTTTAGATCTTAAATAAGGGAATGGCCTCCACCCCCTTCTTTTAAAGCTGTTTCTTCTTTCTTTAAATTTTTATTTGCATCTTATCAGAAGTTCTTGGCACTGAATATAATGTATATTTTACTGAACAAAATTTTGTGGCATGTTTTCAATGGATATTTTTGTGCAATTTTAAAATTAGGTGAACTTCAAAGGTTTAAAATTTTGTAGAGTTTAAAAATAAAGTGCCTCCTTCCTTTGTAATTAGTGGACTAATTTTCCCTTTATAGATCTTTCTTATCAAAATAGAGGAGCTAAGATGTTTCACTGTATATTGTGATTTGGAAATTTCTCTTTTCAAACCATTTTCTAAATTTTTTATTTTCTAACTTTGCATCTTAAAAGGTGGGTAGAGGGTGGGAATCAAATAACAGTACTTTATAACAAGGTCCTAGATACAAGGAAATTATTTGTAAAGATGGTTGGCTGCTTGCTAACTCTCTCTTGGATGTTCATGTCATCTTATATTCTTTTTCTTTTATTCTGTAGTTGGTGGCAAGTTGAGGGTTTGGGGAATAAACCACCCAGTAGGTTCATACTGTGGGTGCCACTTTAAAAAATCTTTGTGTGAGCTAAATGGGCTTGATCTTATTCTGAGGCTTTTATGTGTCAGAGTGCAGCAGGGAGGGTCTTAGGATAGATAGTGATAGAACAACAGAAAAATGGCAAAGAGTGAAAAGTGATAGAAAAGGGAGAAAAAGAGTGGAGGGAGGGGAAGGAAGATGTTTGTGAAGAAGAAAAAGGTAAAGCATCTAGAAATAGCCCTGCTTCCAATTCCTCTGAGAAGGGCCTCCTTTTGGGTTGAGTGATGCCTAGGGGTCTTTAGTTATTTTGTGGCTGGTCGAGTTCAGAGGAAGAGAAAGAGCTGGAGTCAAGCTGATTGTTGGAATGTAGGGAGAGAAATGAAACATGGAAGTGAAGCAGGGAAATGAGAAGACAGGAGATATACCGGATAGAGAGTATATTGCCAGTAGTGGAAATTAGCAGCTCTAACGTCTCTTGTGTCCGGGGGAGACACACGTTTGCCCTGGGCTTCCTTGTCCGACCCACTCCTGTTCTCTCTCTGGGAAATACGTCCTTCTCTGCCACTGCTTGTTCTGGATTCCATTTTCTGTCAGAGAAGCTGCTTGTGTCTCCGTGCAGAGGCTGCTGTATTGAATGTGGTGGTGGACGAGAGCAGGCATTTAGGTGTCAGGTTTAATGTTCCCTAGATGCTCTGTTCGTCTCTGTGTTTGCAAGTGTGCTGGGACTGGGGCTGAGCTTTGCAGGGTTAGCCTTAACATTTTTAACCTCTCAAAGGTACAGATACAAAGTTTTAGAGTGCAGTTACAATATTAAAAGTCATAATGTAAATTAAATAGACTGGTTATGAATTAAAAAAGACAGAAGAGCTTCTGTCTATGCTCTTTGAATTTCATTTTCCCTTTTTCTTTTCAGTGGATCCCGCTCATTTTTTAAATTTTAATTACCATTTGAATTGTGGTTCTGTTGTGAAATCTCCTTGGGAAAAATGTATAATGTGCCCCACAAATACACAGACACACTCAAACTCTGAAAGCAGCCACAAGCAGTTTTAGTGATAAAACCAGAGGACAGCAATCTTGGCCTGTGTTTTTGTTTTGTTTTGTTTTTAACTTCAAATTCTGTGTGTTTATATTATTATTTAAATGACTATTCATTTGCCAGGGCCCACTATCTTTAAACTTGAAGTTGTACTTAGCATACTGGATAGTATTTTTAATTGCAGTGGGACAGTCAAAACCTGTGAGCCATTTCTATACAAAACAATAGTGCCTCATAGGAAATTTGGCAATAATCGTTGATTTTGTAAAAAAAAATTGTGAAAAGTGGTGCTAATATTGTTAAGCCTTAGCAATATTTTTATAAAATTTATTTACCTTTTAACGAGATCAGTGGAAACTGAATTTTTGATGGAATTGTTTCTATAGCGGATCCAAACAGTGAATGTGAGAAGGCGGAGTTTGTGAACCTGGTGCTGCTCTTCTGCGAGTTCATCCGGCACGATGTCTTCTCTCACGACGCTTACATGTGCACCCTCATCTCCCGGGGAGACCTGTCCGTCACCTCCTCCACTCGGCCACGGTCGCCTTCGGGAGAAAATGCAGATGAGCACTACCCCAAGGATCATGACATGAAGATGGAGGTATGGCCCTGGGAGGGTGTGCCTGCTCCCCTCATTTCCCCAACCTGCTCCGAAGGATGTGTGATGGAAGGGTGATCACTTTTTTTTAAAAAAAATATATATTTTATTGATTTTTTACAGAGAGGAAGGGAGAGGGATAGAGAGTTAGAAACATCAATGAGAGAGAAACATCGATCAGCTGCCTCCTGCACATTTCCCACTGGGGATGTGCCCGCAACCAAGGTACATGCCCTTGACCGGAATCGAACCTGGGATCCTTCAGTCCGCAGACCGACGCTCTATCCACTGAGCCAAACCAGTCAGGGCTGGTGATCACTTTTTAATTGTATTCTCTTGTTTCAAAGCTCATGTATCTCTACTTCTGCTCACAAAAAAACAGACTATAATTTACATCTTCCAGAGTTTTCTTTTGGATACTCTAAAACTATTAATGAAAAGATTTGACAGGCCATAATATCTTTCTTTGGATTAAAAATATGTGCTTCCAGTTTTATGTATTTCTAATCCCCAGTTTCCTTTAATGTTTGTCTCAAAAATGGACTTGTTTTGACCCTAAAGTCCTGGTTTAGTGTTCATTCTAAGGAGCATCTTCCCTGATGTATTTTGTTCATTAATTGTACCAGTCTTTTATACATAGTGGGAAATTCTGTGTTAGTCTTAACACATTATGTCTTCATTCAATGAATGAAAAATTTAATATCTATTTCTCAAATGTTTTAAAGTTAAGTTGTTCTTTTCAACAAATTATTTTATGCAGTGAGTATGAATTTATAATTTTCTGCCAATTTCTGATATTTTGGACATTGTTCCAGATACTTATTGAAATTTTCAAGGCAAAAAAACATGAAGTTGGTGATGGGAAATAGTAGAAAATGGTGAGAGATTATGACAATTCCTTAACAATAAAACCTCTTGTTGGTTGTATGAGAGTTTAAGTATATAATATTATATTTTTTAAACCAGCACCTATACTTGTAATTTAAAAACCTGACATTAGAATTATACACATTGATTCATAGTTTATACTCTTAAGATTTGGTGACTAAATGGTATAGGAATTTAAAAAAATCTTTAGTGTAAATACATTTGTTTCTAAATTTGTCCACAGTATAAGTTATATAGGGTGAAAAAATTAAAGCTACTTTACCTGTTTAGGCTTTTTCTATGTTTCTGATTTTTCTTTTTTTGTTCTTCAATATCAAGATATCTTAGCTTAGATTTTTCTTACTAAGAAAAGTTGGTGAGCATGTGACTGGGAATAGCCCAGGGAAGGAGATTATGGTCAGTTTGTTTTTATCAGGACCTTCCTGTGCTCTTCCCTTAAAAAAATCATGGAAGTTGAATCTTTCTCATCACGAGGACAAAGAGTGTGACTTTCCAAAGCAATGCATACCTTAAACCTTCTTTATTTTTGGAAAAGATACTAAGAGGAAATAAGAGGGTGGTTAAAAATGTTACTGTCCTGCTTTAGCATCAGTTTCTTAATGAGCTACACCATCTATTATGTGACTTCCTTTCTCTGACCATCATCAGGGACAGACTGTTATGGCACATATGGGTATTGGCTCAGGAACTATTGATCTTTTTGATGAAGTAGACAAGTGACTTTAAAACTGACTTGGGTTCGCAATTCCCAGTAGGTTAACCATTGAATTATTATTGACTATGAATCCCTCCCCGACCCCGACCCCAGCTGGGCTCTGCCCTCTGTTTCTTGCTCAGGCACTGGAATGACCTGTGTGCTTGCGATGTAAATGTGACCCCAGCACATTCCTCCCCAGGGCACAGTCCATCAGCTCTGCAGTTGTTTCCTGATGGTTCATCCTTGGTTTCATCTGTACTGCCTCCTTGGGAAATTTAACACTCCTGCCCTCCTAGACCTTTTGTTCCTTTTGAGATCGGCATCTCTCAGGAAAAAGGAGTGTAGTAGTTTCATCAGGACAGTGCATGTTGATTTGCCGCATATGTATTTAGCTTCAAAATAGTAGCTTTCCTGGCTTTGGACTTGCTATACATTCTTTTACTTTATCTAAGTATAATTATGTGCTCTTCCCCATGAATCTTAATGAGTCCCTCTTTATAGAAAATATTGTTTCCTCTTTATGTTATTCATTAGCTTGTTAACTATTTCAGTGCATGTGTTTTTGTAGGAAATGTAGCCCTAAGAGGAAAACACTGACCTGTAGTCTGATCTGTCTCTGGCCCCCCAGGAAATACAACTGGGCCCATTTCTCATGTGTGTGGTCGTCATGGTCTCATCTTCAAAATGGCGGACGATGGCGACAGCTTCCTAGTGATCTGAATATGAAGTTTATGGAAATAAACACAATTTCTGTATATATTTTGCTCAGTGGTTAAATAAGGAAAGGATATTGTTTGAGTGTTTTGTGTGTTGGAAGCTCTGTATGCAGTTCTGGTGTTGGCTTCACTCTCTTTCATTTATAACCTCCACCATTTGCTTTACACGACTTAGATTTTTTCTCCTATGCCTGGAGAGTCCTGTGAGATCATCAACCCTTCCTTGGGCAGAAGAATGTCAGTTAATGGTGAGAAGCTGCTGAAGAGAGAAAAACCAAGAGAGTTGATTTTTCCATCTAATTATGACCTCCTGCGACACCTGCAGTATGCAACACATTTTCCCATACCTCTGGTAAGTCAGCGCGTCAGTCAGTTGACAACCTGATTATTTCATTAGAGGATGATTAGCCATTGACTATTCAACTACTTGCCTGAACAGTACATGTGATAGCAGGTGAGTGTTTGTATTCATTGCTTCTTTTGTTATAACTCTGACCATATGGTTTATGTACTGATGAGTGCCCATGTGTGGTGTGGTACTACTAGCTGACTAGATTTAACAGAATTTACTATATTAATGTCCTTTTATTGAGCATTTGAGTCACTGCAAATAATGGCTAAATTTGTTTTCCTACTTCAATTTGAAACTCATTTATTGAGTAGCATTTATGTGCACTGTATTGTGGTAGTTACTTTTGGTATTATGAAGATGAATAACAATTTATGGACACAGGAAAGATGAATAAGATAGGAGGAGACTAATGTCTATAAAATGACAAGCATTAAAAAGTACAATGAGTAAAAACCCAAGTGCCCACTGGAAGGTGAACCATTAGACATTTTTGGGTTTCTTCCACTCTCCAAGAGTAAATATTGGAAGGGAGAGAGAGATCTGATTGAGAAATTGGTTAGGGCTTCATGGAAGAGGTTGTATGTGAGATGGATTTGGATTTTGACCTTTTGAATTTAAGAACTGGAGAGCACATGGGAAATACTTGCCAGGAAATTTAGTGTGTGAATTATAAAGAGTGAAGTGCTCTATTTTAAAGGGAAACAAGTTTAGTTTTTGTTATTAGTAATGAAGATTGGGCCAAGATCTGTAAATGTTTTTATTCTTAGGTTCACTATCATTTTTTTCTGGGATTTTAAGTATAATTTTAATGAGTAAATCTCATTGAACACTATTATTATTTTAGCAAAAATATAATTTTAGGTATTCATTATGTTATTTCCTGGATATCTTTGAGGAGTTTTGATCTGCAGACTAAATATTTTATTACATTTGTTTATTTATTGATTGATTGATTGGTTATTTTGGAACTTCCTCTGAAATGACTTTCAAAATCACTACACCCATGTATTTTTTCCCCTTTATTAAATTAAGAACCCTTTTTTTGGTGTGAACTTTTCTATGTCCAGGGTTATGTCAAAAGTTGCCATAATTTTTTCGTGTTCATTACTGACTGACTGTATCAACATTATTTTTTTTAATCTTCACTCGAGGATATTTTTGCCATTGAATTTTAGAGAGAGTGGAAGGGAGAAGGAGAAACAGAGAGAAACATTGATGTGAGAGAGACACATCAGTTGGTTGTCTCCCACATGCCCCCAACTAGGGCCAGGAGCCTGCAACCGGGGTATGTGCCCTTGACCGGAATCAAACCTGGGATCCTTCACTCCACGGGCCGACGCTCTGTCCACTGAGCCAAACTGGGTAGGGCTGTATCAACACTTATCAGCTGTTACCTGTGTCACTCATTTTTAATATAATGGAATAATCTTATAGTTTATTCAGGACAGCAGAAAGAGTAGCCTGATATTTAGAGCTGTATCCTGAAGAATTCCTGGATGAACTATCATGATATCTGGGATTTGTTTTAAAATAGAGTCAGGGGGCCGAGTAATTGAAGTGGAGTGTAGTTAACAGTAACGCACCGGTGTTAATATCCCAGTTTTGACAAATGTGTTGTGGGTGTGTAAGGCATTAACATTAGGGCAAAATGGGATGAAGGGTATGTGGGAACTCTACCATATTTGTACCTTTCTTACAAATTTTATATTACTTCAAAATAAAAGGTTTATTTTAGAAAAAGAAGAAAATGGAGAGGGGGAAATGAAGCAAATATGGCAGTGTTGAGAATGGTTGAAGGTGGGTGAGCAGAGCTTCGCAGGGCTCCCCTCCATGTGCCTGGTGTCAGAGCAGGGCGCTCCCCACACACTTCTTCATTCTTTTGTTCACATCTTTAGCAACACCGTCATCCCCGGCGTTTAGTATTCTAAACACTGTCCACTAACTTCCCTGAGGAAAGAACATGAATTACTTCTAATGGCTAATTCTCATGATGAATTATGATATAATTCAATTGTATTGCAATCATAAAAAGAACTAATAAATGGATGTGGCAGGGTATATTTCAGAGCCTTCCATCGCCAGTTGCCCTAAACCCCTTTATACTGTGAGTATAATTAGAAGGCATCAATAAAGGGAAATAAAAATGTCGTAGAGTCTGGTTCTCTTCTTTACTAAAAAGGAAAATTAGGCTGATTTATCAAGCAAGTGAGGAGACTATAAGAATATGATTTAAAACAAAGGTTCTTTTACCTCTCTCTCTAAGATGCGGCCCTAGTGACTGAAGGCCAAGGAGAGAGGACTAAAGCGGACTTGACCAAAGAGTTTTGAAAAATAGACTAGTTTCATGTATTCTCCTATAGGAATAATGTCTTGATCTGCCCATCAGTAAAAACATGTCCTTAGAATACCAACAAGCACAGGTTCTAGGATAGGCATCCTACCAGCCTGTCGGGGTCAAACATGTGATGCCGATGGGGGCTCCTGTCAATAACACTCGACAGCTAGCATTTGTTCAGAACTTACCATGTTGTGAGTGCAATAGGCACTTTTGTGTGTGTATTTTCTTATTTATCATTCTCTTCAAACTCAAAGAATATATTTGTGAAATTGTAGACAGGAGTTGTCTTGGGTCAGGCTTTAGAAAATAATAATTCTTAATGCAGATCTAAAAAGGAGTATGGAATCAAACTTGTTTTGTTACTTTCCAGGAACATAGTTTCTTAATCATGGCAGCTAATGTTCATGGATTACCAATTGTTTTAATATGAGCTTTTACTATTGGGATGAAAACCCCCCACAAAACTTCATGTATGTTTGTCCAAACTTTGTAATCTTCTTTTCTTTAAATAAGTGTCTTATTTCATCATCTATTGAATCGTTTCTGCATTACTGGTAGTAGAGAGATCGAAGGGTGTGACCCTTAGAGCAGGAGTCACCCACACTCCAGTGTGCTGGCCTCAGATGGGGTCACTCACCTTCAGGATCTGGGTGGCAGCAGCCAGCCTAGCACCACTGCTTTCCTAACCAGGCCTTGTGTGGAGTGGGCATATCTATTTTAAGACCATTTGACTGATGCTCTTTTTCCATAACTTCAATGTGAGTTTCTAGTTCCAAAACAGTAGTTTGGCAGTTAGTATAATTTAACAATTCCCCTTGAAAATGTTATAGGGTCTATTTCATATTACTATAAAATAAAAATAAGAAATCACTGAATTTGTCATACTAACAGCAGAAAGTTATTGGAGTAGTGAGCTGAAAGGTGGATTAAAAATAAATCAGGTTTCATATAAAAATAAGCTGGCTTTTTTTTTTTAAGTGATCTAAAAGACTTTAAATTGTGTGGCTGAAGGGCTATGGCAACTTACGTAGAGTTTATATGAGGAGGTCAATGGCGCTAACCCCTTCACAGTAAAAAATCTACATAGAACTTGTGATTCCCCCCAAACTTATCTGCCAATAGTGCACTGTTGACCGGAAGCCTTACTGATTTCATAAACAGTTGGTGGACACATATTTTTTTACATTATATGCATTATGTATTGTATTCTTATAATAAAGTTAGCTTGAACAAATAAAATGTTATTGAAAAAAATCATAAGGAAGAGAAAATGCGTTTACAGTACCATATGTATTTATTGAAAAAAAATTGCGTGTAAGTGGACCCATGCAGTTCAAACCTCTATTTAAGGGCCACCTTTATTTTGCATATTTTTCTCAAGAAGTCAGTTCCAGGTATTTCAGTGAACACCTCACGAACACCTCTGTGCCCGCCATAGAAGTCATTTGGATTTCAAGGATATTGCAGGGTTTTACATTGGTTTAACAAGAATTTTTAGTTTTTTTGTACAAATATTTGCCTTAACAACCAAGAAGTACTGCTTGGTTTGCATTTAAAAACAGGGTTTCACAGTAAACTATGCCACATTTGCTAACTGTCTGTACTTTTACATTCTGAGGCTCTCTTTTTCTCCTCTTTTCCAGTTGTTTTGCACTTGTTGTTCAGTAAGGGAAGAAGTTGCAGCATAAAGTTATAGCACAATCCCATGGTTTATGCATCATTTTCACAACGTGATTTTTCTTTCTGAGCCCTGCTCTCCTTACCTGAAGCAAAAGTTGCAGTGACCTTCAAGCGGAATGCCTTTGAGAGCTGATAGTACAGGAGAGGGTCAAAGCACAAATTTGACACCGCCAGGAGCAGCGTGGCCTCTTTGGCTTTGAAGAGGGAAATCCTGGTTGGACAGTCAGATATGACCTCGGTCTGGCTGAGTGTGTATGGAATTCTGACAATGTGATAAGGAACAAAACATATAATGTAGGCTGTAGTCACTAAAAGTATGTTGACGAGAGCTCTTTTCACATTTGAATAATTTTCATTATCTTTGTTTCTGTAGAGTTGTCGAATTACTAGGCAGTTTGATATCAAAATGATGGCTGAGAAATTTAAAAATATAGCTATGCATATGAAGTTTGTCAGCAAATGCCAATTTCTTCCAAACTCCTTTTTGAATTCCATGCATCCTACGTTTGGCTTTTCCTTGATATCTTTGATGGGAATCACCATGTTTGGCACCGTTATCAGAAGGACCATTCCCCACACGACAGCCGATATCATTTTGCCAAATCCAGGTTCTTGTATTCGATAAATCTTGCAGCTGTGTGTTAATTGAAGACAGCGGTCAATGCTGACAAATGCTAAGAAGATAATCGATAAGTACATATTAATGTAGATGAGGCAGGCTGTTACTTGGCAGTGGAATATCCTCAGCTTCCAGGGTGCCACACCCAAGTCAACAGCAATTTTCACTGGTAATGCCAGAGTGAGCAGGAAATCGGCTGTAAGCAAATTAATTAAGTATATGCTTACACACCTCTGATTTGTGTTTTTCTGCATGAAAGCCCATGTTGCAAAACAACTTCCAATAATTCCAATAAGGAAAACTAAGTAAAAGAAATATGTGAATGGCTCCAGATCTCTGTAAACTGGACAGAAGGTAGAACTGTTTGTCATCTTGTGCGAAAGTAAGGATGACTCTTCTAAAAAACAAAATTTTAAAAATTTGTTAAAAGAGAAGGGAAGAGAGGTTAGTAATTAAAATTAGAAATTACTTCCTTTAAAATAACTTGAACTAACAATACCTCCGTCCCAATCTTTCTGGTTCTTAGAATTTTTCTGATGAGCTCTTCTAAATCATGTGGACTGGTGGGAACATCTTAGCTTATGAGGAAGCCTGGGTTTTCCATGGTCTAATTTTGTGTTTTTGGGAAATCCCATTAGGTTAGCTTCTAAAAGGCATATTTTTTAAAAAATATATTTTATTGATTTTTTACAGAGAGGAAGGGAGATGGAGAGAGAGTTAGAAACATCGATGAGAGAGAAACATTGATCAGCTGCCTCCTGCACACTCCCCACCGGGGATGTGCCTGCAACCAAGGTACATGCCCTTGACCGGAATCGAACCTGGGACCCTTGAATCCACAGGCTGACGCTCTATCCACTGAGCCAAACTGGTTAGGGCAAAAGGCATACTTTTGCCTTCTGATAGCTCTTGTTACCAGTTGGCTTGGAAGTTTGCAGAGGAGATAAGTAAACTGAAATTCTGAGAACTAGAGTTGAAACGAGGGTAAAATGGTTTGGTTGTGGCTGAGCCGGAAGAGCTGAATGAGGCTATCTGGCTTTCTTTGCTTATAGGTTGATAGAACTGCTCGTGCTGGAGGAACCTAGACTGAGGGGGTGGTAAGAGTAACAAAGTTGTACTAAAATTTAAAAGTAGGTATTTCAAAAGTAGGTTATTATCTAACCTACTAGAACATTTTCACAATCAAAATTTTATTTTATTTTTCTTTTTAGCAGAAAGAGTTAAAGGATTAGAGTCCAGTCCAGAACTGATGCTTATTACCTCCCTTTTTCTGGCTCCAGTTTCATGGTATAGACCTGTGGTGTCCACTATGATGGTAGGCTGTCACCACGTGTGACTACTGAGCATTTGAAATGTGGCCAGTCCAGATTGACATGCGTTGTAAATGCAGAATACACACTGGGTTTTAAAGATTTAGTACAAAATATTTTTTAAAATAGTACAAGTAATAAAATTGTATTCATTTATGCAAATAATACAACAATTAGTAAAATATCTCATTAATATTTTCATACTGAGCACATGTCAAAATATTTTTGATGTATTAGGTTAAATATAATATTAAGATTAGTTTATCCTGTTTCTTTTTGCTATTTTAAATGCAGCTACTAGATAATTTTAAAGTGCCTCTGTGGTTTGCATTATATTTCTATTGGACAGTGCTTGTATAGATGTTTCTGTGTTCTTAGTATTTTTGAGAAATTTCAAGAATGTATTTTAAAGGCTTCTAGAACTAGGATACATGACATTGGTAACAAAACTCTCAAAGAAAAGCTCAGTTATATTAGTATCAAAACGTCTAACGTTAACACTTCAGAGCGTTTTCTTCCTCTTTCACTGTGGGTTTTGAGGCAGTCAAGCTAGAAGTAGAAGACATGCCCTTAGAACCACTGTGATTTACACAATACCATGTTCCTCCAAGTCTGGAACATTGGGTGTTAGAAGCACAAGTTAAACCAATTGGACTTCACTCACTGCTTTTGCCCTGGTCCAGTGCCCCTGATACCCCAAGGTCGCGGGCACTTCTTTCTGGGGCTGCTTCTTGAGATGCTCCCTCCTCATGCATATTAAGTACCTTTCTTTTGTTTTAACAAGAAGAGTATTTTTGTGTTTTAGCCATAAAAATGGATAGATAACTTTTTAAATGTAGTAACTAGTAAGTATAGTGGCTGATTAAGAAGGCCAGATAAGCCTATTCACTCAAACTTCCCTTAAAAAAAAAAATAACCAAAACTGCTGAAGCCTTTCTGAATCTTAATTCTCCTTAATTATTTAATGATCCATTGTGCGCATCTTGGGATGAAACAGTATGCAAATGGATTGATAAGGCAGCGGTACATAAATCTTTCTAAATTCATGCCATGGAAAGGGTACATGTCCTCCCCACTTTCGGACCTGAGAGAGGATTTTAGAGTCCACAAATGGTCATAAACTCAATGGAAACAATTAAGTACTGACTTTGGGTCTGGCACTATGCTAAGGACTTTACATGAACCTATTAACCTTCCATCATTACTACCATGTAGGTATTATTATTCCTGTTTTCCAGATGAGAAAACTGAGGCACAATAGGTTAAGTAACGCCAAAGATTATATGGTTGGATATAGAGCCAGGATTCCAAATCGGGCCATCTGATCTCAGAAACCACTCCAAAAGTCTGTCCCAACAATAATAGTGTTAACAATGATGATGGTGATGGTAATTATTATTATTATTATTATTATTATTGCCAACCTTTACTAAGGGCAGCAACTATATTCTAAGCAATTTTCATTCTTAATTTTTTTCTAAATACTAATAAAAGAAGTTTAGGCTTCATGTATTTTGATGTTTCATTTTATAATATATATTACAGTGGAACCTCTTTTCTCAAACTTAATTTGTTCCAGAAGGCTGTTTGAAAACCAAATCATTTTTCCCCATTAGTAAATTGAGTTAATCCGTTCCAGACCCCCAAATGATTTTCTGGTTTAACCTTTCTTGCATACAGTACATGTCTACTGTACTGTTTAATGTATAAATAAACACTTAAAAAACAAAAAGGACATGAAATGTAAATGAAAATTTAACAAAAAGGAAAGGAAATGTACAGTAAAAAATGAAAATTTAACAATTAAAAGCAAAAAAGCATGAAAATATTCACAGCACAATATCCTGAGGTAAACTGACTCATGTTCACACATTCTCTCCTTTGTTTGTCACCTGAGAGATGTGTGACTGGTCATAACAGTATCAGCATGAAAGGGTTGTCAGGTTGAGAAGCAAGTTGTTTGAGATGGGAAATGTTCGAGAAATGTGGTTCCACTGTATTTCAAAACCAAACCAAGGTTCTATCCTTGAAACCTAACCTTTACTTTTGAAGTTCCCATGACCTAGTCTCTCCATACCTCCCTACTGTCTTTGTCCCTCCTCGCTACTTTAGATGGGTGGGATCTCCTCTGTTCTGTGAACTGTTTCTTCTGCCTTTGTATTTTTGGTTGTAATTAAATTGTGGGATCAGAGGACTTTAAGGATGGAGGGAGCCTTTATTGGTAGCAGTTAGTCCAATCCCCAGACCATCTGAGGAAACTGAGGTCTGCACTTGGGCTGCTCAAGGCTTCACAGTTAGAGCAGGGTAGGCTCTGACCTTGATCGCTTTCTGGACGTTCTGCCTTTATCCTCCCTAAACTGGAGTCCTGCCTGTCCTAAATGCCTGGAGGAAGCTCTTCACATCTAAAGTCTAACCCAGGCTTCACTGACTTCCTTAGGACCGGTTTTCCATAGTAACCAGTGTGTGTGCTGTGACTTCCTGAGCACTTTTTCTTCTCTGGCCAGAAGGTAATGGTGCAGATTGGCCCCTGTCTCCCATCTTTGTTCATTGTTCCTTTATAAGGAACTAGGATTTTGGCTTATGTGCTTGTATTTCAAATATTACATAATAGTAACATACTAATGTGCCTTTTTATTTTATTATTTTTTTAAGTTTGTTTTTATGGATTTCTGAGAGAAGAAGGGAGAAAGAGAGAGAGAAATGTTGATGAGAGAGAAACATCTTTTGGCTGCCTCCTGCACGCCACCCACTGGGGGTCGAACCCGAAACCTGGGCATGCGCTCTGACCAGGAATCGAACCAGCGACCTCCTGGTGCATGGGACAGTGCTCAACCAACTGAGTCATACTGGCTGAGCATAATGTGCTTTTTAAAAGTGCCCCATTGCTCATACCATTCTACAATAAAGCCCTATTTTATAGAAGAATGTATAGTAAACATGGATTAGAGAAGGATTGTTTGGATCAATTAATATTCTCTGTAACTGGCACTGACCATATATACCACCCATAAGTAATTTATTTAAAAATAATCGCAGTGTGTTTATGTATTCAATAATGCTTGTGAATCACATAGTGCTTTGCAGTGGCTTCCATCAACCTGTCTAGATTGCAACAGAAACCAAATCTCTTCATTTAAAGTTTTGGTTATGTCAGTTAGGGGTTAAATTATACTATAATAACACCTGTGTTATCAATAATGAATTTGAAAACTAAATGCTTGATTAATATTTTGTCAGCCACTTATTAGCCTGTGGAAATTTGTGGTATCCAGAGGTACTCCAGCAAAATGGAAAATATTTCAAGTGTCTTCTTTCTTTGGGTTGAAAGCCCATTGCTTAGAAAATAAACACATTAGGTTTTTTTATGGAAGTCACAATGGAATTTTCTTGAAATTACCTATTATAATGTGTGTAGTAGGAAGTCATTTTAAGAACCATTGTGCCCTGTTGTGAGGACCAACGTGGCCTTTATTTATCCAGTTGTAAAATTGAGTTACTTAATAGCAATGCTCACCTGTAAGTAAGTATTCAGCTTTGTATGGATTAAGCTGTCTTTCTGAGAATGGATGGGGTCTTCAGATAGGAGAACATTATAGTGTAGTTCACAGTGAGAATCTACTTAGAGATTAATAACTGTTGCTTTCTTACCCAGGAACCTTGCTACATGTTGACATTTCCAATTACATGGTTTAAACACCGAAAATCATAGCTTTTCCTTCCAAGGAAAGACAGTAAAATATATGAAGTATTTAAAAAGACATACCTGGGGGTATATTCCCGGAGCCTCAGTGGCAACTCTCCAAGTCCTCAGAGAAGCATGTGCTGTTCGTCTGGCTGTAGCAGTAACAGCTCTATTGAAGGGCTGCTGGTTGTACTAAAAATTTCCTTTCCTTTTGTGTGGTTTTAAATGTTGCATATTGACGTAGATGAAACTGTGGTTTGCAAATAGTTTAACTGTATGAAGGTCTACTAAGGAGGTTCTTTTCAGTTTTGTGTATGCTTTCTTAAGCAATTCAGAGTTGTCTATTCTAATTTTAATGGAAGGATTTTTATTTGTCCATTGTAGTGCCTAATTGTTTTTTTTTAAACACCAAAGCTGTGTTTTTCATCATAATGATTTTAAAGAACATTAATTTTTATGCCTTGAAAGGGGTTATGAGTTACAGATACTAGGTGTTCAAGCAGATTTCTTTAGTTCTACATATTGATACCCATCAGCCTTTCAAAGTTATAATTTTAAAATAATTGTTGCAGTATGGATCCTGCTAGAGACATCTTTTAATAAACAAACAAACAAAAAAGATGTGATTTGACATTGTCTGGTAAACTATTCTATGTTTTATTTTTCTTCATTCTTTTTTGTTCATTGTAGAAAAATCTGGAAATAGAAGAGGTAAGTCACTATATACAGAGATAACCCCTGTTAACATTTTTAGCTTATACATTTTAAAAATTTTCTGTATGTATATACACCCACTTAAAAATGTTATTATATTGTACATACTGGTTCATGGTTTGTACTTTTTTCATTCCATATGTTGGATCTGTTTTCATAAGTTACTAGAGTAGACATATAATGAGTATTTGCCAATTTGGCCCAAACAGCTTAATGAATTGAGACAGTTTATTTGTAATTATTAGATTGTATGCGACTATGCATTTTAAATGTTTGGGTCATTGTTCATTCTGCCTGTGGGTGAGCAAATATTTAGTGAGTGTCTGAATGGAGCCCAGCATGGTGAGGGACCTAACAAAAAGTCACTCTCTCATCCCTGTCATCTATTGGCTCTGTTAGGGTATGTTTCTTGCATGAGGGTAGCTTTTATAAAACAGAATATAGAGTGTACATTTCAAGAACATTTTAGGAAGTTCTAAGTCTGCTGGTACAAAGTCGATTTGTAGTTGAGCCATTGCCTGGTCAATCATGGTCTGCTTTCTTCTGTTGCTTCATTGGTTTGGTAGATGCTTTGGTTTCATCTCTTTTTCTCCTAATAATTCTTAGTCAGTTCCCAAATAATTAGAAAAAAGTTCAAAGGAACCTCTCCAGAGTTTAAAATTCAGTCCCTTTTGGTATTAACTTTAAAAAAGAAAAATTTCTCAAAAGACTAAATGGGACTTGCCAAGCTGAGGTAATGAATTTAGAAGAGTCAAAGGGACCTTTTGAAGAAAGTAATGTGAGGATGCTTATGATGATTGTGGCCATTTGTTTAAGATATTCTGGTGTCCTCCAACTCCAATTATTGTTTTTATTTTGCAAAAGAAGAGGTTCTTTTTTTACGTATATTCACTTAAATATTAGAGGAAAAACCCAAACTCTCTCCAACTTTGTATTTGATTTTGGTTCAGAACCAGTGTTAACTTTCATTATGATAGAGCTAGGAAATGATCCGTCTTTTAAGATCTGTGTGGAACAGCACTCACTAAAACACTTCAGAAAAGACTTGCCTGCAGATGGTCAGGTAAGGGAGCAGTATGGTCAGGGTTGACATTCAGTGGGCGATGTAGAGGCTGAGATGGAGAGAATTTGTCGAGATGGAGTTGGCTGCCAGCTGAGTGGTGAATGATTTTAGCATGGTGTGAAGGAAAATGGAAATAAACAGATTTTGGTAAAGTTGTTTGTTGTTTTTTAGGTTGGTGTATTTACTAGTATATGTTTACTTCCATGTTCACTTTGGGGTATAGACGGAGTTAAGAAGTACATTCGACTGTCCTTAAAAACCCACTAAGGCTTTTGTGTCTGGATTGCCAAACGTTCAAGAGCTGAAGTACCCCAGATCTCAGAGTTCTGTTTCCTTTTTGGAATAGTGGGAAACCACACTTTTAATAGTGAAACTGAACCAGGTTCTTCCTTTTGAGAATGAGCTTGAGGCACCTTATGTTTTGTGGAAGTTTGTTCACAGTGGAAATATGCTTTGGGGGCTGTTGTCCCTCTTTTTGTTTTAACATGAGTTCCCTTTGAATTTCCATAAGTTGCCTTTTTCTGTTTCATTAGGACAAATGTTGTTCAGGTCGTCTCTTGTTAGTGTTCTAGGAAATGACACATCACCACTAACCCAGTACCTCAGAAACCCAAGTGGGCAGGAGTAAGGGGAAGTTATTTTTCCCTTACGTTGGTCATGGCAATACTTTTTATTGGAAATGATGCATTAGTTACTTTAATGGATATTTTGTATGTTTAAAATAAAAATGGGTGTTCTATCCAGTTTGGCTCAGTGAATAGAGTCAGCCTGCTGACTGAAGGTTCCCAGGTTCGATTTCAGTCAAGGGCACATGCCTGGGTTGTGGGCTCGATCCACAGTAGGGGGTGTGCAGGAGGCAGCCGATCAATGATTCTCTCTCATCATTGATGTTTTGTCTTTCTCCCCCTTTCTCTTCCTCTCTGAACTCAATAAAAATATATTAAATAAATAAATAAAAATGGAAGCTAAATTGCCCCAGAATTGAGAAAGAAAATCTTTTGTGGTTATCTATCCCCCCTGTCCACATGCATCATGCTTTTGATTTTATTGGACACAAATACCAAACAACATTTCATATTTCAGTAGAAACATAATTTTTAATGTTTAATTTAACATCATTAAAATTTGCCTTTTAAACATAGCATGGGAGGCCTTTGGAACTAATGAGGAGGGAAACTGAGTGTGGGGGTATGTGGCCACTGCCATAGACAGACACAGTCCTGGGAACTTCTTTAAAGAATCCATGACACGTAGGAGATTCCTCTCTAACAGCTGCACAGTTAGACTCCAGTGTCCCAGCACTTACTTCTGCTTCTTAAATGGAAGTGTTGGGCAGAAACAGTGGTTCTAAAGCAGGTCAGCAGTCCCCCATTTAGTGTTTACCACGATTCGAATTTGCATGCCGTCAGGCAGTGGAACAGTATTCCACTGTTGCCGCTCTTCTCGTGGAATTTGCAAGTCAGGATGCTCTCAACTCAACAGTAACTTGCATCCTGAAACTTTTTATGATCCTTGGTTAATGAATGCTGGTGAGCAAAACATCTCTCTAGCAGCTTGTGTGGCTCCGATCAGCCTTCTCCTTGGAGCCACTGTGCTTTTGGTTTATACTTTGAAAGTTTTTTAAAAGCACATAATTCACTTTCCCACCTGGATCACTCCAAAGTCTTTTTCCCGACCCTAGTATCTTCAAATTTGTGAGTGATGGACATAATGGACAGAGTGGTTTTAAAGTGTGGTGCAAATATAGCTCTTCCAAGATGTTGCTTTGTCTGCATGATTTAAGCTCTGCCTTCGTTTGTTACCTTTTTAATGAAATGGAGTAAAAATTTGGAAATGTTTTGAAGGCAAAGGTGTTTTGCACATTCTGGTTATGAGTGGCTGAGCATATTCCCTGTCATTATCCTTGCCCCTCCTTTTGCTCTTCTGCCTTTTTATTGATAGTACAATGCTATTATAGGGTCAACACACAGTCCATATGGCCTTTCTGCTGTGAGGTGCGACTGCTCTTTGACCCAGGGTTATAAAATAATTAATTGGAAGGAAATACTTAAAAGAGAACTGTAAAGTTTATCTTGGTTTTTTTTAGTCACTGAGTTCATTTTTTTCTTTTCCACTTGTGTCATTATGCTCCCCTTTTAATGAAGTATGAGTAACACATTTTCAAAGCTCATAACTCTCCATTTTACAACCTGTTGTTACTTTCCAGGAGGAGGTTCTTTAGAGGAATTCTCCCTTTCTTTTCATGTGAATCTTTGTTTTTTGATGAAGTAAAGAAAAAATCCAGCAACAAATATTTACTGATTTGCAGGCTGCCTCCTTAGCGCCCATGCTAGGGAATATTTTTGTGACTTTTAGAAGGTTACAACATAGAAGGGTGACAAGAATATGCAGGACCTGCAGTGATCCAAAATTACTACTGGCTGTTAGAACCTGTGAATCCAGGAGATGCCCAGGTAGGATGAAGGGATGCTTCTGAGAAGTGGGAGGATGGTGGCATGCTTGGGGCATGACTGGCATGACTGGGGAGTGCGAAGTGTATTTGGGGACTCGCAGGCATTCTGGGTACTTGGATTATCTGAGCAGGATCTGTGTGAGGACAGAGATGAGACCAAATCTTGGATCGACCTGGTCAGCCTTGGATGCTTGAATAAGCAGGGGAGAGCTCAGGAAAGTTGTGTGGCAGTGCAGCAGTAGGTAAAGCTGCGGTGTTAGAGTATGTGGGGTCAGGGGAGAAAGTGGAAGGCAAGATGCCAGTTAGAGGACTAAAGTCATGTTAGCTGAGAGGCTTTGAGGATCGGAAATGCATGGCAGTGGGAGGGGAGCGACCAGGGTTCAATGCTGGGGAGGGAAGTGTGAGGAAGAGAGAATCGGGTGTGTTGACTTCCTGTGTTTTTAGTGCCATCTCATTATTTTTATGTAGCGCAGATTGCTCTTTATTCCTCTCAGTTAGATTTTAAATATTCCTCAGTGCTTTGTCTGTCACCACCCGGACATCTGAATGTAAACTTGTAAACACTTCAGAAGCTCTCATTTTGAACAACGTTAATGGAAACACTGCATTTCCTATAAAAATTACCTTTTTATTCTGCTAAATGCTTTAATAATATCAAACATAATATAATGTACTTTAAAAAAATGATACCAGGCTGAAATTGGCTTTTACTTTAGAAACAAAATGAAGATTAACTCCTCATTTCAGTGAGATGTCAGAGAGCTGGTATTCTCTCAGAAAGCTAAGGACTCAGTGTGGAACATGAATAATTAATAGCTTGAAAAATCTGCAAGTTACAATTTACTGTAGAAAAAGGATTATCGAGAAATTGTTTTAAGTAATATGACATTTTATATGGAGATAATAAAAGCCATCTTTTGGTGTCCTTTATGTCCAGGGATGAAATGATAGGGAATACGCCTGTGGGACTTTGCTGTACACTTTGAGGGCTTAGCAGTTCACCAGTGACTGTGATTTGGGAGGGAGAGGGAAATAGTGTAGCTCTGGGCTTCCCCGGATGTACTGATTCCATGGGGGTGGAACAGCAGGATGACCCTGACCCAGAGTCCTGCATTGTTGGTCCTCAGAGCACTGAATAAAGATAATGTTTTGGAAGTGGGGTGAGGTGGGTTGGGAGATCTTAACTTTGACCATGAGAGGAGTCAGAATTATACAGTGAGGGCCTTCAAAAGGTAACAAGTAGCCTCATAAACTTTACTGGTGAAAGTAGTTTTTATATCTGTTGTTGTGTTGAGATGGGCCTCATTTTATAACTCTGCCTCCTGCTTTTCCCTCAGCTTCTGGAGGTGGGGAGATGGGAATGGAGCCACTTCTATTCCTTATCAACCTGGAAACCTTATTTCATGGAGTAATTTGTTTCTTTTCTGTAGCTAGTTTATCAATAAGGTTTAAAAAATATATTTACTACTGATAAAGTAATACAATATTTAATCATTTTGTACAAACAGTGCTATGAAATGACTGAAGCATTTTTCAGAGTGGCTTGTGAGAAAGGAAAACTACATTTTGTTGAAGTGTTTTCTGGTGGGGATTTCTTGTCATGAAACGGAAGTCTGCGTGCCATTGGCTACTTGCAGACAATAGGTGACCGAGAGGAAATGGTGGTTTTCCTTTGAAGAGCACTGGGTGCCGCCGGTCCCCCCATGCAAGCACACACCTCACATGCTGCTTCTCAGAGCACAGCCCTTGTCGTTGTGGGGGGGATGACCTGTTTTGTGTGTAATTGTAAGGATGCAGTCTCCTGGTGTTACAGATATGGTCTGTATGAATAAAGATACTGACTTTCCTTCTTTCTCCAGTGTCAGTTAGAGGATGCAGGGCGGTTAAGGACAGACTACATCAGATGGTAGCACAGCTGGTGTAAGGTGTTTTCTAGAGTTCCTGGACTACTTTTTAAGCTAATCCAAATATATCAGGAGTTTCTCATTTGTACGTGACAAAGAAATACAATGAAAATAGCGCTTATGCTATTGAAGAGATTCATTAGCTGAGTGTCCACAGTTGTAGGACCGGCCGTAGTTGAGGCTGATGAAGGGCCTTTGTCACTGAACCAGGGCTGGGTTGGTAACACTTCTCTGGCCACCTTGTGCAGGGTTAGTTTCAACTCAGAGAAAGCTGTGAGCTTTGCTTTTGTGGTGGCCGATGGAAGAAGCACTCGGGACTTTGCATGTTGACAGCAAGCCCTCTGGAGAATTTCTCAGGAATTTAGGACTTGCTCACATTGGGTCCTGTTCCCTCTCAGCTTGTGGCCAGTGGAGTTGGACATGCTGGTTATCAGTTATGGCCTCACCCTGAGGTCAGGGACAGGATATGGCTGAGAACAGGGAAAGGTGAATTTCCCAAAGGAAAAAAGTTTGCTTTGACTGCTGAGAAAAGAGAGTGTGGAAGCTGAGGAGATAACCAACAAGTGGGCATTGCTGATGATGACATTTTGTAAAAGACAGTTGCAAGGTGAGGGTGGGTTTCATGTGTGACCTTTTTATATGACTGTGATTTCTTTGTTTCTTGATTCTTGTGTCAAATGTTTCTTTTATAAAAACACTTAGAGTATTTTTGTATAGGTGGTTGAATCAATTACGCATCAACATAGAGCCTCAGTTTAGTTCAAGAAAACATGAGGATTCCTATTAAGGGGCATTTTCGTTTCAGTCAAGAGCCACTTCTGAGTCCCTTTCTATTAGATTTCTGCATGTAAGATGTTGCAGAGCAGCTGTCGGTATATCATTCTATCCACACATATGTTTTCTTTTCACTGCTGCCCTGGAATTCAAAATTGTGTGGCTTGAAAACACATGGACCCAATTGACTGAAGCTAAGTGCCTGTTGGCCTCCTGGTGAGGCTCAAGCTCTCAGCTCACTATCATCTTTTTTTTCTCTTTCTTAATTATGTTTTTTATTGATTTTTCTTTTAGAGAGAGTGGAAAGGAGAGGGAAAGAGAGATAGAAACATCAATGAGAGAGAAAGAGAAATTGGTCGCCTCCTGCACACCACCCACTGGGGATCGAGTCCACAACCCAGGCATGTGACCAGGAATTGGACTGACAACCTCTCCATACATGGGTCAACACTCAACCACTGAGCCACACCGGCCAGGCTCACCGTCATCTTTAACATTCTCTATTTTCCATTTTCTTACAACCAAACTTATATTGCCTTCCTTTCCACCACAGCACCTGGGTGTAAACACCGCACAGGCAGCCTGACACTTGAAGACCTGCACTATAGCTTTCTCTACAGAAGGGCCTGGAGTGTGTATTCCCTGTCACCTGCCTGCACTGGTGCTGGTGACCTCCTCGGAGTCAGAGTTAACTATTGTTGCCAGTGCTCTAACAGCTTCCTTTTGTTGTAGCCCTGACCTGAAAGTTCTAAGATGTAGTAACTGTCCCCCGCCTCTTGCTTCACAGAATCCTTATCTGCATTGCATGTTGTTTTTGAGAAATCTTGCCTTTTACATCTGATCTGTTTTGGCACGGCGATACAAAGGCATTCTCCATGTGCAACCCACCTTCTTTTTGTTACTTTCATTTTGCCCATGCCCAATAGGGGCATTTAAAACACCAGCATTTAGTAATTTGTCCTGGTCCATGGAAAGGATGAAGAATAAACTCAGTCAATTTCTTTTGCAAATATATTTAGCCAAACAAGTAGAGCAAGCTTAGTTTTAGCTAGCATGCTTATAGTAGGTTGGCGATTGTGTTTTTTGACCCAGACTTGGGAGCAGGGAGCTTTTACAAGTATAAAAAGTGGGCACAGAGTATAAAAACCTTCCCATCTCTTCTTCAATTTAAGGTGTGCTTTCTGAGTTTTGCCTAAAATCTGATGGAGCATATGCAATACTTATTTGAAAAATGAGAAGCAAGTACAATTTGAGTGTCCTTATTAACATGCATAATTGAGTGCCTTAAACAAACCACCCCATGTCTTGACTATGAGGAAATCTGGTAATATTTTTTTCATATCTTGATTATTTTTTTTAAAATGAGACTATTAAAAATAGTTTCTTTATTAGTACATATACAGTAAAGAATGATATATATATATATAAACATGACTTAAAAAAATGTTTGAAAAGAACATTGGAAAGATGGGCTGAATGTCTTCCAGCTGGTTAATAGCAAAGAAAGATTGTTTTCATAAGTCATAAGTCAGCAACCATAGCCCATTTTAATTCATTGTTTTTCATAAAATGTGATGTGTAAGTTTTCATTTTATGAATAACTTGTCACTCATTATTATACGTTTTAGATATTTTTTTTTATATAGTCCAGTTGCTTTCTAAGAAAGTTGTTTCCTCCTCCCCAGGGAAGAATGTATGTGGCCAGCGAGAGAGAGAGAGAGAGAGAGAGAGAGAGAGAGAGTGTCTTTCTCCCAGGCATCCTGTTTTTTGTCCCTGCCATGAACAGGAGAAGTCGTCGCAACACGTGCCCATATCTAGCTTCCCTTGGTCGAGCCTACTTTTTTTTTTTTAATATATTTTATATATATATATATATTGGTTTCAGAGAGGTAGAGAGAGAGAGAGAGAGAGAGTGTGTGAGAGAGAGAGAGAGAGAGAGAGAGAGACATCAATGATGAGAGAGAATCATTGACCGGCTGCCTCCTGCACAGCCCCTACTGGGGATTGAGCCTGTAAACTGGGCATGTGCCTTTGACCAGAATCAAACCCGGGACCCTTCAGTCCACAAGCCAACACTCTATCCATTGAGCCAAACCAGCCAGGGCTTGAGCCCACTTTTAAAAATACTCTAACACCGGAACACCAGGCTCATGAAGTGGCTTAACCAATCTCTGCAGAGGACGTTATTAAAAATGTATTTATATCATCCTCAAAAAACTATCAGAAAAAAATTACATTTTTTATTGCAAAGTACATAATTTATATCTACTTTCCTTTGAAATGCCATGAGATAGATCAGTGGGTGTCTCCTTTTTCTCCTTCAAATCAGACAGCTTGACTCCCTCACTACAACAGGCCTCTAGCTGTTGCCTGCCTTTAAGTTGGTCTTGATGATCCTGTTGAAAAAACTGCCCATAACTTACTAACTTAATTATTGCATTTAGAGAGGAAACACACTCCTGAGAATTGTCTTGATTGCTGTCTATTTTCTTATTTGCTGCTTAAAATTCTATATTAACTGACCAGATGAGTGTTTAATTTAAACCTTCTATTTTGGTATGATTGAAAAATGTATGTATTATTTTTTCTTTGATGTCACACAAAAGCATGGAAACTTATGTTTTAATTATTATACTAATTGGAGAGTAATGCTCAGTGACGATGCTTACTATCACGGCCTTCCCCCATTTACTCCTCTCATTGTGTAAATGAAAGTTACAACACGCACACAGGGACCTCATTTGAAAGGTGGGAAATCACAGCGTATCTGTGCTTTCGTGCATCGCATTTCCCCTCCTGGTTTTGGAAGTTTCTGGGTCATGCTGAGCTTTTAGTGGGATGTGCAATTTCTTACACAAGATTTCTCTAAATGGCTGGCATAGAAAGAAATAAATAATGGGGTCTAAGCACACATTTGCTGCTGACAGTATCAGAGTGAATTCTTTCACATAGTACAAGATTTCCTTGGACTGGCAGCTGAAAGGGGCTCCTGTTTGGCTCTGTGTGTAGGAGATTCTGGCAATGTGGTAAGGTACAAAGCAGACAAAAAATACTAGCATGATGCTGAATATATTGCGGCTGGATTTCCTCTTGACGGAAATGGAATTCTTTCGGGACTTCATGTGGGACTTGAAGATTTTCCTTGTGATGGCAGTGTAGAAAACGATTAGCAGAAGGAACACAATCCAGAAGATGCCCACGAAGATGTAGTTTGATGCCTTGTGCCACTTGAGTCCCAGTTCGTTTTTAAGCTCCATGCATTTTACATGTGTGCCATCCTTAGCACTCTGGTTGGTCAGGATAATGTTGGGGACAGCGAGCAGGAGCATCAGCAGCCACACCGTCACTGCCAGGAGTTTGCTGTAAGTCACCGACTGGATGAAAGAAGTCAGGAGAGGCTTCACGATTTTGTAATATCTGTCGAAGCTGATGAGCCCAAAGAACATGATGCCGACATACATGTTGACGTAGAAGAGCACGGCCGACACCCGGCATACAAACACGCCCAGCTGCCAGGGGCCCAGGCCCGAGTCGCTGAGGATCTTGAAGGGGAAGGTCAGGCTCATCAGGAAGTCGGCAACCACAATGTTCTTGAGATAGACGATGAAGCTTTTGGAGCTGGGCACGTAGCAGAAGATCCACCCCGACACGCCGTTGAGCAGCACACCCGCGATGAAGACCAGCAGGTAAAGCACAGGAATGATTTGCTGTGTTATGACGGGGTTTTGGGAGCAGGACTCCGCAGGAGGCTGAGAGGTGGTGGAATTCAACATTTTGCGACTTCTGAAGGAGCGGCCTGGAAAATGAAGTGAAATATTCACTCAGGGCACTTAGGGCCTTCCAAGTTAATTGCCAGATAATAAAGCAAAAGACAGTGAATATAGCCCTGACTGGTTTGGCTCAGTGGATATAGCATCGGCCTGCAGACTGAAGGGTCCCAGGTTCGATTCCGGTCAAGGGCATGTACCTTGGTTGCGGCCACATCCCCAGTGGGGAGTGTGCAGGAGGCAGCTGATCGATGTTTCTAACTCTCTATCCATCTCCCTTCCTCTCTGTAAAAAATCAATAAAATATATATATATATATAAAAGACAGTGAATATAATCAGACCCGCCACATTCTTGAAATGAAGTTTTTTTATATATTAGACACCCTCCCCTTCTACCTCCCTGCTCTTTTTTTTTTTTTTTTTAAGGCAAACACAGAGTAGTCAGGTGACAGGAAAGAAAAATTGGCAAAGCAGGACAGCCTGAGAACCCTAAGCATTTCCTTAAATGACAGTGGTTCCCTATAAAACTCCAAAATTCTAGGACATACTCATTTAAATATAGTCTCAAAAGGTAATAAAACGGAAAGCAGAGAACTAATCTGTTTCTGTTTCATTTAATTCAGAGCTTTGTTAATATACTAGGTTTAAGAGCTGTTGATACAGACCTTACTCTTTAGAAAGCCTGCCCTGCACATATTGTGGGCACAGCACAGTGTCTGGCAAGCATACACACCCACTGTAGCTGGTGTTACTGATATGGGGCTCTGGATACCTTTCAAAAGTGAGCTTTTCTCTGTGTTTTTTTTTCCCATTGAAAAAGTGATTTGGAATACCAGCACAACAACAAGTACCGTAGACCTTCTAAGAAATGCTTTCACAGCGCATTTTCAGTCTGCCCTGTTCAGTACGGAGCCACGGCCACATGCAGAGCCCTGGACCTGTGGCCGCTCCAGATGGAGATGTGCAGCAAGTACAGAGTGCATACCGAGTTCTACAGACTTTGTACAAAAAAAAGAAAGTAAAATGTCTTAATATTTTTAATATTGACCACATTTGAAATAATATTTTAGAAATATTTGTTAAAATGCATTAGTAATCTTAATTTTACTTTTTAAGAATATGGCTACTAGAAAAGTTAAAATTACATATGTGGCTTGCATCGTACTTTTATTGGACACCACTGTTGTAGGTATTACCCAGAACCTTCTGTGTTAGGGGCTCCTACATGTTTTTGCTGATGTCAGCCATACTGATTCAGGGCACAGGGAAGAGTAGAACTGCTTTGAAAGACTATTTGATGCATCAAAGAAAATATTTACTGCCCATCTCATATGTAAAACAACATCTTGCCCTCAGGAAGAAATTCTGGCTCTTTAATGCTGAGCTCTCCATTTGGTCTGATGGCCGCTCCCTCCTCCTCCAGTGAATTCCAGCTGTCTGGGACCCTCCCACTCCTCTAGGCTCCACGAATTCTCTCATTTTGGACCTTTGCACAAACTTTCATTTGTGTGGAAACTCCTTTGATACCTTCTTGGGGGGTAACTTTCCTTCATCCTTGAGGCCTCAGCTTGAGTATCAGTTTTGTCAGGAGACTTTTCCACCCAAGCCTTGGAGGGTGCCTGGGTGTGGGGCTCCACCTGTGTGCTCAGAGTTCTGTGCCTCTCTCCTGTCACAACACAGCTCTCGGCCTTTGTTTTTTGTTTCTCCTCTTTGTGTAGGCTCCTTTACAGGGGAGAGACCATGTCATGTTTTACCATTGTATTCCTACCATATATTTAGAATGTTAGGTAGTTAAAGTATTTGTGAAATAAATGAATATGTAATATGGGAATATAAGACACGAAGCCCTCCTCTCAAGAAATGTAGTCAGAGGTCCGGGAAGGATTGTGAAGGAATGTGGGTTCCTTGAGGTCAGAGGATGTAATTTGTTTGTCTTTGTATTTCTGGTTAAAGCACTGCTTTTCACACAGGGAGTGAAGTCAGTGAAATAAAGGTAGTGTGAGAAAGTGGAACTGTGGGATGTGAAATCCAGTCACATCCCAAATAAAAAATCACAATGCAAACTGTGTGCTGCTTCTCACAGATCCTGCCTCTGCGCACGCTTCACGCCACATAGCACAACCGAAGCCACTTGACTGCCAGTCCCTGGCCTGCCTTTCGAAGCAAATCTTGTCCTGTCCCCTGCATACCTGGTCTGATCATGCTCGTTTACCCTCATTTGCTACTTTGCAGTTGCAGGTCTTCTGTGGCTTTTTTCATGTTTTAGATGAAAAGCAAAGGGCCCACATTTTCTATTTTTAACATCCACTGTGACAGATTCTGTGTCTAGTAATTAATTTTTCTTGTTCCCTGGTGGTCAGATGCAGCTTAGTCTAAGAGCCAGTCTCACAGGGGTATGCTGTATGCTCCCAGGGGTTCCAGTTCTGGGGACACAGCCCCTCCTCAGCCAGTGTGCTAGAGTTTAAAATATTAAGTAAAAAAAAAAGTACATGTTAATGCATTTGAAGCAGAGGAAATATTAACTATATAAAATGCAATTATCTAATGAAATAGTGAAGAATTTTCAGAAATCTTTGATAGCCAAATTTTACTTCTTATAGAAACACTAGAGGCCCAATGCATGAAAATTCATACAAGAGTAGGCCTTCCTTCCCCTGGCTGCCGGCACCGGCTTCCCTCCGGCCACCGGGACCTGGCTTCCCTCCGGCTGCCGGGGGTAGAGGGGGACTGACGGGGTCTCTTGCTGCCCTGGCCTCGGTTTTCCTGGCCAGAAGGGACAGTCCGAAGTGTTTCATTGTGTCTCTGCCCTCCCTAGGCAGGTTTCATTCTGTCATCTCACCAGCTCAAGCCCTCCTTCCTTAGGGATTGGGTGGAGTACAGGGTGATCCAAGGCTTACCTCCCAGCACTCTGGGCCTCACAGTAACCCTCTCCCAAAGAAACCCATGGGGCATGGCTTTTGTCCAGGGGAAGTCGCACGTCTGGCTCAAGTCATCTGTGCCCCTGTGGTCATCTTGTAGAAGGCTGGGGTACCCACTGGAATCTCTAACTTGCTAGAGGTGGGGAGCAATTGTGGGAAGCAAAGATGCACTGTCTCCCCACAATCTTTAGTTACCCAGAGCTAGGTGGGGGCCAGTTTAGCACCACCTTCGGCAGACAGTCCTGGGCTGCTTCCCTCCGGCTGCACCCGAGACCCGGGCTACTTCCCTCCAGCCGATGGCAGGCACCCTGGACCCGGACTTCACTCTGGGCCCGGCTTACTCCGGAATAACATCTGGTCTAGTTAGCATATTACCCTTTTATTATTATAGACTAGAGGCCTGATGCACGAAATTCGTGCAAGAGTAGGCCTTCCTTCCCCCGGCTGCTGGCACTGGCTTCCCTCTGCCACCCGGGACCTGGGCTTGCTTCCCTCTGGCCGCCCGCAGGCACCAGGCAACTGGGACCCAGGCTGGCTTCCCTCCAGCTGCCGGCTTCGTCCGGAAGGACATCTGGAATGACGTCCGGTCTAATTAGCATATTATCCTTTTATTATTACAGACTAGAGGCCCGGTGCACAAAAATTTGTGCACTGGGGGGGGGGGGGAAGGGAGGGGGGGTCTCTCAGCCCGCCTGTGCCCTCTCGCAGTCTGGGACTCCTCGGGAGATAACGACCTGCTGGCTTAGGTCTGCTCCCGGGTGGCAGAGGGCACGCCCAATCCCTAGGTGCAGCCCCTGGTCGGGCTCAGAGCAGGGCCCATTGGGGAGTTGGGGCGCCGCCCCCTGTCATGCACAGAGCAGGGCGGATCGGGAGGTTGCGATGCCACCCCTAGTCACGCTCAGGGTAGAGCCAATTGGGGGGTTGGGGCACCGCCCTCTGTCACACTCAAGGCAGGGTCGATGGGGAGGTTGCAGCGCCACCCCCTGTCACGCACAGAGCAGGGCCGATCAGGGGGTTGGGGAGCTCCCCCCTGTCACGCACAGAGCAGGGCCGATCAGGGGGTTGAGGAGCTCCTCCCTGTCACGCACAGAGTAGGGCCGATAGGGGAGTTGGGGCACCGCCCCCTGTCACACACAGAGCAGGGCGGATCAGGGGGTTAGGGCACTGCACCCTGTCACACACAGAGCCGAAGGGCAATCAGGGGGTTGGGGAGCTCCCCCCTATCAGGCACAGAGCAGAGCTGATCAGGGGGTTGGGGCGCCTTCCCCTGTCACAAACAGAGCAGGGCGGATAGGGAGGTTGTGGCCCCGCCCTCTGTCACACACAGAGCCGCAGGGCGATCAGGGGGTTTGGTCGCTGCCCCCTGTCACGCTGATCCCGGTGCCGGGAGGCCTCGCGGCTCCGCTGATCCTGGTGCTGGGAGGCATATTACCCTTTTACTATATAGGATAGAGGCCTGGTGCACGGGTGGGGGTCAGCTGGTTTGCCCTGAAGGGTGTCCTGGATCAGGGTGGGGGTCCCCACTGGGGTGCCTGGCCAGCCTGGATGAGGGGATGATGGCTGTTTGCATCTGGTCACACCCCCTTCAGGGTGGGGATCCCCACTGGGGTGCCTGGCCAGTCTGGGTGAGGGGCTGAGGGCTGTTTTCAGGCTGTCGGGTGACTGAAGCTCCCAACCGCTCCTTTTTTTCTTTTTTTTAAATTCTGGGCCAGCTTTAGCTCTGAGGCTTGGCTCCAGCTCTGAGGCCTCGGCTGCTGAACACAGGTATCTCGCCGTGATCGTATAGTGGTTAGTACTCTGCGTTGTGTGAAAGCAGGTATCTGGTTTGTTTGGGTTCTATAATCGAAACATTGTTTCAACTCCAGCTCTGAGATCCCAGCTGGCTGAAAGCAGGTTTCTGGGGTTTTGTTTAGCTTCTATATTTGTAACAATGTTTCAAACTGCAAGTTCAGAGGCCGGCAGCCGCAGGCGGGGAATGTTGGCTTCCTCTGTCACTGAAGCAAGCAAGCCTCCTGTTCGCTTCAAGCTGCCTGGCTGCCGGCCGCCATCTTGGTGGGCAGTTAATTTGCATATCGCCCTGATTAGCCAATGGAAAGGGTAGCAGAGGTATGGCTAATTACCATGTTTCTCTATTATTAGATAGGATTATAAAAGCCACAACATATAGACAGTGACGAATTTCCCAGTAGTGATCTACTGAGAGCCGCAGTTCCTTTTCTTATAGAAACTGTGTAAAGACATTTTCTCAGTCTTGGGACGTACATTTTTGATCTGCAACATGTCTGCCTGTAGCCTAACACCATGGGTCCAGAACTGTTTCCAGGTTCCTCAGAGTGAGGAGGACCTGAGCATGTGCCCTGGTGCCCATACCACTGCCAGCCCTGCTTCTATTCTGGGGTTGGCAGAAGCGTTGACTAGCCCAGAACCAGAACAGGCCTGCCTTCTGCAGTGGATACTCAAGGTGTGCTGGAATGGGTGTTTTCCCTCAAATAATTTGTGGTTTTGGCCTGTTTTTAAGCAATTGCAACAGTTTCCCATTTAGGATGTTAAGGTTTGAGAAATGCTGGGGGAAGGTGTGGGTCATCCCTGTTGCCTGCCCTGCTGTCTGCTTGAATCCAGCAGAGGCAAACATAAGGGACACTCTGCATGAGTAAAAAGCTCAAGGTAAATCCAAGACAATTTTGGTAGTACTTTTCCAGCTCTTAGGTAGTGTTTCCTGTAGCAGTAGTGTTGATGGGAGGGTATATGTCCTGTAGATACATATTTTACTGTGCTTGATCTTGGAGTCTTGGGGCATGGCAGTCTTTTTGTATAGTGATAGATTGAGAGATGTGTGAAAAAGGAGCTATCATAAGGCATCTACAGCAAGTGAGGCCAATTTTATATATTGAGACAAAAAGGCAGGGTTATGTGTTGAATGAAAAACAGGACAAGCTTATGAGACATGTATCACTTTGACCTTGAAACATTTGCCCAGTCTCTTCTCCTTATCTTTAGTATAGAGATGATTTAATGCCCAAATAAAGGGACCTACTGAAACTTTAAGTCATTTCGGAAATGAAGAAATGCTGATTTTATACAGCACATAAAGATAAATAAGAACCAAATGAACCAGAAAGAAAACAAAGAATGTCTTGGGGTGGCCCAATAACTCTTCCTCGCCTGCCCCATGCTCCCATTTGATTTACTGTTTCTAAGCTCCTTGCTCCAGCCCATTAAAGATAACGACAGGCAAAGGGAAGGGGAAAAATAGGAAAAGGTCCTCTGGGTGATGATCAACTGAAAAAGTGGGCAGTCAGTTTGTGGAGCCATAGCCAGCCCTGCCCCCAAGGCAGTTAATTCTGAGATGATAACTGAATTTCTGTAATGAAAGTGGTCGTTACATTAACTTTGAGCCTTCAGGAATGCAAACACTGCTCACTAAAGATCTCTCTATGTGGTAGAACTTTTAAAAGACACTTAACTGTATAAGTCTTCAATTTCTCGTAGGTGGAACTCTTCCTTGTTCCTCAAATGCAGGCAAGGGAGAGTGGAGTAAAATGGCACCAAATGTTTTAGTCTCTGTAGACCATGACTCCGGGTGTTTGGTAACATAATTAAAGAATGTGGTGGAATGGAATTTATAAGCCCAAAGACAGCTCTGTAATAGTGGCCTATGAATTGCTTTCTCTCAACTTCTTTGCACAGCTAGAATATCCATTCCACGGTTATTCTAATGTAGATGGTGCATGCACTTGTCTTTTCGTGCTGTGTAAAGTCTCAGGGTGCTGCACTAAGTGTTTTCAAGTGGAAGGGTGTTGCATATAACTGTACGGCTCTCTCTGATGAGAAGAATTTAGTTGACACAGGGCCATGCAAAGCATTGCTCACCCCAGAAAT
This sequence comes from Myotis lucifugus, assembly GCF_000147115.1. NCBI lineage: Eukaryota > Metazoa > Chordata > Mammalia > Chiroptera > Vespertilionidae > Myotis > Myotis lucifugus. The sequence goes on from NW_005871223.1 coordinate 709,610, forward strand.
ATATTCATCTGAATAAAAACATGCTGAGCCAGGCTGGCATGACTCAGTGGTTGAACATCGACCTTTGAACCAGGAGGTCACGGTTCGATTCCCGGGTCAGGGCACATGCCCAGTTGTGTCTTGATCCCCAGTATGGGGTGTTTAGGAGACAGCCGATCAATGATTTTCTCTCATCATTGATGTTTCTATTTCTCTTCCTCTACCTTCCTTTCTGAAGTCAATAAAAATATATTTTTAAAAACCACACATGCTGAGGTCATTACTCATCTTCTGAGTAATTACAGTGACCCATTTTTCTCTTCTATCTGGGCCATCTCCCACCATTCTGATCGTGTGCCTTAATTCTACTTTCTCTGAAGAAGGGAAATTATTCCTTCATGACATTTTGATGAAATTATTAAACCTTGTGATAATACTAGAGGGTTTTTTCAATTACCTTTAAAAATTTTTTGTATGAAGTTTCTTTTCAATGAAGTAATTTTCAGTGAATGCTTGTCATCTTGAAGTGGCCAGAGTATTTCTTTACAGATGATCCTATGTTGTAGGAGAAAAATGAATTAATTAAGTTAAATGAATACCAGAGTGTTTTTATTGGAGAAGTATGTATGGTAGCAGTGTAAATACTTTTAAAATTCATCTTGTAAAATTGTGCAATATTTCAACATGTTCACTTGTTGTTTTTCTATACTGGTCTTGGCTGTCAATATTAGTGATTATTGATTTGGTGTGAACTCCTGTGGAAAACTTACAAACTCTTGAGAGTGTTGGACATAAAGTATTTTTAGATCAAGCATGTCAAATTCACGGCCGGCGGACTGCATGCCTCATTTAAACAAAAGGCATGTGGCCCGCTGGCCGTGATTTTGACATGCTTGTCCTAGATAGAAGTTGTAATAAGATGTCTCCAAATGTTGCCAAGTATCCTGAGGGGACCACGCTGCCCCTGGTTGATGACTGCTGGTCTGATGAGAGGGATGTGAGCAGAGATAACACCTGAAAGCATGTTGTCTGGCAAGGAAAGGATGAGTTTGGTTGAGGTTGTCACCTTCTTAAACAGCTTTTCTCAAACTACTGTGCACACATGTTACTTGGGGATCTCTCGGAAATGAACACTCAGATCCCATAGGTCTGTAGTTGATGTCATGTTGGCCCAATGACCACATTTTCAGTAGCATGTTTGTTTTTTGAAGATCCTGTACACAGGGTACATTTAATATTTGGTGAGGAGGGTAAAAAAAACCCTTGTTTTTCTTTACTGTAGTTAGGACTCCAGATAGGAATCAGTTACATTATAGGTAGCCCTGAAGTCTAGGATTCTCTTTATTCATTCAGATTTCGTCATCAATAACTCACTCTCATGGTTTCCTGGAAATGTAATTATGTATGTTATAGAAATCTACTTGAGAATAAGTGATAAAGAAATCTTATATTTTCTGTAATATTTCTAAAATGTCATGAAGTTCTCTTTAGGGGAAAAAAAAAGGGATGGAGTTTCTTGTGGAGCAAAATTACATGTGGTCCACGGTGGTGCTGAGCATGACCTGGTCAGGATGAGGTGTTCTAGCTTCATGGCAGCGCTTAGTCCTGGGGAGGAAGGAGGAGAAGGCTGGTGTAGGGTGGTTGGGCTTTTGCTATAGTTCTGGTATTTTGTCCCTTAAATTTGGAAACCATTATGGCTAAATATTACTACCAGTTAACACTGAGTGAATGGGTACATTCGTTTTGCAAACATTAGTTTCTGCACTTTTATTTTTTATATTTGAAATATTTCATAATTAGAAAGAAATGTATATGGAGAATGAATTGCTTTCAAATCACCCTTTTCTCAGCGCCCGCCTCTGATGAGCATCCTTCTTCCTGTCCTTTGTTCAGTTCTTAGGAAATGACAGTCTGGTGTCTTCTCCTACCTCTTGCCATTCCAAGTCCAAGCATCAAAAGCTTTAACCGATGCCCCAGATCTTTTCATATTTGTCTCCCAATGACTCTTATAACACTAGAAAATAGCATAGGTGTGTGTAATCATTGTGTACATTGCTAAATGGACTAAAGCCATTTTCTTATCACTGCTGGTTTTATCTCCCTTGTCCTGATTCTACTCTTTATTTTCCTTTTTGATGCCAGTGTGTGATGGTTTCCAGAGCAGTTAGAATGGGTTGAATGGAGGGATTTCTGTAAGGACTGCATTGTCAGTCTTGACATATTTAGTAATAACTTGCTATTAAATATCTTATATATATATATATTTTATTGTCTAAAGTTTTACATATGTCTCCTTTTTCCCCAACTGACCCCCCGCCCCCCAGCCATTCCCATCCCCGGCAAGCCCCCACCGCCCCAGTGTCTGTGTCCATTGGATATGCTAAAATGCATGCATACAAGTCCTTTGGTTGCTCTCTAACTCCTACCCTCCCTCCGC
>NW_005871223.1:712125-770846 GCF_000147115.1 Myotis lucifugus
CGCACACCATTTGTCTCTGGATCTATTCTTGTTCATCAAATTATGTTGATCATTATATCCCACATATGAGTGAGATCATGTGATAAATATTTTATATTTTATCTTTAAAAATCTTTTATACAATTCTAAGTATGTCATCATGCTCCTGGCCTTTCTATTTTTAAAAAAAGATATATTTTATTGATTTTTTACAGAGAGGAAGGGAGAGGGATGGAGAGTTAGAAACATCAATGAGAGAGAAACATTGATCAGCTGCCTCCTGCACACTCCCTACTGGGGATGTGCCAGCAACCAACGTACATGCCCTTGACCGGAATCGAACCCAGGACCCTTTAGTCTGCAGGCCGATGAACTATCCCCTGAGCCAAACCGGTTAGGGGGCTCCTGGCCTTTCTTATTCCAAGGTCAGTTGGATATTTTAGAATTTCTTGTGTCTTGACTTTTGGTCCTGCCTCTTTCCCCAATGTCCTTGTGGGTTGGTAAATAATGTTCTTTGCTTCTAGGCCCAAGACCTCTGTTAAGAGGAAGTCATTACAAGTATGCCAGTTTATTTCATGGAAATCACTATATTTTTCTCTGTAACTGACCATCCCTCTTGCTTCTCATAAAGTTGTTTCTACTTGCTCCTTATTAAATTCTCACAGTGGCTGGCTCCTTCTGCTCTCCTCGTGGCTTTTGGTCTGTGCTCCCTCTAGCTCAGCTGGGGAAGCTCACTCTCTCCTTCACCTGAAAGAATAAGCCTCTTATCTTCCTTCATTGCCCTGAACATTGAATGTTTGACACTCACAGCTTCCATAGGCTGCCAGGGACGTCACTTATAATTTATCCTTCTTTCCCCACTTACTTTTCCTAACCTCTCTGTAGCACTTGATGGTGTGGATTTCTCCTTGTTGAACTCTTGTGTTCTTAAGATGCATTGTAGCCTTTGGCTTCGCATATTCCAGTGGTTCTCAACCTTCCTAATGCCGCGACCCTTTAATACAGTTCCTCATGTTGTGGTGACCCCCAATTTCATTGTGACAAATTGAACATAATTAAAGCATAGTGATTAATCACAAAAACAATATGTAATTATATATGTGTTTTCTGATGGTCTTAGGTGACCCCTGTGAAAGGGTCGTTCGACCCCCAAAGGGGTTGCGACCCACAGGTTGAGAACCACTGGCATATTCCCAATTTTCTTCCTTTGCCAAGACCTTCTGTTCATTTGCTTATCAGAACATGTTTGCTAGGCACTGTGGAAATCCATCGGCCAAGGGACCTCTTAGGAAGGTCACAGTCTAGAAGGAAGCTGAACAAAGTGGCACTTCGGGGTGCAGCAAGGGCTGTCATGGGAGGCAGCAGCACGGAAGCAGAACGAGCACCAGCACCAGCACCAGCACCAGCCAGCTTCAGGAATGGTGAGAGCACGTGACGATGAGTGCGGACAGTGTGCTCCCTCCAGTTAGTCAGGCAACGCGGGAAAAGGGGGGAGTTTTGGGCAGAGAGAGCTACTAGGTACATTCACCAAGACACTTGAGGTGATGGCACAGTGGGGGGGGACATGGATTGCCTGAAATTTGGGGTAACACAGTAGAGTCTTGCCAGTGAGTTTCTTTTACCTCTATCATGCAAATGAGCGCACAGATGCTTCGAATGCCAAGTAACTCACCAAAAGCAAATTGGGCAGCTAATATGACTAGACAAGTTCAAACTCAGATCAGTTCAGCTCTAGGCCAGTGGGGCTGTATGGGCAGCATATTTTGTGCTTGTTGATGAGTCTGAGCATGTACACAGGCCCTTCAGCAGTCTTCTGCAGTCTTGCCTTTAGGAGTCACTTAGACCCTATTTTTTAAGAGAAGACGCATGTGTGTGTGGGAGTTTGTGAGTGTGCGTGACCTGCTTTTGATCAGGGTTTTCAGTGGCTACAGGTGTGGATTCCTTCACTTTCTCCAGTTAGCCTCCAGGTGCCACAGCATGGAGAACCTCCGTTTTATTTGCCATTTTCTGAAAGTAGAAATGTGTTTCTGACTTTTGATTTTGACTCAGCTTTCTATGTCCTGCACTGATGTCTAAGTAAAGGCATGGAATCAACTGTTCATAGTGGAGTTGAGAACAAAAGACATTAACTGGCAGGGGTGGAGCCTGCACTGGGACCCAGAGCTGCTGCAGGGGTTCAGGTGCCTGTGCACTGGTTCCTTGGGCCCTGGAGTGGCGATGTCTCTGCTTGCTGCTGCTGCTCACTTTTGTGAATCCTCAGTCAGCTCTGACTTGATTTTCCTGACTCCTGGCCACCATGGCCCATTGACTTCCCCTTCAGTTAGAGTCTAGGTCATTGACAAAATGCTTGAATTTAACTCATAATTGGATGAATGATATTGTCACATACTTTGAGAAACTGCTAGTTCTTACATTAGAAATATCCCCATGTGTTTGTTAAGCTGAATTGCAGCACCTAAGAGCTTCCTCTTTACCAAGGCATAAGCTTGACTCTGTTTTGACTGCCAGGTCCTTCCTGGGCCTCCTATTCAGACTCTAAAACTCACAAAGATCAAAACCGTGAGTCGTTGCTACAAACAGAGCCAACTTTTGATTATGCGTGATAATGGGCAGAGTAATGGTTAATGGCTAAAAGCTGATAAAGCCCAAACTGAGTCTTAACTTTTAATTCCAACCACTTCCCCTAAAACACTTTTAGCAGAACTCGTAGCACGGCATAAGACCAGCACATTTAAGAACTTGGATCTGTCTTCATTTCTTGTGGTTGTACAGATGCATCATGGGAGCTGCCGAAGAGGGCAAGGTGTGGCGCAGGCACCAAACTTTTAGGGCCATGAAAATGGCCCCCCCCCATCACTAGCCTCCAAACCATCTGGAGTGTCAGGATTGTTTTGTGGGGATTTTTTGTCTATGATTTTTGGTATAGCTCAGGGTTTCACAACCTTGGCATTGTTAACATTTTTGGTTCCAGTTCTTTGTGGTCAAACTGTCCTGTGCATTGCTTAGCTGCATCCCTGGCTCTGTCCATTAGGTGGCAGAGAGTTCTTTTAGATCAAAGAACTCTCCAAGCAGTTCGAAATGCTCCCAAGTTGAGATCTACTGGAATAGCCCCTTAATGGTAGGTGGGTTTGATATCATTTTGATATAGGAAGAGAATTTAGTCAGCTCTTTCGTTGCTGCTAAAACTTAACTGGATATTGAATAACTCATCAACAGTGAGTAATTCATATGCTTTGGCTTTGCAATGTGAAGTAAGCTTTCTTGACTGCTCTGTTGGGGGCAGATAGTGCACGATAATGTTGCATGCAGCGAACCTTGGTTAGACTGTGGCTCAGTTTCTTACCACCTGTGATACCAGGATGGTTACTAACTGTGTCTGTGCTTCAGTTTTACATCTCTAAAATGAGGGGGTAGTGCTTGCTACGTCACAGGGCTCTGTTCCTGTAAGAATCACCTCCCTGGTGACTGGCAGTGTATTCTCAGAGGAACATGGGGGGTTCAGTGAGTGTCTCAGATGGCAGCAGAATGATCAGATGTTTCTGGGACTCAGTCTGCCAGACTTCCCCGGGGCCAGGCTCCACACAGTCCCCTAGTTGTCCATGCTGATTTGAAGCTGATGTTCTTCTGCACTGTGATTCAGGGCTGCAGAGGCCCAAGCCTTTTCCCGCCCTTAGACCTCCTTGGGGTGTCTGACCCAGCAGTGCTTGCATCTGGGAGGTGAAGGGGCTGTGCTTCTTATGGTCCCTCTGTTCTGGGCCCTCTCAGCTGTGGGGAGTACGTGTGAAGTCCAGAGGACTTTATGCTCATATTCATCAATTCTATACAAGCCTGTGACTTCGGTGAGAGGGGTGTAGATGTGTAGATCTAGGAAAATTCCAACTTCAGAGCTTTGGGAACTGATTCCTTTGTCTGGAATTAGACTGAGCCCTTGGATTGCTGACTTTTTCCAGCCTGTTCTTTCTCAGCACTGTTTTGGAATACATGGTTCTATTCCCTGGGGCCAGGCAAGGAAATGACCTCTTTTTGCCTCACTGGGATGGTGTTTGCATTTCCCAATTAAGCACGCAGTACCCAGCTCTCCAGATTTTGGGGCTCAGAGCATTAATGCATGTCCCTTTGCTGTGGGGGTGGGGAAGATTTTCATTTCTGAGAAACCAACAGCTTTAACTACTTAGCTAAATATCAACCACCTGTATGTTTGTTCTAGATTCAGGCTTATGTAGCCAAAGGAAAATAATATAAATATCTAGGACTTGAGGTGGGAGTGGGAATATAGCAGAGAAGTGATTCCAACACACTTTAAACTTAAATTATTTTGTACTTTCTACCTGTTGGAGGATTCAGTAACCTTTGATTTTAATAAAATATTGTGATAATAACTTATAAATTGGGCAGTTCCTTAAGTGAATTTTTATTTTGTTAGACACAGCATGTGACAACAAAGCAAGTGTATTCATTTCAAAATGAGTAGGACTTAAATTCAAAAGATGTGTTTCTGTGCAGCCTAAAGGTGGTGCTCAGATTGCATGCGAAATGAAGGAGCTGTGCTCTTTATGAATCCTGAGCCCACAGGTTGGGTTGAATGTACATGTCTTTTTTAGATCATTCCATTTGACATGGTCACTTGCAGATTATTTTCGATAAATACAGTTGACCCTTCGTATCCATAGGTTTCACATGCATGGATTCAATCAGCCACCGTGTACAACAGTATGTTCACATTCACAACATGGTTTTCCAGCCACGGATTGATTGAACACTGTTTTTGATCTGAACTACAGATGTAAAGGACCAGCTATAGCTATTGGGGAGCCACGAGTCATTTACAGGTTGTCAACTGCATGCAGATTGGCACCCCTAACGCCCACAGAGTCAGCTGTGTTTCGCTTTTCCAAAGGATTTCAATATGTCAGTCAGGTACACTGTAATAGCTTCCCAAGGGAGCTGTTAGATGCCATTTCATTATTGCTTTAGATGCAATTTCTGCCTGTAATGTCTGAGAGTAACCAGCACTCCTGTCCCCCGGCTCGGGCGCTGCAATGCTGTGCTCACTGCTGCCTCCGACCAGGACCAGTCCTGGTTGCCTCCCGCATGTGAGAGAGACACATGGATTCGTTGCCTTCCGCACACACCCCAATGGGCTGGGGATAGAACCTGCAACTCAGGTACATGCCCTTAACCTGTGACTCTTTGGTGCGTGGGCCAACACAGTAACCACTGAGAAACACCAGCCAGGGCTGTCTTCATTTTTAAAGGTGTATTTTGATAAACAAGAGTTACTAATTTTAATTTAGTCAAATTACTATTTTTTCAAATTATTGCTTTTTGTATCAAAAGAAAAATTTTCTGTCTCAAAGTTTAAAATTATGTCTCTCACAATACCATCTGTGGAACCATGGGGGTTCTTGACCCCCTCTCAAGGTCTTCAATTACCTAAAGAGTACTCACTTGTTATTTGCCTATTTTACTCACTTTGCTGACATTTGTACTAATGCTACAAGAAGCCATGGTCTAGGCCATGTCTCCACTGTCCCTTAGTCATTGCACATCTTGTCACACAGTCTTAGTAAACAAACAAACAAAAGGCAGGTTCACTTTAGAATGTCCTTAATGATGTAATATATGTTGTTAATTTGATTCAATCTTACCCCTTAGATATGTGTCTTTTAAATATTTTTTAACATGTACACCTGAAACCTGTATAATTTTATTAACCAATGTCACCCCAATCCTATCTAATAAAAGACAAAAAGGGTAATTAACTGTACCTCTGCTATGCTTCCCATTGGCTAATCAGAGCGATATGCAAATTAACTGCCAACAAAGATGGCGGCCGGCAGCCACGCAGCTGAAGCGAGCAGGAGGCTTGCTTGCTCCAATAATGGAGGAAGCCAAGGTTCCCGGCCTGCCGCGGCCCGGCTCTGAGCCCAAAAGCAACAATGTTTCAATTATAGAAGCTAAACAAACCCCAGATACCTGCTTTCAGCCGGCAGCAGCCTCAGAGCTGGGAGCGCCAGTGATGGCAACAATGTTTCAATTATAGAAGGTAAATAAATCCCAGAATAAAAAAAAAGAAAAAAAGGAGAGGCTGGGAGCTTCAGTCACTGGCCAGCCTGAAAATGGCCCTCAGCCCCTCACCCAGACTGGCCAGGCACTCCAGTGGGGACCCCCACCCTGAAGGGGGTGTGACCAGCTGCAAACAGCCATCAGCCCCTCACCCAGGCTGGCCAGGCACCCCAGCGGGACCCCTACCCTGATCCGGGACACCCTTCAGGGCAAACCAGCTGGCCCCCACCCGTGCACCAGGCCTCTATCCTATAAAGTAAAAGAGTAATATGCAAATTGACCCTAACAGCAGAAAGACTGGGAATGACTGGTCACTATGACACACACTGACCACAAGGGGGCAGATGCTCAATGCAGGAGCTGCCCTCTGGTGGTCAGTGCACTCCCACATAAGGGAGCTCTGCTCAGCCACAAGCCAGGCTGATGGCTGCCAGTACAGCGGTGGTAGTGGGAGCCTCTCCTGCCTCCTCAGCAGCGCTAAGGATGTCCGACTGCAGCTTAGGCCTGCTCCCCGCTGGCAAGTGGATATCCCCCGAGGGCTGCCGGGCTGCCAGAGGGATGTCTGATTGACATCTTAGGCCCAGTCCCCCGGGGAGCAGGCCTAAGCCAGCAGGTGGTCATCCCCTGAGGGGTCCCAGACTGCGAGAGGGCACAGGCCGGGCTGAGGGACCCCCCACCCCCGAGTGCACAAATTTTTGTGCACTGGGCCTCTAGTAAATTCAATAAAAAAGAAAATGTAAATAAATACGTAAATAAATTTTTGTGACAAAATAGGAATTGTTCATGAGCGCCTCTGCCACATGTGATGGTTGACTAGAGGTACAGCATCAAGTGGGTGTTTAGCTGAATTAGATGCCTTTTTTTTGGAGCACCGTTTTTACTTAAAAGAATGACATGCAAACAATAGTAATTCAGACTTGGCTATTTGGAAGATATCTTCTCAAGAATGAATAAACTTAGCCTTCACATCAAGGAAAACAATTAGCAGTACTTTTTAACACTTAGATTGAGATCAGTGCCAACATTAATGCAATTTTTGATACTATATAATGAAAAAATTCTGCATGAATGCACACCTCTAAGTGCCCAATGACTGATTATATGATGTTATAAAATCTAGCATGGGTGAAAGAGTCATTCAAAGACAAAGTTAGACTAAGGGTTTTTAATGTAACACAAACATTCATTGATATGGGTTTAGATTCCACATGGGAACCAATCTTTAAAAAACTGCCACTGTTGAGTTTTGGTGTGGTACCAAAGAAGAAAATCCAAAAGGCTGTTAAATAAAACACTGCTTCCTTTTCCTATTATGTATCTACTAGAGGCCTGGTGCACAAAAATTTGTGCACTCGGTGGGGAGGGGGTCCCTCAGCCCGGCCTGAGCCCATTTGCAGTCCAGGACCCCTTGGGGGATGTCCACCTGTCGACTTAGGCCCACTCCCTGGGGGATCAGGCCTAAGCTTGCAGTCAGACATTCTTCTGGCAGCCAGGGAGCCCTCGGGGGATGTCCGACTAAAGGCTTAGGCCCCCAAGGGAGCTGTGATGAGGAAGCTGGGATGACAGAGGAGCCACGCTGTCCCGCCCTGCCGCCCTGGGTCGGGTTGCACACGGGATGCCCGGGCAGGCCGGCCGATCGCTGCTGCCCCACCCGGCGCCCCGGGTTGGTTCGCACACAGGACGCCTGCCGCTCCGGTCGCAGATAACAGGCCCAGATGGCGGCAGGGCAGGTGGGATGGCACTGACCCGCCCTGCCTGCAGTATGCAAATTAGCCACTGTCTTTGTTGGTGGTTAATTTGCATATCGTGCTGATTAGCCAATGGGAGGCGTAGCGAAGGTACGGTCAATTACCATGTTTGTCTGTTATTAGATAGGATGTGAGATTTGATTTTTTTCATTATACTGTAACTAAACCTATATTTTAATGTTGAATGTAGAAGTAGATATGAGATTCTAAGGTCAGATGTTACAGAGATATGCAAAAGTATAGAATAAAACCACTTTTGCAACTAAAACCTTTTTTTGAAATAGGTGATTTTTCATAAAAATGTGCTATTTGTGTTAAAATTTGATGCTATCATTTAAGTGAATTCAAAATACATATTTATAAATTTTTCAATTGTAATTTCTAATATAATAAGTATTGCTAGTATAACTTACACAACAAAGATCTTTGGGCTCCTCAGTTGCAGAAAAGGGATCTTGAGAACAAAAGTTTGAGAATTCCTCGTGAAAATATATTTTACTATAAGAGTTTTTGGGGGGTTAATTTGCTTATTTTTCTGTATATAACACAATGGGACTCAAGACTTTTGTGAAGAGGAATTACATTTTTTTTAATGTGAAACTTCCAACTCAGATACCTTTCATTTAAATTTTTCTTGAGGGTTTTTTTTTTTTTTTTGTAAGGTTGTCTGGTTTTCCATCTATTCACCAAACATGTGAATGAAGCAAATCGCCTGAGTGTCTTTCTGGACCTCTTTCTGCAGGGAACCACCATGTATGGGGCTCACGAGCCGGACTCAGGTCTGCCGCCCCCCTCACGCCAGACCCACTGTCTCACCATGAAGGACTGGCCTGCCAGTTTCCAGTGTTGGCCACTTATGTTAGTAGGCTCTCAGGGCATGTGCTGATAGATACTCACCACTTATGTGCTCATGATGCCCAGTTTCCTGTTGGAGTGACAGCAGGGTAAATTAGGAGAAGTATTCATTTCCCCTTATTTTGTGATTTCTTTTTTGGCTCCACTAGTGCCAGATTCTAACTCAAACATTTTTTTGTGGAATTTTACCATTGCTAGTACTACTTCTAATGAATAAGTTCTTAGCAAGAATGGGGGAAGGAATTCCATTTTTAATTAAATAGCTGCTATGTTCTTGGTACTAGCATGACTCAGTTGGTATCTTTGTAGCTCTTTGCGGGTGATAGCTTTATCATGATGTTTTATAGATGATTAGAGGCCTGTTGCACGAAAAGATTCGTGCAATAGGCCTTCCCTTCCCCTGGCTGCCGGCACCAGTTTTCTTCCGGCACCCGGGACCCAGGCCTTTGCTCCGGCCGGAGCCGCCTTCAGTCTTTGCTCCGCTGCTTTGCGCCTACGTATGCAAATTAACCGCCACCGTTGTTGGCGGTTAATTTGCATATCTCGCTGATTAGCCAATGGGAGGCGTAGCGAAGGTACGGTCAATTACCATGTTTGTCTATTATTAGATAGGATGGGACAGGAGAAGACCAAACAGGCAAAAGAGCTAAAAAACAATAACAAAAAGTAGCTCAGTGTCACAGTTCAGCTGTTTATCTGTAAAGTACCTGCTTTTTCCACAAGATTGCCTCTAAAAGTCTGAGTCCCAGTAACATTGAGTCTCTTATACAGTGTGATTATTGCCATTGTTGTGAAAACAGCTAGCTAAGGGACAGAGCAGTCTTGGGTACTCTTGCATCTCTAACTTGTGTTTATGTATAAATCACAGTTTTTATTGGGCATATTCATCTCCTTAGGTCAGAGGAAACATGGGTTCGGTGAAAGGGCATTAGACTTGAAGCCAGATGACTTTTCCCCAAATACCATCCTTGTCCTTATTAGCTGTGTTGTCTTCTTCAAGTCACTAAACCTCTCTGGACCCTCATTTCTTAATCTGTAAAGTAAAGCCAGTAATAGAAGGTCTTTCCCAATGTAATTTGGTGCTGGAAACCCCCAATTTTGATATTAGTATTTGTTCAAAGCCTTTAAAAGCAGGGGGCTATGCCTATGGGGACAATTAGAAGTCCGAATCTCACGATCATGTAAAATTATGTAAATCATCATTATCGGTGTTCTGACCCCTTGACTTCTGGGACTGCCTTTTGAGACTGACTCTCTATTATTGTGTTGAGTCACATGAAATTGCGGATTAATTGACTTTTTTATCGAAAAAAAATGGCAGTTTTATAGGGTTAATGCTAATACATTTAATAGTTATAAGTAAAATTATACATCAGTGGTTAAAAAAAAAATCTATATAATTGTTCCAAAAGGTATATTGGGGAAAGTATGCCTAGATCTTTGTTATATTTTCCAAAATAAACTTTACTCTGGAGTTTTTCTCGAATGTCTTGATGACATATGGTAATCTCTCGCAATCAGTGAAATGTGTTAAAGAATGTGATAAAGGGTCTTTCCCTAGAATTGGTGGTACTGATGTGGAGATACAAGTTGAAAATGCTAGTCGATTTATTTTAATTACAGTAAGTGGGAGATCTGTGTCTATATTTGAATGTCTGTGTGTCTGTGTAGAGAGAGATTTTCTCCTGTGAATGCTTTCTTTAAGTGGGGAATGCTGGCAAGAACAATTGTAGGTATAAAATGAGTTAGACGACTTAGGAGGTTGCAGTTTCTCCACTTAAAGTCATTTGTTAAAATGTCACAGCTTTTAAAAAATACTAAATTGAATGGTTTTAAAAATAATTTTCACGGTAGAGAGTGAGGTGCTTGCAGTTGGTTAATTATCCTCTGAAATCTTGCTTCCCTGGCAGTGTTCTTATAATTTCTCTGGAAAATGAGGTTCTTTAAAAATTATTTTGTCTGGAAAATAAACTGGAGTGGATTCTAATCACAAATTAAGTTTGTAAATAAGCTATTAGTCTAGATTTTATGGAATTTACTATTCAGTTTCTAGAAAAACGAACATAGAACAAGTTCCACAAATTATGTCCTTTGTCCTTGCCATCCACAAATTAAAGCTAAAAAGCTATCCATGCTTGATTTCTAAATGTTTGTGAAATCGCAGAGGAAGAAATCAGAAGTTAAGAATCAAGAATGTGGAAATCAAAACCTAAGACAGTAACAGGAGCTAAAACAGCAACTATGAGGCATATTTAATTCCTGTTTCTTTACCTTGAAAAGCAGTGACTCACCATTAGATCCACAGCAGTGGCCCAGGCGTTTAGCGGTTCAGAGAAGACTTTAAATGCTTCCTTGCGTGAAGCATTTCACCTTTGGTTTCAGTTTTTAGTGAGATTGTTGCCTTTTGTGCTCTTAAACCAAACATTCTGGTTTTCTTTTTTTTTTTTCCTGAGCATTTTAGTTTTTCATTGGACTCCCTTAGCCCTGAGGGTTACGTCATGCCCCAGCTGTACTGGTGCTCTTTATCACATCCCAAACTGATTTTAACTCACTATCCCCATACACACAGCATTGCCTTATATTTTACAAACAATTAGTTTACAATTTTTTTAAAGTAGGAATTTCTACAGCCTAATGCATGAGCCCATTGAAGAAAAGCCTGCTTCTTGAAATTAAAAAGAACATTTACAGGGAAAGTTAAGTTAGTCTTTGAACTTGGAAAAGTCTAATCTCACTGGTAAATCTGTCACTTGTCATCCCATCCATTAAAAAATTTGGGGGATATTAAAAGCACAAAAAGCCATTTTACATTGAAATCACAATGGTCTTTAAATATACTCAACAATGGTTGGACTTTCCTTACTTACCAATTTTTCAAGTCCCTTAGGGTCTCTGTAGACAAGATTGGGTCAGCGACTGTGACATCTGATGTTGAGGGAAATATACTTTGCTTTCTTCCTGGCCTGCTCATGTTGACCAGTGGAAATGCTGCATTAGCTCTCAAACCAAAACATTTAAAGTGCTCTATGAAATGCTGACTTCCTGCCAATGGTTTGAATGTCAAGTACTACAGATGTCCAGTCCTTTTGGAGCCCAGATGTACGATGTGCTTGTATAAGTTGGATCTGATTTGTGCTTAGGGTTACAAATGACAAATTATCGAGGTCTGAGCCAGCAGTAACTGGGATTAAACTAGGTGCAGGGGGAGAGGAGAGGGCGACCCCCAAGTGAGAGCTGCAGCCTGATGAGGCTCTGTCTTTCCCATGCCTAGCTCTGACCTCTTCCTGTGAAGCTGTTGTAAGAATAGCTTCTGTATTCATTGGGAAGTTTTTTCAAGTTGTAATTCACATGGCTTCAACTAACTACTTAAAATTTGTTGGAAACCCGAAAAATATTTGAGAGTAAAACAGACCAGAGCATTTCCCATTTCAGTATCAGGGAAAGAAGTGGGGAGGCTGTGCAAGTACGTGTTTACCTGAGCATTTTTTTTTTGTTAATCCTCACCCGAGGATATTTTTCCATTGATTTTTAGAGAGAGTGGAAGGGAGGGGAGAGACAGAGAGAGAGAAACATTGATGTGAGAGAGACACATTGATTGGTTGCTTCCTGTATGCTTCCCGACCAGGGCTGGGGATCAAGCCTGCAACCGAGGTACATTGTGCTTGATGAGAATTGAACCCAGGACCCTTCAGTCTGATGGCCGACACTCCATCTACTGAGCCGAACTGGCCAGGGCCACCTGAGCATCTTGATCAACCAAGGCCAAGGTAATAACCAAATCAGAAGAAAGATCATAAGGACCTCAGGCTGTTTACTTAGTGCCTGGTCTAGTCTGGCTCTGATTCTGACATACCCATTGAATTGGTGCTGTTAGGTCTCTTCATCTGTCTTCAGGTTACTCCCACCTCCCTTAAGTTTTCCCATTGATTTTTAGAGAGAGTGGAAGGGAAGGGGAGAGAGCACCCTGTTTGACCCCAGTTTCTGGATTATTTTTTATTTAACGGATTGTTGCCAGGACTCTGTATTCTTACGTGGCACTCTGGATTGATGCAATAATAGGTTGTCTCTCAGGGGGACGGGCCTGGCTTTCCTGTGTTCTGTTTACTTAGAAGTCATCCAACTTTGGACCTATATCATTACCTTCACTTGTTTTGTCAGTTTCTTTCCCTTTGTATTGGGGTAGCATGCTCATTGTCAATCATGCTTATTATCATTATCAAACAAAAGAAAACCCCTCAAAACTTCCCCTTGACCGTGAGTTCCTCTTGTTTGGTACTGTAGTCTACTGATCACCCAAGCTCAAAGCCACTAAATTCTCATTCACTATCTCATCACTCCTATGCAGACACTCACCAAAACCTGATGATTTTTTTTAACACCTAAATATTTCTTCTGTATGATTTTCTCCAAACCTAAGGTCATTTTTCTGCTTATATTCCCTGCCTCCAGTCTATTCCCCACCCACAGAATCTGCCCCCCAGTCACCCATGGGAGGGATACTTCTAAAAGACAAGCATGGCCATGTCCTTTTGGTGGGTCCTTCTCCCCTACAAGATAAATTCATACTGTTAGACCTGGCAGACCTGGTGTGTGTGACTGACACTCTCATCTCTACCATGACTTACCTTGAGCTTGACCCAACAGCAGCACTGACCTTTTGGAACTTCCTGCAGTTATCGATGGTCTTGCCTCCTTGCTTGGGCTCATGCTTTTCCTCTGCCTGAACTCACTGTCTGGAATAATTCTCTCCTTCCACCTGGTTTCCTGAATTTGAGCTTTGTTTCTAGAATGTCAGCCTTACTTTTTATTCTATTCACATACATCTGCTCTATTTATATCTGCTTTCTGTTTACATGGAGTCATCTTAAAAATTAAATGTTTGGCTTCAGCCTAAGCAAAAATACATTTGAAATGACAGATTTTATGCATCTCTTCACTAGTTAACCAAGTAATATTAGTCACTTCTGTGAGCAAGGTGCTGTGGGGGCCCGCGGTGGCTCCTGAGGGGTGTGCCCTCTTTGCGAATGGTCTGTCCTCATTTCTCCCAGCGGGATGGGGAGCTGTTGAAGCAGAGCATTATCTTCTCAATTTTAATCTGCAGTACCTACCTCTTTTACTCATGGAATTAAAATAATAAAAAAGAAAAAAATAATACAAAAGTAAAGATGTGTTGATTTCTTAATTTTCTCTTCCTTCCAGGTTTTACTTATAGCACTTGGTTTCTTTCATAAATGAGACTTCTAAACGTTGATAAAGCCAAAGTAAAAGTTAATACGTTCACTTTTATTTTGGAAGGCTTGGGATCCGTGACATAAAAACAAACTGTCTTTTATAAATATTCAGTTTTGTACGCAGGGATAGGTTCGTTTATTTGTAATACAGTAACTGCTACAACTAGCTCAGATACAAAAACAAAACAAAAAACTTGAGTCATATGTGTGTATTTTAATCAAAATCAATACTTGGGGGCTCTGGCCAGGTGGCTCAATTGGTTAGAGCATTGTCCCAATATGCCAAGGTTGTGGGTTTGACTCCTGGTCAAGGCTCATATAAGAATCAATGAGTACATAAAAAACTGGAACAACATATTGATGGTTCTCTCTCTCCTTCTCCTCTTCCTTCCCTCCCCCTTCTTCCTTTCTCTCTGTAAAATCAATAAATAAATTAAAAAATTTTAAAAATCTGTTCTTCGTTATGGGCAAATCAAACTTGATTCAATTTCATCACATTAAATAATGAAGACAATGTTGAAAGTTGAAAGTATTATACAAGAATGTCAAAGGAAAAAAATTTAATGGAACTTGTACGTTTATAGTGGCATTCCATTTTGTAGGCTGACTGGAGAGCGGTGGGGAGGGAGTACCTGAAACACAATCTCTAAGTCTTAGGCATTCAACACTCTGGGGGATAATAAAGAAAGAGTATTGACAGAATCCACTGGCACAAACCTAAGGATGTGTGGAAACCTGAGGATATGAGAGGAGCCCTGAATAATGAGATAAGTATCAGTGTCTGGGATTTAGGAGTCTGTCCAAAGCAAGATAAATCAGTTTAAACATCAAAGATGTACTTCTATAAATGAAATAATTTTAGAGGCACAGCTTTTTTTACTGTGTTGAAGTTGATATTGTCTAGTTTTGCATTGTGCCAGAAACCTCTAAACTGACTCCCAGCCCTGCTGATAGTCTCCAAGCTCAGGTGGAGCCACAGCAGCCCGAGGTATGCCATTTGATGTGGCTTAAACCACGTTCCATTTCCAGACTCACCATCTATACTCTCACTTCTGGCCTTTATCAGCCTGTTTCTCCTCCATCTCTACCTCATGTGTATTCTTAGAGCCCACCCAGGACCCCGTTGTTTATGGTGCTTTTCCTTCCCTTCCCTCTAAGCATGAGTAGACTGTAACCCCCCTCTGAATTCCTACAGTGCTTGATTTGAATTCTGATTAGGCCTCAGTATCATAGATGGTAATGACTAAATCTCCTGGTTTGTGGGGGATGGCAGGTCTTTTGGTGACGTTCTCCAATTCTGTTATCCATGCAGTCACTTGGGGTGTTGGATGGGAAGGCATGTGGTTTTTCTGCAGCCTCTGTCCCCCATGTTGCCCAGCTGTCCAGACTGGCTTCCTGGGGTTGGCACATCACCCCTTTGCTTAGCAATCCATAGGCACCCCACCCAGGAGGTAATTTTGTTTAAGGAAAGAGGACCTCCACTATTTTTTCTTTTGTCTTCTATTCCTAGCCCAAGACATTTAGACATGTTTTAAATTTTTATTTCTTTGTGTTAGTAATTCAAATAAAACTAATTTACCGTTTTTCATCAAGTCATGCATTGATGTACTTTAAGAACTCAAACAATGTATAAAACTTGTAATGCAATTTAGTAATAGTCCCTGTGCCCCAGTGGCCATCTTTTCACTTTGTAATTCTTATTTTTGGGTATCAACCCTGATATTGCTACATAACTGACAGTTCTTGGCTTGCAGAAGTATCTGTTGACTTCTTTGTGTGGAAGATGAAGATTTAGCTCCCTTACCCTCCACGCTTCTTTTCACCTGGATAGTTAAGACTACAATTTTTGGACAAGTCAGTATCCCTTGTTCATATAATTAGAGCTGTGTAAATGTTATTTATGGCCGAGGCTTATCACTTGTATTGAAAGGGATTGCAATCCCCAGCCTCCTCCCGTGACCTGGAGAGACTGCCCTCTTTAGTCCAGGCTGCACATTTCCCATTTACAGTCAGTTCAGATATGTAAACATGCTGTATAAATATTAGTTCTTATTATCACTTTAGAGTTATAATTTGAGCCAAACTTCATTTAGTTCAGTTCTTAGCTGCATGTGTATGAATAAGCTTAAAAGCACTTTTGTCAACAGCTGTGTTTAGAGAACTATATGAAGTCCAGGTATGTGTTTATATCGAACTTTGGTTGGATAGATACCTTTTAGCATTATACCTCAAAGGCAGAGGAAATGTGTGTTGACACATTCTTCTGATTAATAATTCTCTGTTATGTTTTGGTGGAGGGCCCTTTTGGTTCTCAGTTTTAGGTATTCTGCTTTTGGCAGGTTGCATGCAGTTGGTGCTGCCTTGGAAAAGTCACACCTACACTTCCAAAACTGTGTCTTTATTCTTGTCTTCCTGTTAAAACTTACATGCTACCTGAAGCCTAAATCAATTCTGAGCCTGTGCATGCTGCGCTCTTGTAGTTTTCCCAGAAGCCATATATTATATTATACTTGATAAGCAAGGCCCCTGATTTTCTCTTTTTAAAAATATAGATGATCACTTGGAAGATAAAAGCTTTTGAGTCATAAGTAGGCAGACTGGGGATGGGCTTGTGGAGTTGATGAGACTGTTGGGAGACCAATTTCACGTAAGAATAAGTAATTTGAGAGAACTAACTGCCAAATAACTGAGGGGGAGGGGATGCAGGAGGAAGACAGTGACTCTCATTTGTAAAAATACTATTTTGGGGGTTCATACTAATTGGTATGTGTGAGAGTGTGACTTGTATCTACCTAAACTTTTGTCATCTATCAAAAGTGGAGGATGTGGATGTCGAGATAATGAACATCCAGTAGAGAGAAAGTCTATGGCCATTGAATATTGCTCAGCAAAGGGGCATAAGTATTAACCCCTCCCCCCTCCCAGCACAGCTGAGCATCTGTGTTGCCATGAGCCTCTTACACACGTTGTCAGTCTCTTCCTAGGGGCCTCAGGCAGTCTACCAGAGCCTGCTGCTGAGAGGAATCCATTCGCCATCTTTGGCTAGAGAGTCATCCAGGACAAAATGAAAGAAAAAATTACATTTGGGAACAAAAGTGAGTTCTGCCTCTTAGCCTGGGGACCTTGGGCAAGTTATGTAATCTCTGTAAATCTCCGCTTCCCATCTGTAAAGGGGTCTGCTGTCACCTCCTCATCAAAGTTGTTGGAAAGTCTAAATGAAGTAATGTGTGTTTTCTTCCTGCAGTGCTCAGCCAAAGTAGGTGGTCAAGTCAATGGTAGGGGCTCTTGTTAATATAACCACAGGCTAATTGTTGCTTTAAATTTTTCTTGAGATGGAATAATTATTGAATATATAGTAGATACAGAATGCTGTGCTTTGCAGCTTTAGTAAATGTTGATTTCTATGAAAAAATTCTAATTTGAGGAAGTCTTTGGCCCAGTAATGATGGTTACAGGAAAGCTCTCAGATGAGAGCCATACATAACCCTAGGGGTAGTGTTTCCAAGTTATAAACGTAATACCAGGAGGAAATAAGCAGATGCAGTAGCGTGCTGAATTCAGACCTTTTGAGATGGTCACACATCAGTGGTCTGCTCTTTGGCCCAGCTTCCTGACTCCCGGTGAGGAAGCCGGGCTTTCCCTTCCAGTCCTTGGTCCCTGGTTCCACTCATTCCCACAGGGAGTGTGAATGTGCATGCTCCTCTTTCTCACTGTTGTCGATTTGAGAAGTTTTTAGGGTCCTGCTATTTTTCCTGTTGTAGACAAAATGTATGGTCCTAAAATACCTCTTCGCTGCCAGAAGTCACATCTGACTGCCACCCTCCAGGGAAGACTAAAGCATATTGTGCTGATGGCACTGTTTAGCAAGGTCTGGATGATCTCTTATTTTAAGGCCCAGGAGATAGTAAATAATAGTAAAAGCAGGAAGCATTTATTTTTCCTTAGGTGAGGAGAACAGAAGTTCCTATGAACAGAGCATTTTGTAAATATTTTGAAAGTTCAGCTGACTGGGTATTAATCCATTCGGTTTTAATGTGGAAAATGGCAGAGGGTTTTGTGTGTGTGTTTGTTGTTTTTAATGGGACATGGGAAAAAATTAATGGTTGAATTGGCTAAAGGTTCTCTTACCATTTGGCAACCTCATGTCACTTACCAACTTTACATACGAATATGTGCTGCTTGCCCAGAGGTGGGATGCTTACCACTCTCCACTGGAGGCACTTAGCTTCAAAAAAAAAACAGCAAAAAAAGCAGCACATGACCCAGCTGCTTCTGAAATTTCAGGAATGGTGCAGTTTTAAATGGGAAATGATTATGAGAGATTGCAGATATTTTTGATCCAAGTTTTCTCAGAACCATTTGGAATGGCTTTTCAGTGGCCTGGCCTAGGAGGCAGCTTTTGTCCAGTCTTTCTCTGTAATGCTTATTCTGTAACTTCAATTTAATCCTCTTTTTACTGAATGCCAATTGGCATGTTGTTGTTAGTCTAAATATTTATAGGATCTTGCCTTTTCGGCAGTTGAAACATTTGTTGACCTTGTGGTCTTGGGGGGTGTGAGAGACAGTTTGTCTGATTGGTTGAAAATAATGTCTCTTAAGTAGATTGCTTCTTATAATGTTGCCTTATAAGTACTTATAATGTTAGCTAACTCACTGGCTCTGTGCCCTTGGGCCTGTTACTGAACCTCTCTGTGCCTTAGCATTCTCTTCTTTGGGATGATCAAAAATAATGATAGTATCCACTTAAATATTTTTGTGAGTTCCTGGCACATAGGAGAATCAGTGTTGCCTGTCATAAGTTATTATATTTTGGATGATAGACCAAAGGAAAAAAAAAAACTTGCATTGCAGGGGTTTCTTATCGCCAAAAGATTATAATTGGTTGGAGAAAATATGATTTTGAAATTGACCTTCACAATATTGATTTATATTTTATCATAATTTTCCTCTGGCCTGTGTTTAGACTATCTTCTGTCTAGCAAGTGTCATTGGACCATTTGGTGTAGATGAGATTCACACAAATTTTTAAATTTCAAATATTTTCTCCATACTACAGAATTTGAATGGTAATTAATATTGCCTATTCCTTTCCCATCTTTCCTCTGTAACTTTAGGCATTTTGTATATAAATAACATAATCAATTTTTTTTTTACCTCAAGCTCATTTTTTTTGGCTTGAAGCTCTATTTATTTTCTATAAAATAAAATTTGGTGAAGGAACAGATCCAGTATTCATACCATTTCAATCCATGGATCCTTGTTGTGCTCTGAGGCATTTACAAGCCCTCTTTTGGGGTTCATTTTCATTCAGAGGCACAGATAAGGCCACACTGTGACGGATCAGACCTGGGTGCTATACGGTCACCTGCTCAGAGGCATAATCAACTGCTCCAGACCCTCACCACTTTCTTTAATTTGCTTTTGGACTTGTTGTGACATACACATTTTAGTACACACCAGTATGGATGCTGCATATATGTAAAGAAAGTAAAGAAAATTTCTTGTTGCCTTGAAGGAGGAAGAAAGACTGACTAAAGAAGTGCAGTCTGGGAGTGGCCCTTTGTTAAATTCTTAAGGTGCCCTTGTAGCACGTGAATGAGAATGCTCACGGTCAAGCTGCTTTTACTCACAGTGGCTGCTGAATGCCCAGAGCTGTGGTGCATCCTGAGGAAGCAGAGATTTTTAAAATTTCTGTCTTTATTTGTTTTAGATCTGGCATCAAAAACTGATGTGTGTGGGCCCTTTTAGAGTCCTTCAGGGCAGGGCCCTGTCTGCCTACTGCAGGGCCAGGACAAGGAACCTTGGCATCAGTATGTGTACTGTTCTCCGAGCTTTGCCTTTGTCACCTGTGTGCTCGTGCTGACGTGGTACCTCCCGGACAAGGCTGTGTGAGTTAGGTGAAGCAGTACATGTGGAATGCACACAGTGTGTGGCACAAACCATAGCTGGTAAATGCTAGTAACTGCTTTTGATAATGGAATTGTATTCTGCTCCCACCCTGCCCCTTACTAGGCATACCTTAGAAAAGATTTTGGCCTTTAATTCCGGGAGCATCCAGTTGTGTCCTGTAGCTGTGTCCTATAGCTGCATATCATTTAGAGGTTTTGCAAATAGGATCTGAACACTTGATGTCACTAGTAAGGTTTGCAGGACTTTGGGTAAAGAGTGAGGAAGGAGATGGTATTGTACTAATATGCTTTTTACTTAAATGTTCAATGGGTCAGTTAATTCCTCAATTTTAATGAGAGAATTGGATTAAAAAGAATTGGATTAAAAATGATCTAAGATCCATTCCTCCTTAAAATTTTCAGGCTTTTTTGGGCAGTTCTTGTATCTCTCTAAAGTGTTTGTGCAGGTGGGTTCAAGCATATGTTCTAAGACTGAATATGTGTATATTTTTTAGTTTTGTTTTGAGTGGCAGAGCAGTGGAACCCATTTTATTCTATTGAAATATTTTTAAAAAACAACCCTAATGGCTAAACTAAGTAAAAGTGTACCTCTAAATGCAGATGGAAATGCAGAGAGCAGCAAGCCTACCTGCTCGACCCCTACCTTGTTGCTCCCAAGATATGTTATCACTTTTGGTTCAGGAAGAGTTTGAAAATGGTGTTGATCTAGAAGCCCTGTGTAGAATAAGCCTCTACCACAGTTGCAGCTGTGGGCTTCATAGATATTTTAGTAATTCAAAACCAAAGGAATTCCATTTGTTTATTTTTGCTGATGTTGCCTTTGCCTGGGAAGACATTTCCAAAAAATATTGCTAGGACCACTTTTAAAGAGTTTACTGCCTATGTTTTCTTTTAGGAATTTTGTGGTTTCTGGTCTTACATTTCAGTCTTAATCAGTATTGAATTAATTTTTGTATATGGTGTAGAAAGTGGTTAAGTTTCATTGTTTTTTGCATGTAGCTGCCCATTCTTCCCAGCACAAGCAATCTAAGTATCCAGTGCATGGCTAGGGTGAACTTACAATTTATTATTTAAATTTCTGATCATGAAAGGAACATTCACTATAATTACACTAGGACTGCCGAGTGAACTGTATCTATCGTGGGATATAGGTCACTCTAAGACCAGTACTTCGAATAGTTAGAATAGGAATTTCGAATATGCAAAGTCTTTTGAAGGCCCAGGACTTACCTAAACCTTAAAATGAGCCCCAGACAAACAGGCTGTACCTGTCTCTCTTGGTAGTGAATGCTGCTGTGATGTAGGATTGCTGTCTACTATTTTTTAAAAATAAATTTTTATTGATTTCAGAGAGGAAGGGAGAGAGAGAGAGAGAGAGAGAGAGAGAGAGAGAGAGAGAGAAAGAGAGAGAGAGAGAGAGAGAGAGACATCAATGATGAGAAAGAATCATTGATTGGCTGCCTCCTGCATGCCCCCTACTGGGAATCGAGCCCACAACCCAGGCATGTGCCCTTGACTGGAATCAAACCCAGGACCCTTCAGTCCCCAGGCCGACACTCTATCTACTGAGCCAAACCAGCTAGGACATGCTGTCTACTATTTATTGAGCATCTAACATATGTAAATACTCAGTTCTACTCTTTAGGAAGATTCTTTCTCCCACCACTTAACTTGGAGTGCGGGTGAATTTCCCGCCAAAATATAAGATGGCTCTGTCTTTTGGTTTTGTTCCATCCACCAAAAGGGTGGATTACAAACAAATATTTGGTAATACGCAGTTACAATCGGCCCGAGTTTACACGTTTCCCGCACTCCACCGCAAATCTATATGAACCGAGTTAAAGACGGCTCCCGCGGAGTACGCGCAATTCACGCGAGCCGACTTAACTCGTTTCCCCGCACTCCAAGTGTTAAAAGAGCTCATTGCTTTCCCAACCAAACATCCTGACTTACAGTTTAGCCCCAATGCTTTTTTTCCCCCCTGCTTTGTTATTTTCTGTTCTAACTCCATTCTTTTATGATGTCCCTGACTGTGTTAATTCATCCTGTTCTCCCCCTTTTGTAATCCCTACATGTTAATTATAAATTATTTAGACCCAAATCCCTTTTTTTTGTTATGTGATAAATATTCCAGATCTGTAACCATTTTAAGGGGGAGCTTGGGCATTCTTAATTTCTTGGTCCAGGACAGCATTCAGCTCACTGCTGGGTCCTCACTGTATTAATGGGTGTGGCTGGGAGGTCACTGTGCTGGGGGTAGCAGAGCATGAGTGCTCCAGTTGTAAAAAGAATGAGGCCCATTCAAATTAATGGACATGGTGTTTGGAAATGGTGAAAGGTCCATCTAGCTTAAAACTGCTTGTGTACGAGTCGATATTATGAGAACATACAATGAATTTATATTCACCTCTTATTTCCTTCTTAACCTAGCTCTGCTAACACCTCTGTAAAGCTGGTTTTTAATGACAGTTTACTTAAGTACAACTCCGTGTTGATGAGTGTTGTTCCTCTATGAACACTTTCCTGGGTGTGGAAGCATTAGGACCTAGTTTTAAAAAAGTAATAAACTTCTTATTTGTGTAAAAGACTATAATCACGTCCCACTGTTAAGAATACCATTCCTGCTGTAGTTGTGCTAAGACAGCTACCAAAAACTCAGCATTTATCTTTATCCTAAGGGCATCACATCCATTATGCTGGCCTCTCGCTTTCCATCTCCCCAGACTGAGTTTGGGGTGTGGATGTGTCTGGCCCCTTTTTTTCTGTGTGGTGCAGATCAAGCATTGTCTGGTGACCCCTATGTGTTTAGTGACTGAATGACATTGGCTTTGATTCTTTTATATTTTTTTAAAAAATATTTTATTATTTATTTTAGAGAGAGGGAGTGAGAAACATTGATTGGCTGCCTCCTGCACGCCCCCTACTGGAGATGGAGCCCAAAACCCGGGCATGTGCCCTGATTGGGAATCGAACTTGAGACCACTCAGTGCATGGGATGACACCCAACCAACTGAGCCACACTGGCCAGGACTGGTTTTGATTCTTTTGATGAGAGCATCTTCAGAGGCTTGTTTTGTTTATGCAATTAATTCTCAAACAACAGGTGGGATTTTCAAAACTACATTATACTCTTCCTCACCCTCATTTGAAAATGCCTGTATATGAGAGAGATTAGGGAGGTTTGTTGCATGTATGAATGTTGGGGAGACCAGAAAAAGATACAGGTAGTAGTGATGGTGGAGGTGTATTGGCAGGCACTAAGTGGTGATTCACAGGCACATAATAGAGAAATTGCCATTCGTTTTCTTATGTCACTTCTATTAGGGCTGTTGGTTGCTTATATTAAGGAAAAATGGCAAAATCCCCTATAAATTTTTGTCAGTGGTTCTCAAAGTTTGGTTCCTGGACCCTGACTTGCAGTATCAGCTGACAACTTGCTAGAAATGCAAATTCTCAGGGATTGCCCTAGACAACCCATCCTCCCCCCCCCCCCCAAAAAAAAATGAAAGAAAGTCTGAAGATGGACCCCGGGGTACATGTTTTAACAAGCATGTTAAAGTTTGAGAATCAGTATTAAACTAACACTTGCAGTGGCTTTAAGCTGTAAAGATCTTTCCGAATTTGGTGAAAGCCAGAAAGCTAGAAAAATGTATAATCATTTCATACAAAAGCTGGGGTTTGGGAACCCCTGAGTGAGTACTCTGATATAAATGACACATTTTAACTTTCAGAGTTAAAATCCTATTAGAATTATTAGGTTCTAAGTCACATACCAGTGATTATTTTGAAATTTGATTATTCATTTTTAGTAGCAAGTGTAGCCTAGGCCTATGGAATTTTTGTGGGGAACTTGCGCCCTGACATCTCTGCAGATACTAATCCTGGGCCCTGTATGAATGTCAGCACGGTGTGTGTGGGTGGTCCTGACACCTGCTCGCTCAGCCACAGTGTTGACATGGTGGAGCTTTTGGTGGTCTCTGACCCAGCCAGGAGGATGGGAAAGGAATTCAGTGAGGATTGCTTTACCTTAAACAACCTAATTTAAAAAAAAAATTACTAAGGAATGCATGGGATAATTAGAAAACATAGAAAAGTGACAAGAAGAAAATGAAGGTCACTGTAAAATTTAGCGTTGTTGTTGTAAGTTATTTTGTTGTAAGTGGTAAAATAGAGGTAAAAGAAGACTCACCTAATGACTTTACCACTAGAGGGGAGTTTATGCCTCCTAGTTATGCACTACAATGGTAATAGCAACATTAATGCCTAACATTTATTGAGTTTTTATAACATACCAGATACTGTTCTAAATTTCTTATTTATATTAACACATTAAAACCTGGTGCTAATGTATGAGGTGGGTACTGTTAATATACACTAATTAAATGAGATCATTGAGGCAGAGTGGTTAAGCATCTTGCCCAAGGTCACACAACTGGAAAGGACTTGAGTTGAGGCAGGGAGATGCCTTCAACTAGTACCCTTGCTGGTCCTCTAGGCTGAGAAGACAGCACTGCTGTGAGGTACTGTTGGTGGTGGTGGTGGTGGTGGTGGAGGAGGAGGAGGAGGAGAAGGAGAGGAGACGTGTGAACGTGTTGGATGAGGGATAAGGAGTAGGACATTTCTACATGGCTCACGTGGGTGTAGAGATGGATCAACAAGACAGCAGTGTGCATAGTTCCTATGCTTTTAGGATGTCCCAGGACCCGTTAGTGGCTTGACTTATCATTAACCTCATCTTAAAATATCTCCCATTCCTTTGTCATCAACATGTGGAACTGCTGAAACAATACCTGCTGATTGGGACCTTCCTAGTTTGCCTTAAAATGATGACATCTGTTTAATTTTAAACTGGATAACATTACATTTTCTGCTAAACATTCACAAACAGCTGCAGCCAGAGGAAGCTCACAAATGTGGCCTTCACGATTTGCTGCTATCATGAGGACTGACAGCATTATTTTCTTTCATTGAACCTTTGAATAATATTTTTTTGCAAAGTTGCCTTGTATTTTAATCTTGAGTTTAATGCCAATTTGGGTCATAACTTTCCAAAATGTCATGAGCTTTGCATATTTCCTCATTAATTTGATTTTCCTTAAAATTATTTCCCAGTACACTAAGTGGAAATTTTTTCTTTAATGTTATTTGAAAGGAAGAATCCAAGGCAAATTGATTTAATAAACTTAGTGAGTAAGGGCTCATCTTTAAGGGATGAGTAATATAGAGGTTAAGAATATGAGTTACTGGGTTAGAATTCCTGGATTCAAACCCTGCTTCCCCCTCTTATCAGCTATTTGAGTCTGGCTAAAATACTTAATTCATCTGTTAATTGGGAATAACTGTGTATCCCATAGGGTTGTTGTAAAAGTTTATTGAGATAATACAGTGGGGCCTTGACTTACGAGTTTAATTAGTTCTGAGACCGAGCTCATTAAGGAGCTCGTTAACTCAAATTACTCTGTCAACTCAATGCAAAAAATCGGTGGAGAGACAGCTGGTATCTCAAAAAACTCGTTAATTGGGACACTCGTAAGTCAAGGGCCCACTGTACAAAGCACCAGTGATTGCCTAAGAGTAGGAAGCCCTCAATAATGTTAGTAAATATTCAATACTGGAAAGGCAGATACATATAGGCAGGTACGTATAGGCAGAGGTCAAGCTCTCTTACCACTGCTCGCAACCCCATATGTCTAGGTGACTTTGCCATGTCAGGTGCTAAAGCTCTACCTCTGCCTTTAGAATAGTTGCACGCCACCCTGGCCAGTGTGGCTCAGTGATTGGAGTGTCAGCCTTCGCACCGAAGGGTCATGGGTTCGATTCCTGGTCAAGAGCACATACCTGTGTTGCAGGTCCAATCCCTGGCCCTGATTGGGGTACGTGCGGGAGGCAACCAGTCAATGTGCCTCAGATGAGTGGATTAGAAAACTGTGGTACATCTATGCAATGGAATACTACGCTGCCGTAAAAAAGAAGGAATTCTTACCATTTGCAACAGCATGGATGGAACTAGAGAACATTATGCTAAGTGAAATAAGCCAGTCATTGAAAGAAAATACCACATGATCTCATTCATTTATGGATAATAAAGAACATTATAACCTGATGATCAAAAATAGATAAAGAGGCAGAGAAGCGTCGAACAAGCTGTCAAATTACAGCGGGAAGGCCAGGGAGGGTTGGAGGGTGGGAGGTAAGAGGTCAGCCGAAGGACTTGTATGCATGCATATAAGCATAACCAATGGACACAAGACACTGGGCAGGGGGGTGAGAGCATGTGCCATGGGGTGGGGGGGGGGGCCAGGGGAAGGTCAATGGGGGAAAAATGAGACATATGTACTACTATTTGTAATACTTTAAACAATAAAATTAAAAAAAAATCAATGTGCCTCTCTCACATCTATGTTTCCCTCTCTCCCTCTCTATTTCTTCCTCTCATCCTCCCTCCCTTCCTTCTCTTCTCTCTAAAATCAATGGAAAAAATATCCTAGGGTGAGGATTAACAATAACAACAAAATGAATAGTTGCACGCCATCCCATTGAGGGAAAGAATCATAATGTAACCATTTCCCTATTAATGGATATTTGGATTATTTCATAATTTCCTCATCATTATAAATATCCTTCTATGTTCCCCTCAAAACTTTTTTTTAAACAAAGCAATTAAAAATGTACATATTTTTATTGATTTTAGAGAGAGAGAGGAAAGGAGAGGGGGAGAGAGATAGAAACATTAATGACGAGAGAGAAACATCATCGATCAGCCACCTCCTGCACACCCCCTGCTGGGGTTCGAGCCAGCAACCCGATCATGTGTCCTGACCTGGAATCGAACCCATGACTTCCTGGTGCACAAGACCATGCTCAACTAACTGAGCCACACCTGCCGGGCACCCCTCAATACTTTGAAGGTTGTGTTTTGAGGTTGGTCTTCCATACCACTGCTGTAACTGTTTCATTATTTTGTAACTTGTTGAGTGGGGTACCAGGAAGAGTTTGTGCTCAGTTAGCATAAAATTAAATAATTGTTGGCTATGCTGTCCTATAAACTGAAGCACTGAACTCTTTCATGAGGGCAGTAGGGGCGTTTTTTGTCAGATAAGAAAGAGGAAGGTGCTGGAGAGCTTTTATTTAAAACTCCTTGTGGCTGTTTTAGGTTTATTAACTAATATCCCTAAACTCATTAGTTGATTTATAATTATATAAAGTGCACATAACCCATTATGGAGAGTTTTTTTCATTTATGTTTGATGGACTGACTTTTCCCCTGAAACTGTTCCTCCTCAGTTGCAGTTTTATTTGTGTATTTAAAAACTTATCTCAGTTATAATCAATGTTGGGAAGCAGGAGTCTCCTATCTGGTCCTCCAGCCTCCATACCTCTCTCTCCCCAACCCCCATAGTCATTTCTCCAGCCACTTGCAAGAGGGGTCTCCAAGAACACGAATTGTGCCTTTATTCAAACATACCCAGGGGCCGTGGAGTGAAAGAGAATCAAATCTGGGTTTGGATCATGGCCTGCAGGGCCTTCTGTGACCGGCTGGTTCTTGCCCAGTTTTCTGACTGCACCCCCTGTGTTCTCTGCCTCGCCCCTCCTGATGCAGCTTTGTTTGCCTCTTGCTGCTGTTCCTCCAATATATCAAATTTTTCTTTCACTTAAAGTCGCAGAAGGTATAGGAGATGTTAAGTGAGGACTTGCTGCAGTTAGGTTTCCTTTGATACGTGTTTCCAAGGCATTCAAAATCCTCTATTAAAATGAGAACATGAACTTATCCAAGTCAAAATGTAAACAAATTTGTGAAATATTTGAACCTTATCATGGAATGCATCTAGAAATCCCAAACATAGGAAAATTTTAGGCTCATATTCACAGTACTACTCAGTGGAAAGCAGTTTGTTGCTGATTGAATGAACTTAACATTAAACACAAGTTATCTAGACTGAAGACATTATTAAAATTATGTTTGCACAAAAGCACTTATTATATTAACTAGAGGCCTGATGCACAAAATTCGTGCAAGGGACTCGGCCCTCGCAGCCCTGGCTTCGTCCAGAAGGTCGTTCAGCTGTCCAGTCTAATTAGCATATTATGCTTTTATTATTATAGATAGCATAATCCCCTTTTTTACTTCCACAGTAGTCTTAACTATAGGTCATGGGCAGGGGAAGGATACTTCATGCTATTTTCCTGAAACATTCTTTTGTATTCTGGCCCTTAGAAGATTTTAAATAAATGAAGGAGTGAATGAGTAAGTGACATGAACAAATTCATGGAAAGGAATTCCAGCCATAGGAGAAAAGCTTTGAGACTTAGTGGCTTGGCACAGGATAAAATAAAGCATGAGGCAATTGGCTGCCTGGTAAGTAAGGAGAAAGTCAAGAGTCAGGATAAAAAAATGCTGCAGACATTATGTGAAGGAAAAGCTACCTTCTCCCAGGCGGAAGTGGTGTGCTCATGCCCCCCATCCCCTACCCCCTATGTCATAGAAGTCTGAAACTTTATAAAATCACTCCTTACTTGAAATCAATCTTATCTCTATGGTACTTTCAATGTGATTTGAAGTGGATTTTAGGGAAAGTTAGGATTTACATTTCTCAGCTAATATTGGTGAATTATACCAATACTGTAAAATATATGAGAACTTATCTAAATAAATTATTGTCTGGGTAGCTCATTCTAGAGTGCATTTCTTATGTTAGCATTTCTTACTTTCTTTTAAAGAAAAGTTTATTTTTGAGTAAACACCTTATGCTAATAGCACTTAAGTTAATATTCCTTATTTGGAGGTTTTGCCTCTTTTATTTATTTATTTTTTGACTGTGGAAGGACTACACATTTAGGAAGGCATAATAATGATAGCATGCTATTAAGGAAATGGGGATACTTGAAATACTTAATGAGAAAATGAATTAAATGCATAACTTAACCAAATTCAAGCAGCTAGACACAAAACCTTCTTTTCTCTTTAAAAAGAAATAATACTAGGCGTATATGATACTTTCTTTTCTATTTTACCTTAAATGTTAAGCAGCTATTGTTCATTATTTCCAAGACATGTTATCTTGTGAACCTGGGTAATCATTAAAAATAGAGGATGTGCAAACTACAAATGAATGCCTAAGTTCTTGTTCAGATGTAAATAGTTTTCCTGTGGCAATTCCTCGGTCGTGTTGAAACTTAATCACTAGGGCCAAATAATGAGGAATGAACCTGCTACACCATGGGTTTGTTTGGCTCAGTTCTGTCAGGAAGCAGCTATCATGTAGCTCTTCAGATAAGTGTCTTCATTTCTTAGAATGTAGATGGTTTTATCAACCGCATTGCTAAGTACTTAAAAAATTCTCTGGGTCCATAGTTAACCTATTAATTTCTCCAAACCCCAATAAGATAGAAAAGGGTATTTTTACTCTTCTGAATCTTGCATTTTCGTAGTAAAATCTCAAAGCAATAGCTTGAAATGCTCTATTTTAAGGTACACTAGATAATAGTCTTTATCTAAGTAGCAGGAATAATTCTCTTTATGTTTTGAGTTGACATGTTTTCCAGAACAAATAGTAGTCAACATTTTTAAAGTTATGTAAAGCCTATAAAATAATGAAGATGTTTTAGGATATAGAAAATATATCCCCTGAGAGTAATATTTGCAATACATATTACTTATTTTAAAGTTGGTTTTCAATAGAGCTGCTGTAAATCACTGACTGTTTTTATGAAGCCTAAAATTCATTAAGGAAAATTCAGTTTACACTAATGACATAGTGGTTGTTCTAATGTATATTCAAACAAGAAAAAAATGATTGTGAGCAAACTGTGTTCCATTTTGTGTGCTGGGTGAATCTGCTCTTTGTACAAAAATAAAACCTTTGGATTATCCCTGCCCTAGCCAGAAGCTTGTCATAAGGCAGGGCCATAGCATTTGTTCTAGATGGATACTTTTGGGTTCCATAGTATCTGTTGTAAATGGATACTTTTGGATTGCTCCATTGGGTCATATTCATGACTTCATTCCTGTTAGGTTTGTTAAACAGGATGTTACTCAATTTTAATAAATGGACAAAAACCGTGAACAAACAATTTACAAAAGAAGATATTTAACCAAGTAATACATGAAAAAATGCTCAGCATCATAAGGGAAATGCAGATCAAAATGACAAGATTAAAATCACACCCACTAGAATGGTAAAACAAAAAAATACCCCCAAAAATGACAATGCTAATGGTTGACAAGAAAATAGAACAATTAATATTTTCATACATTTTTTATTGGATTGTAAAGTAATAAATCTACTTTGGAAAATGGTTTGGTAGCTTCTTAATAAGGTTAAACACATTGCTTGTGACCTTATGAGCTAGTAATTTAGATCCTAGGTGTCACTTGGGGAAAATGAAAGCATATGTCCACAAAAAGACTTTTACTGGAATGCTCATAGCCAAGTTATTCATAATAGACCCAAATGTTTATCAACAGATTAAAAAGAATGAACAAATGGTGTATACTTAATTGTGGTATACTTATAGAATACCACCGTGATCAAGAGGAATGATATGTGTCAACAATATCGATAAATCTCAAAACATTATGTTGAGCAAAAGAAGTCAGACACAAAAGGGGTACATACTGTGTGATTCTATCTAAATGCAGTTGTATAGGTTAAACTAAGCTCTTATGACAATCCAGAATGTGGACACCTGCGACACAAGGGTACTTTTGTGATGAAAATACTACATTAATTGGGGTGGTACTTTCATGGTGTCAAAACTAATTGAATTTACATTTAAAAACTATTTACCTTTTGATGTATATAGTTTATACCCCAACCTAAGTGGGGGAAACATCTAAAGTGTAAAACTTTCCTTGGAGCAATAAGAATGTTGAGCAGACATGAAGCAGATTGTAAACTGCATGTATTGGTGTAGGATGTTGGAAAGACGCCAGGGAGTATGCACTGCATGAAAAAGGGAGGTCAAACAGGAAAGAGTCCCTGGACAAAAGATGTTTTGTGTTGTGTTTTGAATATGAAATTGATAAATGTTGCCAGAGATTGGGTATTGGAGGGAAAATATTTCCAATAGAGTTAAGTTCAAGGGGTTAGGAAATTAATAAGAGAAAGCATGCTTTGGGGCAAGAAATATGTTAGTTGAAGTTGTTTCCCTATTCAGTATATCACTTCCCATCCCTCTGTTACTTTATCATTTTCTTCTTTCTAGACTCTGCCTAACTCAGCAGTTTTCAACCTGTGGGTTGCGACCCCTTTGGGGGTGGAACGACCCTTTCACAGGGATCACCTAAGAGGATCGGAAAACACATACATAATTACATATTGTTTTTGTGATTAATCACTATGCTTTAATTTTGTTCAATTTGTAACAATGAAATTGGGGGTCACCACAACATGTATTAAAGGGTTGCGGCATTAGGAAGGTTGAGAACCACTGGCCTAACTCTATTCCTTTTTTCTGTCTACTAGAGGCTCTGGCAGAATTCTTCCTTTTTCCTAAGCTCTAATTTTAACTCCATAGTGTAGCATTTATTTCTCTCCGATTATATCCTATCTGTGAAGTGTATATCTTCCCAGAAAGTGTTTCCTGGAGGGAAGGTAGCTTCACCTTCATTGCCCCAACTAAAAGCTGAGTCCACAATCAAATGCTGGTTTATATCCTTTTTGTGGAGTGTGGATAGTCAGACGTGCAGGAGAGGCCATCTGTCTGAATATGGATTTGCTACGTTAAGTCTATGCTGTCAGCTGTGTGCAGATACTATGATAACTATTACATTAGTTCTACTTAGGTAGATATTTTTATTCTGATTTTACAGCTGAGCAGGCAAATGCTAAGCAACAAGCTGGAATTTGAATATATCTTTTTGGGTTTTGCTATTCTTACAGTCAACAAACCACTGTACTATGTTACTGAGACATGAGAGGATGATGATGAGGACATCGATAAACATTGATTGTACTCTTATACCACATGCATATTAAATCATTTAATTTCCATGTTAAGTAATTTCCATGAGGGAGATGAGCCACAGAGTCATTAATTAATACATTGTTTGCGGGTAGTTTTTATCGTGCGCTAACAGGTGGCTCTACTTCTTACAGTCAACGTAAAACGTATAAATACGTTTCCCGCATACAGTGTGTTTTAACTTATTAAGGTCATCACACAGTGAGTGGTATGGAGTCAATATTTGAAACCACATATTTTGATTCAAGAATGGATGCCCTGGAGGTTAAAAATGGCAGCAGAGTAAGTGGATACTATACAGACATGCTCCTAGGACCAAACTGGAGTTACAACTTAAAAAAAAAAAATCCTGCACAATTAACTGAAGACTAGCTAGAGAGAACCCTGATAAACAAGGATGGAAAGTAGGGACCACATAGAAACTGATAGGAAGGGCGGAGGCATGAAAGGACAGCCCTGGCTCCCACAGACAGCAGATGAAATCCCGGGGAGCTATCTCAGCTGTGAGGAGCTGCCACTGAGAATTCTGAGGTTTAATTACCAAGCTGGGTCCCCACTCCTCACCCCTAATCCCCCACCAGGGAGCACTAGAACTGAGAAAGCTGCCCATATAAGATCAGGCTGTGACAAGCAACAGGGTTGCTGTCTGCACCAGAGAGATAGTTGGAAATACAGGCACCCTCTTAAAGGGCCAATACACAAATTTTTGAGTGCAGCCAATCAACTTGAGCTTAGCAGAGAGGGGTGGGAGTGGACCAGAGTGAACTGGAGCTATGTGAGCAGAATGCATGGTTGGGGCTCTGGGGTTAAAGCTCTTGAAGGCAGACAACTTGGTTTCCTGTGCTGAGTTATTCTCTCATGCTGCAGAAGTCATCTTTCTCAGGCAGACCTTTGGTAAACCCAAAGAGGGTTGACCCAGCCTTTGGTAAACCTCTTACCACATGGTGGAGAGTTGCTGAGGTCCTTTAAGAGGCTGAGAATAACAATTAGCTTCCAGGCAGAAACACTTGCCCCACCCTGTTGGAAACCTCTTGCCACACCTGAGGATGATTGCCAGAGGGCTACTCAAGACTGAATCCAATCAGACTGCAGGCAGAAGCAGGTCTCTGGAGGCTTTGAGTCTTTGCCTGATCTAATTAGTCAGAAACAGTGTTTGACACTGTCCTGAACTAGAGACTGGGAGGTGTAACAGATCTACCTAATGAATAGTCACAAACCCAAACAGGCAGTCAAAATGAGGAGATAATGAAACAACTCCCAAAGGAAAGAACAAGAAAATTCTCCAGAAGAGATAAATGGAGATAAGAAATTTATCAGATATAGAGTTCAAAATAATGATGGTAGATATGCTCAACAGCATGAGACAAGATATAGTAACCATGAAAAAGAACAGTTGGAAATAAAGAATGAATGGGACTAATAAAGAACACATTGGAAGGAATACACAGCAGATTAGGGGAAGCTGAGGATTGGATCAGTGAATTAGAAGATGGGGTAGAAAAAAACCACTCAATCAGAGAACCAAAAAGAAAAAATAATTATAAAACAGAAGGACAGCTTCAGGGAGCTGTGGGACAACATGCAACATAACAATATTTGCATAATAGGTGTGCCAGAAGTAGAAGAAAGGGAGGAAGGGATAGAGAATGTGTTTGAAGAAATAATAGCAGAATACTTCCCTACCCTGGTGAAGGAAAAAGTCACACACATCAGAAGGCACAGAAAGTTCCAACAAAGAACCCAAACAGGCCCATGCCAAGACACATAATATTTAAAATGCCAAAAATTAAAGACAAAGAGAGAATCTTAAAGGCAGCAGGAGACAAGCAATTTGTTACCTACAAAAGAGCTCCCATAAGGCTGTCAGCTGATTTCTCATCGGAAACTGTATAGACCACAAGGGAATGACATGAAGTACTCAAGGTAATGGAAAGCAAGAATCTAAAACCAAGATTACTATATCCAGCAAGCCCATCATTCAAAATACAGGGTGAAATAAAGCTCTTTATGAGCTTCCCAGGCAAAAAATGCCTAAAGAAGTTTATCACTACCAAGCCAGCATTGCAAGAAATGCTGAAGGAACTGCTGCAATAAGAAGAAGAAATAGAGAGAGAAACCTAGGAATACAGAATTAAAATGACAACAAATTAGTATCCTATATAATAAAAGCCTAAAAGCTAAGTGTCCGGTTGTTCCATTGTCTGTTCAACCAATCAAAGCGCAATATGCTCTGATACACTAAGTCTGCTCCACCACTCCCTATGACCACCAGGGGGCCGACAGTCGACTAGTTGACCAGTAGCTATGACTGGTAGGTCAGATGCTCCCACTGGTAGGTTAGCTTGCTGTTAGAGTCCGGCTGATCGGAAATGAGCAAGACGGGCTGGACACGCCCTGGATCCCTCCCGCAGTCCCTCCCTGGCTGGCCAACCTCCTGCGTCCCTCTCTAGCCGCAATCGTGCACCAGTGGGGTCCCGTGGACTGGCCTATGCCCTCTTGCAATCTGGGCTGAGGGACCTCCCTCGCCCTGCCCCCGAGTGTATGGTTTCGTGCACTAGGCCTCTAGCCTATCAATAATGACCTTAAATGTAAATGGATTAAATGTTCCAATCAAAAGACATAGTGTAGCTGAATGGATACAAAAACATGACCCAACTATATGCTCTCTACAAGAGACCCACCTCAGAACAAAGGACTCACATAGGCTGACAGTGAAGGGATGGCAAAAAAATTTCCATGCACATGGAAAAGAAAAAAAGTTGGGGTAGCAATACACATATCTGACAAAACAGACTTCAAAATGAAGGCCATCATCAGAGACAACAATGACCATGACATAATACTAAAGCAATTGATCCAACAAGAGGACATAATCCTGGTAAACATATATGCACTCAATTTAGGAGCATCTCAATATATAAAACTTCTAGAGGACTTTAAGGGAGTGATTGACAACAATCCTATCTAATAATAGACAAACATGGTAATTGGTCGTACCTTCGCTATGCCTCCCATTGGCTAATCAGTGAGATATGCAAATAAACCAAACCAAGATGGCGGCCGGCAGCCACGCAGCTGAAGTGAGCAGGAGGCTTGCTTGCTTCAGTCATGGAGGAAGCCAAGGTTCCCCGCCTGCCGCGGCCCGGCTCTGAGCTCCGAAAGCAACAAAGTTTCAATTATAGAAGCTAAACAAACCCCAGATACCTGCTTTCAGCAGGCCGTGGCCACAGAGCTGGAGCGAGCAGGAGCCCGGCTCTCAGCTCCAGTGATGACAACAAAGTTTCAATTATAGAAGCTAAACAAACCCAAGATATTTGCTTTCAGCAGGCCGTGGCCTCAGAGCTGGAGCGAGCAGGAGCCCGGCTCTCAGCTCCAGTGACAGCAACAAAGTTTCAATTATAGAAGGTAAATAAATCCCAGAATAAAAAAAAAAAAAAAAAAAGGAGAGGCTGGGAGCTTCAGTCGCTGGCCAGCCTGAAAACAGCCCTCAGTCCCTCACCCAGACTGGCCAGGCACCCCAGTGGGACCCCCACCCTAAAGTGGGTGTGGCCAGCCTGAAAACAGCCATCAGCCTGTCATCCAGGCTGGCCAGGCACCCCAGTGGGGACCCCCACCCTGAAGGGGCTGTGACCAGCTGCAAACAGCCATCAGCCCCTCACCCAGGCTGGCCAGGCACCCAAGCGGGACCCCCACCCTGATCCGGGACACCCTTCAGGGCAAACCAGCCGGCCCCCATCCATGCACCAGGCCTCTATCCTATATAGTAAAAGGGTAATATGCAAACTGATCCTAACAGCAGAAAGACTGGGAATGACTGGTCACTATGACACACACTAACCACCAGGGGGCAGACACTCAATGCAGGAGCTGCCCTCTGGTGTTCAGTGTGCTCCCACATGGGGGAGCTCTGCTCAGCCAGAAGCCAGGCTGATGGCTGCCAGTACAGCGGTGGTGGTGGGAGCCTCTCCTGCCTTCTCAGCAGCGCTAAGGATGTCTGACTGCAGCTTAGGCCTGCTCCCCGCTGGCAAGTGAACATCCCCTGAGGGCTGCCGGGCAGCCAGAGGGATGTGTGATTGCCAGCTTATGCCCAATCCCCCGGGGAGCAGGCCTAAGCCAGCAGGTGGTCATCCCCTGAGGGGTCCCAGACAGCGAGAGGGCAAAGGCCAGGCTGAGGGACCCCCCAACCCTGAATGCACAAATTTTTGTGCACTGGGCCTCTAGTACAGTCATAATAGAGGATTTTAACATCCTGCTGACTTCACTGGATAGATCTTCCAGACAAAAACTTAACAAGGAAAAAGTGACTGTAAAGGACACACTAGATCAGATGGATTTAATTGCCATTTATAGAACATTTCACCCCAGAACTGCAGAATATACATTCTTTTCACTTGCATTGGGTCATTCACAATGATAGATCACATGTTAGGACACAAAACAAGTATCTACAAGTTCAAGAAGATTCAAATCATATCAAGCATCTTCTCAGATCACAGTGGAATTTTAAGTACAGTAAAAACACCGCAAAACGTTCAAACACATGGAGGCTTAATAGCATGTTATTAAATCATGAAAGGGTTACCAATGAGATCCAGAAAGAAATAAAAAATTTCCTGGAAACAAATGAAGATGAACACACAACAACCCAAAATGACAATGAAAACACCACAATCCAAACCCTATGGGACACAGGAAATGCAGTCCTTAGAGGGAAGCTCATAGCACTACAGGCCTACTTCAAAATTTAATCAAACTATTTAACCCTACCACTTGAAGAACTAGAAAGAGAACAAAAAGAAAAGCCCAGAGTAAGTAGAAGGAAGGAAATAATAAAGGTTAGAGCAGAAATAAATCACATAGAGACTAAAAATACAATACAAAAAAATCAATGACATCATAAGCTGGTTCTTTGAAAGGATAAACAAGATTGATGAACCATTAGCTATAGTCATCAGGAAACAGAGAGGACCCAACGAAATAAAATCAGAAATGAAGGTGGAGAAGTAACCACTGACATTATGGAAATACAAAGAATTTTTAAAAAATACTTTGAACAACTATATGCCAACAAGCTGAACAATTTGGATGAAATGGACAAATTCCTAGAAAAATACGATCTCCCAAAACTGAATCAGAAAGAATCAGAAAAAAGGGGAATAGGCCAATAACAACTGATGAAATAGAAGCAGTAATCAAAAAAGTTCCCAGCAAACAAAAGCTGGAGTCTGGATGGCTTCACAAGGGAGTTTTACCAACCATTCAAAGAACTAATACCTATATTCCTCAAGCTGTTCAAAAAAATTCAAGAGGAAAGAACATTCCAAGGTCTTTTTATGAGGCCAGCATTATCCATATTCCAAAACCAGATAAAGGCACTGCAAAAAAAGAGAATTGCAGGCCAATATCCCTGATAGACATAGATGATGATATCCTCAACAAATTATTAGCAAATGGGATCCAGCAATATATTAAAAAAATCACACACCATGACCAAGTGGGATTTATTCAAGGGATGCAAGGCTGGTACAATATTCACAAGTCAATAAATGTGATACATCACATAAACAAATTGAAAGACAAAAATCACATGATCATATCAATAGATGCAGAAAAAGCAGTCGACAAAATCCAACACCCATTTTTGATAAAAACTCACAGCAAAGTGGGAATAGAGGGGGCATATTTCAACACAATAAAAGCTATAAACAGGCTGTCCTCGGGTTACGTCGGACTCCACATACGTCATTTCATGGTTATGTTGCCATCTCCCATTTACTGTATTTATAAAAAAAAAAAAAGCTCTGTCATTTCGACGTATGTACATATGTGCTTTATATTTTTTATTATTTATTTACCACAATGAAGGTCAGGAATTGTTTTCTTTTAATTTTTTTTTTTGTGTGTGTTTCACTTCATTACTGCTGTGTATGTGCTCCTTGTGAGTGACGTAGGTGATTTCCGACTTATGGCGACAATCACGTTACATTGCACTGTAGGAATGGATTCCTGAAGTAACCTGAGGACCTACTGTATGACAAACCTACAGTGAATATCATCCTCAATGGGCAAATACTAAAACCATGTCCCCTAAGAACAGGAAGAAGTCAGAGGTGTCTGCTTTCACCATTCATATTTAACATAGTACTGGATGTCCTACCCACAGCAATCAGACAAATAGAATAATTAAAAGGCATCCAAAGTAGAAAGGAGGAAGTAAAACTCTCATTATTCACAGGTGACATGATATTGTACATAGAAAAACCTAAAAACTCCACCAAAAAACTACTAGATTTAATAACTGAATTTGGCAATGTAGCAGAATACAAAATCAACACCCAAAAATTGATGGCTTTTTTACACACCAATAATAAATTCTCAGAAAGAGTAACTAAATAAACAATCCCATTTACCATTGTAACAAAAAACAATTTAAGATAGTTAGGAATAATCTTAACCAAAGAGGTAAAAGACTTGTACTTGGAAAACTACAGGACGTTGAAAAAAGAGAAGATATAAACAAGTGTAAGAATATACCATGTTCATGGATTGCTAGAATTAACATCATTAAAATGTCCACACTTTCCAAAGCAATCTACAGATTCAATGCAATTCCCATTAAAATACCAACAGCATATTTCACATATCTAGAATAAACACTCTAAAAATTTCTATGGAACCAAAAAAGATCCCAAATAGCCTTAGCAATCTTGAGAAAGAAGAATATACAGTTGGAGGGATCACAATAACGTATATAGTTATACTACAAAGCCACCGTAATCAAAACAGCCTGGTACTGGCACAAGAACAGGCATTTAGATCAATGGAACTGAACAGAGACCTCAGAAATTAACCCAAGCCATTATGCTCAATTAATATTTGACAAAGGAGGCAAGAACATACAATGGAGTAAAGGCAGTCTCTTCAATAAATGGTGTTGGGAAAATATGATAGATACATGCAAAAAAATAAAACTAGACCACTAATTTTCACCATATACAAAAATAAGCTCAAAATGGATAAAAGTCTTAAATGTAAGTCGAGAAACCATAAAAATCCTAGAAGAAGCCATAGGCAGCAACATATCTGACATCTCTCCTAGCAATATGTTTACCAATACATCTCCTAGGGCAGTGGTTGGCAAACTTCGGCTCGCAAGCCACATGTGGCTCTTTAGCC
The DNA here is from genome assembly GCF_000147115.1 of Myotis lucifugus. NCBI lineage: Eukaryota > Metazoa > Chordata > Mammalia > Chiroptera > Vespertilionidae > Myotis > Myotis lucifugus. Next base: position 751,054 of record NW_005871223.1, read on the forward strand.
CCTTGAGTGTGGCTCTTCCACAAAATACCACTTGCGGGCGTGCATGTACAGTGCGATTGAAACTTCGTGGCCCATGAGCAGAAGTCGGTATTTTGTGGAAGAGCCACACTCAAGGGGCCAAAGAGCCGCATGTGGCTCGCAAGCCGCAGTTTGCCAACCACTGTCCTAGGGCAAAGGAAACTAAGGAGAAAATAAGCACATGTGACTACATCAAAATAAAAGCTTCTGCACAGCAAAAGAAACAATCAACAAAATGAAAAGGAAACCCACTGTATGGGAGGATATACTTGGCAATGATGCATCTGATAAAGGGTTAATATCCAAAATATATAGGGAACTCATACAACTTAGCAAAAGACAAACAATCCAATTAAAAAATGGACAAAAGTCTAAATAGACACTTCTCCAAGGGGATATACAGATGGCCAAGAGAAATATAAAAAAATCCACAAATTCACTGATCATCAGAGAGGTGTAAATTAAAACAGCAATGTGGTATCACCTCACACCTGCCAGACTGGCTCCCATCAACAAATCAACAAGTGACAAGTGCTGGCGAGGGTGTGGATAAAAGGGAACCCTAGTACACTGCTGGTGGGAATGCAGACTGGTGTAGCCATTATTAAAAACAGTATGGAGTTTCCTCAGAAAATTAAATTTGGAAATGCCATTTGATCTAGTGATTCCACTTCTGGAATATATCCTAAGAAACCTAAAACACCAATCAGAAAGAATGTATGCACCCTTATGTTCATAGCAGCACAATTTACAATGGCTGAGTGCCCATCAGTAGCTGAGTGCCGCAGTAAATAAAAATGATCTCTTACTCTTTGAGACAGCATGGACGGACCTGGAGAGTGTGATGCTACTAAGTGAAATAAGCCAGTCAGAGAAAGACAAGTATCACATAGTCTCACTCATATGTGGAATGTAATGATCAAAATAAACCTATGAACAAAATAGATCTGAGACATAGAAGCATAGAACAGAATGGGGAGTCTCAGAGGGAAAGCAAGGAAGGGTTGGTGGGTGGGAAGTGATGGGGTTAGTGGGGGAAATAAGGGAACATATGTAATACTTTCAACAAATATTTTTTTAAAAAGAATTCATGCCCTTTGTTCTTTGTTACAATGCTATATTACTTGGCCCTGTACGTTACTAGTAAGGTTCGATTGTTAGTGATATCATGGCCTAAACATTTTGTTAGGTGGGATAGGAGTGGATTTAGATAAAAAATAGTGAGGCAGGTTGCTCTTTCCATGACATATTTAGTGTGTTAAGATCCTTTGTTTTGCTATTCGTCCATAAAACATTTGTGGAGAAACTTCACTGTGCCATTTCCTTACTAGGCTGGGGCACAGTTGGTTCTTTTGAGGATTTAATAGTCTAGGTCTAGGTCTGCGTTATTTTTACTCATGTGGCCTCTCAAGTATTTACAATTTCTCATACCACTTTGACTAGACTAACAAACTGGACATGACTGGCAATATGGTAAATTTATGGTTTATGAAGGAAAGTTAGTACATAACTAATCAGCAGACCAACACTCAGAAAGTCTTGGTATAATACCCAATGATTAGACAAAAAGTTTACATTATATATTAAGTTAAAAACTTTAAGTTAAAATAAATTATTTTAAGGAGGTACTTATTCTTTTCTGAAAATAATTTGTACAGTCTGTTTTTTGTGGGACAGGGAGCTGAAAAATGACTTTCCTAGGTGGCACTGGTGATGAGGACTGACTGCTTCAGTATTCAAACTCTTCATAGACTTAGTGATAGCAGAGATACTTAACCGGAGTCCTGGGTTTTATTTTCATCTCATACCATAGCCTTTCTCTTCCTTTTTTCACTTCTATAAAGGTGGTTCTTGCAGAGATATTTATAATAGGGAAAGAGGCAGTGAGATCCTTGTGCTAAAGCAGACAGGAATTTTCAGGGGACAGGAAAGAGAGAGTATTAAACACTACAGCTAACCCCGAAGACACTCAACTGATTCTAATATTGTTTTATATATTCCATTTTTGTCAGTACATGCGGAGTTCTCAGGGTTTGGTCAAGAATTTGTGTCAAATCAGTAAATAGTGGTTGACTTCTGATGAGAGTAGGATCCCTTTCAAATTTCTATAAAGAAAATAGAAATGTCACTTGTTAGGTTACAATATGCCCAGAGATTGTGTTATAAGTGTCATTTCCTAGAGAAGAAAGAGTGAAGGTGTAACGTTCTGTCTTTGTGTATTAGAATGAAATCTTCATTGAAATCTAGGTGCTGCGGCACACAGAGTATCCCTAGCATCTAGAATCATGGCCTCCATGTGGTGAGCAATCAGCATTTGCTGAAAGAATGTATGACTGAAATACCTCTAGAATAAGAATGATATTTCATTCATCCTCTGTAGTAGGATGGAAATGTTCCTTAGATAAAGCCCCTTGTGAGCGCACCTACCAACCTTTTACTTCAGGGCTGGACCACTGGAAGGTCCTCTAAGCCAGTGGTGGTTGTGTTGGGGTCGGGGGCGGGGGGGGCGGAATGTCTGGCCCACAGGCCTTAATAAGACCTGCAAAATCATTTGGTCTGGCCCTGCCAAGACATTAGGGGTGAGTTAATTAAATGTTTGACCAATTATAGCAGGCTATTTTTTTTGTAATCATATATGAGCATTTATTCCAATACTGTCAGCAGTATGGGAGAGCAGGCTAATTTTTAAGTTGATAATTGTGTCGGGCCCATGAATTATGTCATAAATATCTAAATGGCCCTAGACCAGTGGTTCTCAACCTTCCTAATGCCGCAACCCTTTAATACAGTTCCTCATGTTGTGGTGACCCCCAATTTCATTGTTACAAATTGAACATAATTAAAGCATAGTGATTAATAACAAAAACAATATGTAATTATATATGTGTTTTCTGATGATCTTAGGTGACCCCTGTGAAAGACTCGTTCGACCCCCAAAGGGGTCGCGACCCACAGGTTGAGAACCGCTGCCCTAGGCAGGAAAAACCTCTTAGCAGAGATTCCCCACCCCTGCTCTAAGCAATAGGTGAGTCCTGCTTTCCAGTCAGGTATCTCTCTGCCACAATAAAAGAAAAGTTGGCACTTTTCAAGTCTGCCTGTGTGAACCATTCCTATAGTCCAATGACATGATAAAATAAGCATGTGATCCTGGAACATTGAAAATTAGATTCTTCTTCCAAGTGACCACACCAATGTGTATACAGTTGACCCTTGAACAACACAGGGATTAGGGGCACCAAATCCTTTGTAGTTGAAAATCCAGGTATATCTTTTGAACCCCCCAAAATTTAACTATTATATGCCTACTGTTGACTAGAAGCATTGCCATTAATATTAACGGTCAAGTAACGCATATTTTGTATGGATTATATACAGTATTCTTGAAACAAAGTAAGCTAAAGTAGAGGAAATTTTATTAAGAAAATCATAATGGGGTAGAACCAAGATGGTGGCATAGGTAAACACTGGTACTCCTTGCCTCCCACAACTGCATCAAAATTACAACTAAAATGCAGAACAACTGTCACTCAGAACCACCTGAAATCTGGCTGAATGGAAGCCCTACAACTACAGAAGTAAAGAAGAAAGTACATCGTGACTGGTAGGGAGTGGCGGAGTCATAGAACGGGCTGGTTCGACACCCACGTATGGCGTTTTTTTAATCAGGAGGGATATCCTGGTTGTAGAATCCTCCTTTGAGAAGCAAGGGGTTCCAGCCCCACATGAGACCCCCAGACCAGGGTTCCAGAGCTGAGAAGAGAAGTCCCCGTAACTTTGGGCTGTAAAAACCAGGGGGGTTGTGGCTGAGAGACACAGAGGCTGCTGGAGACCCAGGCAATTCCTCTTAAAGAACTTATATGAACTTGCTCCCTCTGAGCACCAGAGCTGTGCAACAGCTTTGGGGGTTCCAGGGGTATATGTGGAGGAACTGGATTGTCTGGCATTGGGGCAGGAACTCGAGCTTGGCTTTCTCCCAGATGGGGGTGCTTGCAGGGCTCATTGTTCCTGAGTTGGGACCTCCTCTGTCATAGAGCTGACTAGCAGCCATATCTGAGTTTTCTTCAGCCTGACTCTCAGTGTTCGCTCTGTCCTGGTGATTCCCTGGAACCCTGACCCTTCCAACTTGAATCCACACCCAAGCTCTTTGCAGTAGCTTTTCCGTATGAATGGCCTGTCATGGTTCAGGCTTCAGACTTTGCTAAAATCTCTAAAATAAGCAGCAGCTGGTGTCAGTGTGCCCCATACCTATGAATAAGAATCCCAAGACCTGACACTAACTAGCCTTCCTTGCTTCACAGCTTGGCCTCACCTGGGCACTTCCAAGCCCAATACAAGTAGCAGTCATCTGGAGATTATTCAGTAGCTCCTGTCGGGTGGTCCCAGGCAGTGGTTGACTTTGCATCTCCTGGGGAAAATTTTTATTTTTTCTTCTAAATGTTCTTTTCTGGTGGACATCTTCAAACCATACCAGGTTACAACTCTACACATCCACAAGTGACATACTTAATGGGTAGAGTCAGTGACCTCCAAAGTCCCACTGAAGCAAGTCCTGCTTCATAATGATATCTTCTGCAAAGCAGCTCTTCCACTGTAGTTGCACCTCATCCTCACAACCAAATGGTCTGGAGGTCAATTCCTTCCAGTGACACCGACAGCACTCATGGCTCAACTGCATCAAGACTGTGCACACAGACCACATAGGGGTGCACCTAGAATGCCCAGCTCAGGTGACTGGGGAGGCTGAGCCTCTGGGCCCTACAGGACACCTTGTACATATGGCCACTCTACCAATTTCAGGAGACATAGCAGCTCTACCCAGTACATGCCAATGTTTGACCCAGGTTGCTGGCTTGAAGCCCAGTAGGGGGCGTGCAAGCAGCAGCTGATCAATAATTCTCTCTCATTGATGTTTCCATCTCTCTCTCTCCCTCTCCCTTCCTCTCTGAAATCAATAAAAATATATTTTTTAAAAATATATTTCTGGACTAAATGGATTGCATGAGATTGGTTGAATATGCTGACAGTGTGGATATGTCCCATTTCCCCTGTGTACAATTTAAATTTATAATGTTTAAAGTATTTTAAATAATGGAGTTGACTAGTCATAGACCACAATAAGTAACATGAACTCAAATGTTTGCTATGCATAGGATAGATGTTTTTGTAGCTTATCATTCCTTTAAAAGGAAAATAAATATCTTATTAGATAATTAAAGGGTTAATTTATCCCAATAACAACAAAGATAAAAAGCTTTTTACCTGTATAAGTATATGTAGAAATAGCTACTAACTGTGTATCTTTGCACACTTGCAATTGCAAACAAAAATGGGTTCATGAATATTATTGTAATAATTAACTATTGCTTTTAGAGGCAATTTTGACATGCACTTACAAGTATTTGAAATGTTTGTACTGGGTGAATACCTTAAGCATGTTCTTTGCTATCTCCTCATCACAGGTATATTTTTCTGGAAATAATCATCACTGATAAAATTTCCGATTTGGATCCCAGAATCAACATGAGCAAATGTATTACAATAAACACCAATTACAGTTCTCAAACAAAAAGCGAGAAAATGGGGACAGTCCAGTGTTACTTGGCATTGTTGCTGCCCAATTCTGACATCTCCTATTCCGTCCTCATGCAACATGCACACACACTCAGGTTCTCCCCGGAAGAGCTGTTTCCCACGCACACACACTCAGGTTCCATGGAGTTACTCTTGCCCACGGACACACACTCAGGTTCTCCATAGAGACGCTGTTTCCTTACCTGCCTCTAGAGCTTCCTCTGCAAGTGGGCAGCTCTCATTTCAGAATGTCTCACTGTGGGCTTCCAATTAAGACTGTTACACACAGAGTTCTTGTTTGTCTTCAAGAGCAGATGAAAACCAGGAACTTGTCAGAAACCACGAGATAATAGGTTGAGTGTCACCACTGACTTGGCCAATTATAGCTTACTCTCCGCTGGACATGGAAACAAGAAGGAAAAGAGATGTTAGGGTCCCTGTGGTGTCAGGCAGCCTCTGTGCTAGTTTCTTCCCTCAGTGATCCAGTTCCTTCCTGACATTTTCTACTACTTTTTTCACCTCTTTGCATCATCTGGCAAGTAAACTACCAGGCAACCATTTAAATATGTTTTCCTTTTAAACTTTGCATTGCCAAATTCATGCGGTAGGAGATGGAGCACTGATGGTGAGAACTGAGGGAGATGAGGTGTGGTTCTCTCAGAAACACCCTCCTAGAGGAAACCATCAACAGTCATACAACCTAGCATGTCCACAAATGGGTGGTAATCGGGGTTACCTGGAAATGTGAAATTAGTGTTTGGGTAAAGAAACATTTTGACACCAGTGACCACATCTGTTAGATAAAAGGTGCTGCTGTTGTTTTTCTTCCACATTAATTTGAGCATTTCTGACAAATAGATCATGAGTAGGACTTCAGATAGACTCATCATGTGTTAATCTTGCTAAATTTGTGCTGCTGATGTTATTGTTTTGAAGTGAGAAGCAGGACACCTTCACATTATTAGTTCCTTTCAAGTCCTGTGATAGAACTGTGATACCCTGCAGAGCGTGCCCTGTCTTTTCCATGGAATAATTGAATTTTGGCTTAAAAGGCCAAATCAGTGTGTGTGACTCAGAGCCAGATAAGAACCAGGTAAGAAAAAAAGCAGACTGCTCTGAGAAGCTCTTCATGAGGTTCCTGTACTTCAGGTGTGTTCCCTCAGATTGTTCCTTTGCCAAATCCTGGGCTAACAGTGAACTTGTATAGTTCCCATTCAATTTAAAAACATAATATACACAATTACAGTTATAATAATCAAAAGTATTTATTCTCTGCTTATGAGATTGCCGCTGGTGTTCTAGATCCTTGTGTGTACCTTCTGTGGTAGGCAGTGTTCCAGACCCTGGAGGTGTAGGTGCAACTAAATCTGACCCAGTCTCTTCCCTTAGGAAGAGCATTTTCTTATGTTATGTCTCACATACAAACCTAATAGTCACTGTCGATCCATTGAACAGACTCAGCAGAGGCCCCGAGGGACCCATAGCTGATTTAGGGAGGTTCCCTACTTGTCTTTGCTGGAGGGCCCATATGGTCCACACTGCTGCTTTGACTAAAGGTGTTGGGAACACTGGTGTGCATTCTGAGGCTTGCTGGTTTCAGCTGCAGTGAGATCTGGCAGGTAGACAGACACATGGAAGAACAAGCATCAGGGCCTGGTTATTGCCAGGACACACTGCAGAGTCCTTCAGATGTAAACATTGCTGATTAAATGGAGGATTTGGCAGTGCCAGTTGCAGCTCTCAAGGCTTGCATGATTTATAGTAGGAGACGCTATTTATTCTGATGGTCTCAGAAACACCCAGTAGTCATCCCCACGCTCGCCGGTGCTTCTTGCCTTCTCCATGGGGCACTCCCTGCCTGCTACTGAGTATGGGGAGGGAGTTACCATTTCTTCACTGGAGCTGTTGTTTTCCACTTGGGAGTAGGACAGTGATAGCGAACCTTTTGAGCTCGGCGTGTCAGCATTTTGAAAAACCCTAACTTAACTCTGGTGCCGTGTCACATATAGAAATTTTTGGATATTTGCAACCATAGTAAAACAAAGACTTATATTTTTGATATTTATTTTATATATTTAAATGCCATTTAACAAAGAAAAATCAACCAAAATAATGAGTTCACGTGTCACCTCTGACATGCGTGTCATAGGTTCACCATCACTGGAGTAGGAGTTGCAAAATCCAGGCCAAAAGGATAGTCCTAAAGGTGGTCACCTGATGGCAGGTGGTCCAGACAGGTGAAGTAGGCCCTGGGTCAGGCCTTCAGGGGATGAGGAATTGTGGAGAAATAGAGAGCACATGGCCCACTCGGGTATCGGCTGCCACTCAGCGAGAGCTTTTCAGCATCCAGTGTTCCCTCCTCTGTGGCCGATCCACATCCGAGTGTAATCAGAACCTGCATGCTGCATGGGTTTGGTCGTTGTAAATATGCTTTAACTCATCGAGTTTGCACAACAACTGCATGAGCTGGGTGGGTTTCACTACTATCTCCTCCCCCACATTTTTATTACTAGTTGAGGAAACTGAGGTGCAGAGATGTGAGGTTAGGCCCCCCAGCCCCTGGAGCTGGGATTCAGACCTTGGCCGAACAGCTCCTGGGGAAGTGCTCTGATTTTGCATGTGGGTCTCTAAATCAGAGACTTTTCAAATTCATGAACTCCCAAAGGTTTGTAGGCCAAAACAAAACCTGACGGAGCCCTGCATCTTGCCCCGTGGCCTCTGGATGGTCCCCTTGTCTTGTGCTCCCCTGAGGACTCCGGAGCAGTTCTCTGACTCTTTCAGGTCATTGTTTATGTGCCTGACTGGCCATCAGCATCACCTGGGAAGCTTTAAAAATGCACAAACACCCTACTTCAAATGAACTGAACCAGTCCTTGTGTTTTTGGCTCAGGAATCTATGTTTTCAAAAGAGTCTAGATAATGCAGAAATGTGGCCAGGTGTGAACACCCTGCCTTCCTGTTTTGGAACCTTTGATCTTATAACAAACACGTGGAGGAACTTTTATCTTCTACGTAAATGCCCTACTACCCAGCTTGTTTTATTCAGCTCACTGCTACTGCCATAGCTTCAGATAGCCATGGACCCTGTGCTGTAAGACAGGAACTTTGATGATTAGAGTATTAGCAGGGTAGTACGAATGAGAACAGAGGTTCATAGAGAGACCTAGAGAGAGTAAGGCTAGAGCAGCTACAGATTAGATGAGACCCAAGGAGGAAGGAAGAATATCAAAGGAAGAATATGCAACAAAAACAATGATGCCTGATTTCCTCTGAGGCATTTAGATTTACATTTCTGACTATCTTCTTCTTTTTTTTTTTTTAAATATATTTTATTGATTTTTTACAGAGAGGAAGGGAGAGAGATAGAGAGTTAGAAACATCGATCAGCTGCCTCTTGCACATCTACTGGGGTTGTGCCCGCAACCCAGGTACATGCCCTTGACCAGAATCGAACCTGGGACCTTCCAGTCCGCAGGCCGACGCTCTATCCACTGAGCCAAACCGGTTTCGGCTCTGACTATCTTCTTTTATGGTTTTTGTCCCCACTTGATGTCAGTGAATGATATAAATCGGTTTTCACAATGTCTGCTGTTAATCCCTCTTAGCAGGAAAGTCTCAGGGGTGGAATCTTCCTTTTTTTATGTACCTCACTCTGTCACCTGGATTTTGAGAACTGGTCCCTGCTGTCCCACTCTGTGGGACATGGGTAGACTTATTTGTGAATGACTCACATATTTCAGTGCAGGATTTAAAATCTGCCTGCCACCCTTTCATACTTCCTCAGGGTTTATGCTGGGCATTTTGTAGATATGCTAAAATACGAAATTAGCTTGTACACATTTTTTCTCTATTTGAATTAGAAATAAGTATCTTATTAATGTTTGTAAAAATATTTTACACTGCTTATTGGTATTTTCATGTATTTTTAAAATTAGATGCTTCCTTTAACAACACAACTCAGCTTTATTGAACAATAAATAATAAAGTAATGACAGTAATTCTAAAGTAACAAAAAGGAAAGAGCTGAAATAATCAGTGTTTTCTTTTTTCTGTGATGTTTTGATTTATGCTAAGTAGTTTTATGCTTCCTCGACTGCATCCTGTATTGTTTTGTGGAACCCTTGGACTAAAGCACTGTGGCATGTCAACACGATTCATCTTCCTGAAAACCGTCTACTACCCCTGATGTGACTGCCACCCAGCCCACCACACGTGCTCACAGACACGCATTTCCTTTCTCCAGAACTGCTTGCAGGCCAGACGCCTCCTTGTCAGGAATAAAGCTGGTTATATATAAACATCCCTTGTGTATTTGGACTACAAATAGAGTGAGTTTAGCACACGTAATCCCCAAATATGTCTGCTGTTGTTTCCAATCTGTTTCCGTCCAGCCTGTCATCAGCTGCCCTTACAGCGGCTCTCTTCCCTCCTGGTGTTCTGTGAATGGTTCGTTTTGTTCCTTACCCCCAATCATTTTTAAGTGAGTACCAAACCAACCGTATTGTCATTGCCTTGTTACAGATTTCCTCCTTTGTTTTATTGGACAGTAAGACACACAAGCGCACTTTGCTTTGCCCCCACTTGCTGTCTCAGACTTATCCATGTTAGCCCTGTACCTTGTTAGTTAGTTTTTCATGACTTTGTGGTTATTTAATCAGCCCCTATTGATGGGCATTTTGATAGGTTTGAATATTTTCTTTTTCTTACTGAATTTATTGGGGTGACAATTATATAGGTTTCAGGTGTACAATTCTATAATACATCATCTGTATATTGTATTTCAAAGAGTTTATTTTAACCATAGGATCTATTTACTGGGTCATGCCATGAAAAAAAAAGAACGTTTTAAAAAAGGTTTTGCCAGCAAGTTATGTGTGTGTGTGTGTGTGTGTGTGTGTGTGTGTGTGTGTGTATAGCTGTAGGCAGGACCACTGGACATTGGGAAACATATTGGAATAAAAAAAAAACACAGAGGATTTTAATATAAGGCCCAATATAAACATTTTATGAAAGTACCGAGATACTTAAAGGAAGTGAGTTGGCCAGTTGCCCTCTAACAGGATCTGTGAAGGTGCTGGTATCCGAAGTGGTTCTCACTGTGTGGCTCTTTTATTTCTAGAATGGGTTGAAAGTCAATCTGGGATTAAAAGAATGGTGTGAACAAAGGCATGATGGGAGGAAAGTCAGCAGAGATGGGTGATCGGTTGAATGTGGAGATCCCAGGTACCATGAGGGACAGCTCCTAATTCAGTGTGTGGTTTTAGCTTGTAGTAAAATAATTGCAAGTGTGCTTTATAAGGTGTATTCTGGCAGGAACACATTGAATGCAGATGTTTCTTTGTGGACTGATTTGGTAGTGGAGGTGGTGGCAGGAATTATGTCATTAAAACATAATTAGTCACTATGTTGAAAAAAAATGCCTTTTTGTTTGCTTTTTGAGTTCTTGAGATGAGTGACAGGCACAGGAATTCAGAGGCAATGTGGCCTTGTCTTTCCCTGAGAATTAGAATGGGGATACAAATGTCTGGTGCATTAGCTCCACCTTCTGGTGGATTGACAGAGTAACAGTTTATAAAATGAATTGATCTGCGCAGTATTTCAGTATTTTGTACACAGCTTACAGAACCTCACTTTGGCATAGGCACTAACGTTGAGTCATGTGTTGAATACCTAACCCAATTAGTTGAAGTGTCCCAGCAGATTTCTGTGTTGCTACTATAAAATTTGGTTTAACCTTAAGAATCAAAAGGAATGAATTTCAGTTGAAGTTATTGGCAAGGATTCGAAACTGAGAACTTTGTTATAAACGCAGAAACTTCAAAAAACTTCAGTGCACGTACTTCCTCTTCTCTGTGTGGATTTTTGGAAAGATGCTGAGGAAGCAGGAAAGGTGAAATACATCATTTCTCGTTATCTTCATTCTGCTTCTATCTATTTTCAAGACTCGCTTCACCCAACAGTCGCTTCTACAGAAGTGTCCCTGATACCTTGGGTGGTATTAGTATTCTTCCCACATAGACTGTGTTTACATTGTGCCCACCTGGAATGGGCAGTGGTTGTGCTTGATGGCTTACTGAGGTGTTTCCAGTGCCCACTACTGTAGCAGGCACTCAGAAATGTTTGTTTAGTGAATATGTTACCAATATATGGGAGAGGCAGACAGTATCCCCCAACTGTGTGCTCCTGTAGTTACAGATATGTGAAATGATGGAATTAATCTGAGAATAAGGACTGAATATTTTTAAATACAGTAGTGCTATCCCAGGGGCACTAAATTGTCTAATTGATGGTATCTGCCCACTTCTGAGCTCCTTTTATACGTTTCTGAACCCCTGACTTGCATAATGATTCAATTTAGGACAGGTGACTTAGAGGACAACACACTGCTTTATAAGACCGTTTTCTTACTTAGTGCTTTAATTGCCCAGCTTTTTAGTAAATCTTTAGAACAAGTTAGAAAAATGAGCCTTAAGAAATCACTGAAACTTGAGTTGGAATGAGACTTAAAAATGTAGAGAGTTACTTCATTCTCATTAGATAAACTTTCTCAGAGTTGTTCTGATAAACAGATGCTGCTTGTTCATGCTGCAGGGCTGTGTGGGAGGACGGTTTTGTGGAGTAGAGACTTCAGGGAGCTTCACAGGGAGTCAGAGGAAGTGCTGCGGTGACCTCATGCAGTTGTTCTTTTTTTTAAAACCCAAAGAGCAAGCCACACCTGAAAGTATGTAGAATCAGTCTTTGTCCAGCGAACTGATATTAGCTAAGCACACTTGGCTGTACTTCCGGAATATGTGAGGGTTGTCTGATTATGCTTGGCAACTGAATTTTCCTGGCAGCCAAATAAATTCTTTGTGATTTTAAGCAATTAATACTGTAGAGAACTTGTGTATTTTTTTATGGTTAATTTTTAAGTCATAATTTTTATACCTGGAGTCTAGAATAGTGGCTGTTCATGTATCTTTTGTTAATGACATGAGTTCAGGGTTATTTTTATGTTGTTTTAAGATGACCAATTGGCATATTCAGAACAAAGGACCAACAAGGCCGGTTCCTGTTTTTAGTCCTTGAAGGGGCCATTCGGGGAACAGCTGTGCTGAATGAGGCCATGGGGTTACGTGTGACTTAATCATGACAGGAAGGCTAAATTGGAACTCATATTCTCACATAGCGTGGGGCTTCATCAGCTTTTCAGGAGCATCTCTGACTTCCTAGAGGTGACATTTAACTAACCCCCTGTTGTCCTGGTTTGCCAACACTGTCCCAGTTTACTGGTGGTGCCAGCTTAGGGGCACTTTCTCTCTCACATGTATCCAGGTTTTGATCATGAATTATGGAATGAAACGATGAAATATGCTTGATTGATTGGCCTACCTTAATGTCCTCCTAACTGTATTATCTTCCATGTTTATGAAGAAGTTATTGAGCCTTTGGTTAAGGCAGTGGTTCTCAATCTTGGCTGCACATTAGATCACCTGGGAATCTTTTTAAAATCCTGATTTCTGGGCCTCATCCTCCGGAAATTCTGTTTCTTTGTTATGGGGTGGGGCCACAACATTAGTAACAAAGAAACAGAATTTCCGGAGGAGGAGGCCCAGAAATCAGGATTTTAAAAAGATTCCCAGGTGATTCTAATGTGCAGCCAAGATTGAGAACCACTGGGTTAAGGACTTCTCTACCTCAAGCCCAGCCTTAGCTGTAGTGTTGTTGTGGCTTATTTGTGTTAATAGCATTTGGTAACATAAATAATTAGCAAGTCTTTTGGTAGTATCAGTGATACCTTCAGGGATGCATTGCCTTTCAATATGTAGCTGTGGTTAAAATCTGAGCTCTGGTGGGGCAGGGTCAGGCTAAAAGGGGTCAATGGGGTTAAAGGGAGCCATATATAATACTTTCAACAGTACAGATTTAAAAGATGGAAATAATAAAATCAAGACTAGAAAGAAAAAAATCTGAACTCTGGAGCCACATGGCCCGAGTCCAGATCCCAGCAACATTCTTTCTGAACTGCGTGGCCTTGGGAAAGGGATGCGACTCTTCACCTCTGTCGTGAGGCTGGTGTTTCCCCAGGGGTTTGTCCGGATCCAGGTCGGGTGCTGATCACGGTGTTCAGTGCATGGGGAGTGCCCGGTAAACATTAGAGAACAACCAGTCCGTGTTAAGTGTACTAGAAAAGAGTGTGCGAGGGCCTGGGAAAGAGCAGAAAAGTCAAGGCCTCAAGCAGTAGTTTTGTCAGTTTGAAATCATGGCAGTTGGTGTATTTTCTTCTCTCAGCCTAGCACACACCGAGAGGGGGGTCCGTTCTGCCCTACTCTCAAATCCTTGCACATCCATGAGACCTCGCAGCCCAGCCCTGGATCTGAGCTCAGCCTGATGCAGGGCCAGGCGGGGCAGAGGCCTGGCTTGTCCACCATTTCTGAGGGTAAATTGGCAGGGTTTGGTTAATGTGGGTGAGGGAAAGGGAGTGCATAGAATGTCTTGGGTTTCCAGTTCAGGTGCCTGGGTGGTGGTGATGCTGTTAACTGAGTTCCAGGGTAAGGAGCCCCCTTGGATGGGGTGGGGAAGAGAGTGATGCAATTGAGGCACAACAGCATGGACCCCTCGGCTTCCTAACCTGCCACCATCACTTCACTTCCTTGGCTAGTGTTCTTCAGATTTCTCATCTGTAAAATGGGAATAATAATAGGATACTACTTCGTAGGATTGTTGTGGGGGCTAAAATGTTTAGGATAGTGACGGGTAGGCACTACATAAGATTTGATCATCATTATTGTCTTGCCTGTTTTTACCTCATAATTTTAGGGGTATGTGTGGGGCACGTATGGCAGTCTTTCAAATGGCATTTGCAGAGAACATATTAAACTTCAAAGCAGGTATCTAATGAAGCTTGGATGTAGACTTTATAGAAATCACTTACTCTTTTAATAATCTTTTGTGATTATGGAGATGTGGAAATAAAATTTTTGCTTTATTTATTAATTTTTTATTAATATCGTATCCCTCTGCAAATTTATTTAGGGCTTATTGTATGTAGAGGCTTGGGTTTCTGTAGTGCTTGAAACCTTGGGTGTGTCCTTTTCTCTGACTACGGATGGTTCAGGAACCAGCATCCGAGTTCTCAGTGTGCTAACCCAGGGGCAGTTGTCATACCTGGAGTATTGTTTCCTCCCACTGTGTGGTGGATGCCAGATGTTTGGGAAAGTCTGAGGCAGTCTTGCACAGGGAAGACTTGTCCTGTGCTTCTCAGAGAAGTAGCCCATTAAATGTTCCCATGGGTGAAAAACCTGATTATAAATATCTAAGCCCATCATTTAATTCTATTTTTCTGTGCAAAATATATTTTTTGCCTGGTCAAATATACATTGACCAATGTTTCTCAAGAACTATTTCTCATTTTTTGAGAGCCATATTGCCAATGGTAATGATATAAGTGGCATTCACATAATTAAATAATAGAATGCAAGCATCTGAGTGCCGTTAATCAGCAAGTACTATTTTCTTATGGATCTGATATCAAATTACATATTTTATTATCCATTTCTCCCTTTCTATTTCTTCTTATGTTATGATTATCTTTATGCTCAGATGCATACATATCTAGGCAGGCAGGCCTTGATTTTATAGTTCAGATATATATGTATTTAAGTTACCATGATTTGGTTAAATAATACCAGTCTCCCAGCAACATGGCTCAAATGTCAATTACCACAGTGCATTATCTGATTAATTCCATCAAGTACAAACTTCACTGCTAGCTCTCTAGTTCAAAGTTCACCGTGTAAATGACACATCTGCCTCATAGTCAGTGACCAGTCAGGTCACTTCCTTCACTGCTGGTTGGTGATTGGTCCCTGCACACCTGTCTTTCTGAAAAGTGATAACCCTGGAACTAGAATTCAAACCACTGGTAAAGAGATCTATAGAAGAAATAGCTCACCGGGTGTGTAGAGAAAGTGACGCTGGCAAGAACTTCATATTAGAGGAATTTTCTGAGATAAAGGATAAAATGTTGGAAGCTGTTTCAGAGTTAGAGAAGAGTGCGACAGTTCTACAAGGCAAAGGAAAAGATGCCCATTCTGTATCCAGAGTTAAATACCAGCAAGACAAGCACTGTTCACACTGCTCTTAATAAGTTTTCTTTTTTACAAAGGATTAAAACATTTCTCAATGTTTCCAATGCTATAAATTTGCTATTTTTCATTTATAACCAGCAGTAAAAAAATTTTTAACATTTTGACAAAAATTTTAAAGTTATGGAACAATTGATTATTAAGATTGCTTAGCACAGTTTCTGCACCCTTCTATTTTTATGGTACACACTACTGTTCAAGCTGAGGTCTGAGTGCGTGTGTACGTGCACACTTGTGCCTGTATGTGTAGGTAGATTTTATCTGTGGCTTTATATCAGCATACTAAAAGTATGTTGATGCAGCTCAGAAAAGATGCTTTTGGCTTGATGGTGTTGTGAAGCACTGACCCAGATGACTCCAAGCTTGAATAGTACATAAATGTTCTGCCTGAGAGAGCGGGACGTCCGGCTTGCGAGTGGGGATCTCCGTATCTTGCGCTACTAACGAGCGATTTCAAAATGGGTGATGTTGAGAAGGGCAAGAAGATTTTTGTTCAGAAATGTGCCCAGTGCCATACTGTGGAAAAGGGAGACAAGCACAAGACTGGGCCAAATCTCCATGGTCTCTCTGAGTGAAAGACAGGTCAGGCCCCTGGATTTTCTTACACGGATGCCAACAAGAACAATACTCCTTGGGTGAGGCTACACTGATGGAGTATTTGGAGAATCCCAAGAAGTACATCCCTGGAACAAAAATGATCTTTGCTGGCATTGAGAAGAGTGCAGAAAGGGCAGACTCGATAGCTTATCTCAAAAAAGCTACTAATGAGTAATAGTTGGCCACTGCCTTATTGATTACAAATGTCTCATGACTTTTTTTATGTGTACCATATTTAAATCGATCTCATACACCAGAATTCAGATCAGGAATGGCTAATAGAGCATTTCTTTCGGGCAGTCCTGATTTAAATAAGATTGGCTTGAGGTTTAATGAATATGGTCAGCTTTCTGAGCTTTGATGATAATTTTGGTTCAGCAAGCGCTGTCACTGTCCTTCCTTCTAACAATATGGTGGGACTTGATTCCTAGTGTTCAACTTTTCACAGAGGTGGCGAGTGCCATCTCAAAACCTGTAGGAGATTGGCTTACATTTAGATTTATATGACTGGTTGTGTTAATATGTTTAAATTCTGAGGAAACCCCTTCACTGTCTCTTAGACCTGCAAGACTTGCTTGTGTTTCAGGTTGTGTTCATTAGCCTGTTAAAAGGAAGGGCTGCAGATAAGCTGGCAGTGACCATTTTATCTCTTTGGTCCCAACTATGCCAATTTAATAAAATTCCCTATATCTAAACTGTTGCCTTTTACTGAATGAAAGGCATTTTAGTGTGGTTTCTGTATAATATCAAATAAAGAGTATTTAACACTTCTAAAAAAATAAATAAATGTTCTGCCTGATATCTATCTCCTTACACATTTATCTATTCTTTCATTGTGTGGTATTTCTCTAGCTGCACAAAATAACAAAAATTTGAAGACACATGATATAGCTCAGGTTTTTTGAAAAATACATATAGATATTAATTGGTAATTGGTAGATGACTTCAGTATTATTGAAGATATTTGGTTTAGGCTATTAGTAATAATATTAAGCACAGGAAGTGATTTTTAAGACTATTTAAAATAGTTTCTAAGTTAAGGGCTGAGTTACACTTGTACTGAATCCGCCAGCCCTGGTTGTACATTCTCTGTGCTGGTCTGCATGTTTTGTTTTGTTTTGTTTTTTAAAATATATTTTTATTGATTTCAGAGAGGAAGGGAGAGAGAGAAAGATATAGAAACATCAATTATGAGAGATAATCATTGATTGGTTGCCTCCGGCATGCCCCCCCTACTGGGGATTGAGCCCGCAACCCGGGCATGTGCCCTTGACCAGATTCAAACCTGGGACCCTTCAGTCCGCTGGCTGGCGCTCTATCCACTGAGCCAAACCAGCTAGGGCTGGTCTGTGTATTTGTATATGTGAATGTGTCAGAGCTGGGAAGTTTTGTTTCTAATATTTAAATGCAGACTTAGACTTGGAGGCTCTGAAAAATCTGGTGACCTAAACCCTATTCCTAAGCTATGCTGATTTAATCAGACATGTGGCTCATTTCTGAGAGTTGAGGCTGTGGAGGCTGCCCAGACTGCAACCAGTGGATATTCTCTGGCATTATTCGAAGAGGAATTGGCCACTTTACTTTTATTAAAGAATGTTTGCCTATGAAGGAATTTCCATATCCGCGGTTTCCAAATGACAAAAAAAGGATATGTGGTCTAAAAGCCACAATACACAATTTTTATCATTTAAATGATTTCTTACCTCATTATTGTTGTTTATATAGACCTTAAAAATATCCAAAACAAAAGTTGGCATTTGAATCCCATGAGTTGCTTGATAAATAAAACTTTCAATACAGTCTTATTTCCTCCTCTTCAACACTAATAAATGGTTTTGTATACTTTTCAATCCATAGATAAATTATATTTAATTTATATTTTCATGTATATAAATTAGGAAAGAGCAGTCAATATTTGTAGCATTTTCTCCCATTAAATTCACGTGTATGAAAGATTTTTTAGCTTTTGTTGTGTTTTTCTTTATATTTGTAAGATAACTTTCTGTAGGTCTTAATTATTCTTTTCAAACATTTGCATCTTATGTTTTTCTAAGCAGCTCCAGGATTGTTTGCGTGTGTGTGTGTGTGTGTGTGTGTGTGTGTGTGTATACACATTAGCACTAAAGATGGCTGAAGAAAGATAAGGGGAAGGGCTTGGAGTCTTTTTCTTCTGCTCTTTCATGAATTTTACCACTAGATGGCAGTAGAGGACTAGGGAGGTATCTACACTAATAAAAGAGAAACATGGTAATTAGCGCACGACCGCTACCCTTCCCATTGGCTAATCAGCATATCCTTATGCAAATTAACTGTCAGCCAAGATGGCGGCCGGCAGCCATGCACTGAAGCGAACAGGGAGGCTTGCTTGCTCCAGTGACTGCGGACTCCAACATTCCCCACCTGACTTGCCGGCCTCTCAGCTGCAACTCTAAGCAACTATGTTGCAAATATAGAAGCTAAACAAAACCCTAGAAACCGGCTTTCAGTCAGCCAGGCTTCAGCCAGCCGACCGCAACATTGTATCAAATACAGAAGGTAAAGGCCAGAAACCTGTTTTCAGCAGCGAGGCCTCAGAGCTAAAGCTGGCCCAGAATAGAAAAAAAAAAAAGGAGCAGTTGGGAGCTTCAGTCACCCGCCAGCCTGCAAACGGCCCTCAGCCTCTCAGCCAGACTGGCCAGGCACCCCAGTGGGGACCCACACCCTGATCCAGGACACCATTCAGGGCAAACCGGCCGGCCCCCACCCATGCACCAGGCCTCTATTCTATATAGTAAAAGGGTAATATGCCTCCTGGCACCGGGATCAGTGGAGCAGCGAGGCTCCCGGCACCGGGATCAGCGTGACAGGGGACAGCACCCAAAACCCCTAATCGCCCTGCGGCTCTGTGAGTGACAGGGGAAGGCGCCCCAACCCCCTTATCAGCCCTGCTCAGTGCCTGATAGGGGGGAGCTCCCCAATCCTCTGATCGACCTGCGGCTCTGTGTGTGACAGGGGGGAGCTCCCCAACCCCCTGATCGCCCTGCGGCTCTGTGTGTGACAGGGGGCGGGGCCACAACCTCCCTATCTGC
The DNA here is from genome assembly GCF_000147115.1 of Myotis lucifugus. Taxonomy (NCBI): domain Eukaryota; kingdom Metazoa; phylum Chordata; class Mammalia; order Chiroptera; family Vespertilionidae; genus Myotis; species Myotis lucifugus. The sequence goes on from NW_005871223.1 coordinate 770,435, forward strand.
CCTGCTCTGTTCGTGACGGGGAAGGCGCCCCAACCCCCTGATCAGCCCTGCTCTGTGCCTGATAGGGGGGATCTCCCCAACCCCCTGATCGGCCCTGCTCTGTGTGTGACGGTGCGGCGCCCTAACCCCCCCCCCGCGCCTCCACGTACCCTTAGACATGGGGGACAGCCGTGACCCCCATACTTCGCATCGGAGAATGTGCAGCAGGTTAGGTGGTCGAGGCCCCGATTCCGTACTGCACCGTGAACTACAAGGAATACCATCGACGGCTCCCGAGCCCCCTCCCACGGCCTCGTGTGATGGGGAGACATGTTATTGTCTTCTATTTTCTTTCTTCTGCCTCTTACGTTTGTTAAAACGATCAATCCCCCCAACTCTCCCAAGAGACCAAAAGTTCCTGTGATGTGTTGGT
>NW_005871223.1:770946-793023 GCF_000147115.1 Myotis lucifugus
TAGAGCCATAACCTCCCCATCGCCCTGTCCTGAGTGTGACAGTGGCGGCGCCCCAACCCCCTGATCGGCCCTGCTCTGTGGGTGATAGAGTGTGGTGCCCCAACCCCCCTCCACGGGCCTTGCTCTGTGTGTGACAGGGTAGAGCCATAACCTCGCCATTGGCCCTGCCCTGAGTGTGACAGGGTGCAGCGCCCCAACCCCCTGATCAGCCCTGCTCTGTGAGTGACAGGGGGCAGCGCCCCAACCCCCTGATCGGCCCTGCTCTGTGTGTGACGGGGTGGCGCCGCAACCTCCCCATGGACCCTGCCTTGAGTGTGACAGGGGGCGGTGCCCCAACCCCCCAATCGGCTGTACCCTGAGCGTGACTGAGGGTGGCATCGCAACCTCCCGATCCGCCCTGCTCTGTGCATGACAGGGGTCGGCGCCCCAACTCCCCAATCAGCCCTGCTCTGAGCCTGACCAGGGGCTTCACCTAGGGATTGGGTGTGCCCTCTGCCACCCCGGAGCAGGCCTAAGCCAGCAGGTCGTTATCTCCCGAGGAGTCCCAGACTGCGAGAGGGCACAGGCCGGGCTGGGGGACCCCCTCCCCCCCCGAGTGCACAAATTTTTGTGCACCGGGCCTCTAGACTAATCTAAGAAAAGAGAAACATGCAAATTTACCATACCTTCACTATGCCCCCCAAGCCACACCCATCAGCCTATCAGAGTGACTATATGCAAATAAACCAACCAAGATGGCGGCTAGCAGCCATGGAGCTGGTGCAAGCGGGAGGCTTGGTTGCCCCGGTGATGGAGGAAGCCAAGCTTTCCGCCTGCCCTGGCTGGCTGTGGCCTCTGCTAAAGGCAACAAAGTTTCAACTATAGAAGATAAATAAATCCCAGATACCTGCTTCTAGCCAGCCTCCACTGGGAGCTTGGGTGGCTGGGGGCTGTGGCCAGCCTGCAAACTGCCATCAGCCCCTCACCCAGGCTGGCCAGGCACCCCAGGGGACCCCCCCCCGAAGGGGCTGTGGCCAGCCTGCAAACAGCCATCAGCTCCTCACCCAGACTGGCCAGGCACCCCAGTGGGGACCCCCACCCTGAAGGGGCTGTGGCCAGCCTGAAAACAGCCATCAGCCCCTCACCCAGGCTGGCCACACCCTCAAGGGGTGAGGGTCCTTGCTGGGGGGCTTGACCAGCCTGCAAACAGCTATCAGCCTCTCACCCAGGCTGGCCAGGCACCCCAGCATGGACCCCCACACTGAAGGGTCTGTGGCCAACCTGAAAACGGCCCTCAGCCCCTCACCCAGGCTGGCCAGGCACTCCAGCAGGGACCCCCACCCTGAAGGGGGTGTAGCCAGTCTGAAAATCGCCCTCAAGCCCCTCACCCAGGCTCACCCAGGCTGGCCAGCGGGACCCCCACCCTGATCCGGGACACCCTTCAGGGCAAACCAGCCAGCCCCCACCCATGCACCAGGCATATAATAAAAGGGTAATATGCAAATTGACCCTAACAGCAGAACGACTGGGAATGACTGGTCACTATGATACACACTGACCACCAGGGGGCAGACACTCAATGCAGGAGCTGCCCCCTGGTGTTCAGTGCACTCCCACAGGGGGAGCTCTGCTCAGTCACAAGTCAGGCTGACGGCTGCCAGCACAGAAATGATGGTGGGAGCCTCTCCTGCCTCCTCAGCAGTGCTAAGGATGTCCGACTGCAGCTTAGGCCTGGTTCCCGCTGGCAAGTGGACATCCCCCAAGGGCTCCTGGGCTGCCAGAGGGATGTCTGACTGCCAGCTAAGGCCCGATCCCCTGGGGAGCGGGCCTAAGCCAGCAGGTGGACATCCCCCAAGGGGTCCCAGACTGCAAGAGGGCACAGGCCGGGCTAAGGGACGCCCCCGAGTGCACAAATTTTTGTGCACTGGGCCTCTAGTGTTAAATAAGTCTGCATCTATGAGATGCTTGCATTCTGTTGAAATGTGAAAATGTTTGATCTTAAGAAATATTTACTTTTAGAATTCACTTAGGGATATCAAAGATTATTTTAAGTATCATGTTGAACACAATGTATTTTTTTTTACTTGGTAAATGTCTAATAAGTATTAACTATCTTCTTGTATTTATTCTGGGAAAAATATTTATAAAATTTAAGGGACCCCAAAGTTTATTTTGTCTTTGTTTTCTTAATTTTTTTTCCTAACATATCGCATTTCTTTATGTTTTCCTGGTATATCACATTTCCCCATGGCTATCATAAAATTTCTTTATGTTTAGGCTGTAGACTCTTGTGCACACATGTGTGCACCTGCACACACACAATTTTGCTTTAGCTGTTTAATCTAAGTTTATGAGTTTTCCTAGTTAGCATTTCCTTAAAGCTGTGGTTGAGGAAAACTACTGGTGTACTGTTTGGAAATGAGAATAGAATGGTGTGAATAGGATAATGGATACAGAGAGTAAGACATACACCAAAATATTTTCTACATATCAGTTTCATTGAATGTAAGTTTTAGAAAGAATAGAAACATTTTCTTTTTCGAAGTTGACTGAATATGTTTCTCAAGGGCATATAGGAAGAACAACTATGTTATTTATTACTTTCTGAGAGAATCCTGCAATACTGAATATTTTTCACAAGCTCCATGTAAGAAATGTTAGATTTTAGGTTATTTCCAAATTAGCAATTGATTTAAAAATTTTCAGTACTAATGTATTTTGTACTAGCTTCTAACATGAGCAAATATTTAATACTTCTATTGATAATGTTTTACTCATGTAAATAATTTATTCTTGGTTGACCAGGATAAATAACTTTTGTGACCAGAGTATGGGCCTTGATGTGAAACATAAGCAGTATGAATTTGATGGTTTTTGTAACACAATTTATTTTTAATGGAGATAGTATTATAAGATGTCCCATTAATACAATAATGTAATCCTATATAATAAAACTTTAATATGCAAATCGACCAAACGGCAGAAGGACCAGCGGAACAACCAGTTGCTATGACGCACACAGACCACCAGGGGGCAGACGCTCAATGCAGGAGCTGCCCCTGGTCTGGGGCAGCTCCTGCAGCGTCTGCCTTCCCCCCTCCCCCTGAAGAGGGAGGCGACTGGTGGCAGTGATGGGGGGAGGAGGACAGGGCCGGCCACAGCAGCGATGGCGGTGGGAGGGTGGGTGGAGCGGCGCCAGGCCACCAGCCAAGGCAGGTGCCAGTGGGGCCTGCTGGTTGCCCCACAGATGCGCCTGATCGCCAGCCAGGCCTAGGGCCCCTACCGTATATATTGGGAACAGTCTCTTAGATTTAAAAATTAAAACCTGGCAAAGCTACTCTAACACTGAAAAAACAAGATGATGCAGCGATGACATGCTTGGACTCTGGTTTGCAGATTCTGACACTTTATAACTGTGTGACAAAGCCAATTAACTTCTCTCTCTCTGCTTCAGTTTTTCCACCCGTAAGATGGGGAAAATGGTACTACTGCCTCAGAAGGATGTTATGTACTACTTTTTATAATCAGGGCAAAAAAACGTGGCTCCCCATACAACAGCAAGATGCCTTTCACCTGTATGAAAAAAAAGTATGGTCACTGGTGCATGCAGCGTCCTGGATTGTGAGAGGGATGTCCGACTACTGGTTAAGGCCTGACATCCCCTGAAGGGTCCCAGATTGCCAAAGGACGCAGGCCAGGCTGAGGGACACCACTCCGCCCACCTCCTGGGGAAGAATTTCGTGCACCGGGCCTCTGGTTTCAGAGAATAAAATCAGTATAACATTAAATGTGCTCACTATACAGTGTTCCAATTATAGAATCATTAAAATACAATTGAAATATTTTAAAGACCTCAGAGTTGAGGTTTGGGGTAGAGATGTGTTTGGTAAATTCCAGAGTGCTAAATGGAGCCATTTGATGCTATTAAAGAGGGTAGATTCTTAATTATGGGGTTCTAAGTGATCATGCATTTATATGTCATATATACACACATACATACATAGTGAAGAGGGTAATATCATTTTTGAGGTATTTGACTGGGACCTGTGATGTAGTGGAAAGAAACAGGGAATGGAGGGATAGGATGTTATGCTGAGGGTATTTTTCCAGCCTCAATACTGCTCCCTTCACTTTATATAGGTTACCTGCCATTCATCCTCGGTAATATGGGGAAGGCGGAGAAAATAATTAGCCTTTCAAACTTTTTTTCACATTAGCTGGTGTAAAGCATGGCAGTCTTAACCTAGCTAGTGGCACACAGTTGGGGGAGGGAAGTGGCTATTCAAATAACCAAGTGAGGTGAATATATTCGCATATTGAAGTGCCCCTGAATTCATGGAATTAGAATCTTGATGGAGAGATGGATACTTGGATAGAGATTCTCAGATAATTCTTTTAACTCCTTCACTACCAATCCCTTTGCCAAACCTGACTCACCTTCTGGACAATTAGCAGTCCCCGAATTCTGTTCTTGTACCTTCTGAGGGTTATCATTGTTCAGCCAAGTTATTCTTGTTCCCTCTTTTGCGCACCTTAGTTTTTTTTTTATAATTTTGCAGATAGTTTAAAAGAGTTTAAATAAAGTATTGTTCTTTCATATACGGGTGTGTGTTTTATCTCTGTTCACTATAATGTCCTCTTTTGTCAGCAAATGTGCCGTCACTACCCCGCCTCCCTTCATGCTTCCCCAGCTCCTCATCAGCTTTAGCAACAAATCAGGCACTTGAGCAATACTCTAGCAGCTGGAGGCTTTGGAGTGAAGGCTCAAGGATTTTTCTCAAGGGGAAAATATTGTAAGATTTAGAGGGTTGTTTATACTTTTTGCACTTGATTTATTGAACTCTATTTTTCAACCTAAGGTTATCTTTTTAAATGAATGATATCATTATTAAAGCTTAAAAAGAAGAGTATTTCACTAATAATTTTCTAAAAATTGGCTTTTGATAAACTACATATACTCAATTATCAGCCAAGCTTCCATATTCTCTTCTCTATCCTCAGCACAAGTATTTAAATGCAGAACAGGTACGTAATAATAACAAAGTTCAGTGTTTCACCCTAATACTCAGCCACACTTTTCTTTCTATAAAATAGCCTAATTTTAAAATCAGTTAATTGAATTCAATCTTTCAAATACATTACTTAAAAAATGTCATCAAACCTTCTCCCAACTACCCCCCACCCTACACAAGTTTTAAAAACATGCATATGACATTGATAAACACAGCAAAAGGGTGATGGCCAAAGGTCCTACTTAGTCATAGAAGGAATCAATATTTACTGTTATATAAATGAATTGTATTGAAAACAGCATTTTCTTTCCCGAATCAAACTTCAGCGCTAGGTGGAGTTATCTTCCGTACTTTCTGTTCGCCCCAAAGTGACTGCAGAGCAGCAGGGTGTCCCAGGAGATGTCCGCTGTGCCCTCACATTGCTGCAGCTCTCTGTGCCTCTGCCCCTTCAGCTCTGTCATGAACCCTGCCTCTCAGCCTTGCACTACCTCTTGATTACCTCACCTTTTGGTCTGCCTTAATGTTTTTTGTAGTTTCAAATTATACCCAGATTTCATACCATTTTAGTTTTCTGTTTATCCATATTTTGATGGTCTGAAGCAAGGTTAATCAAAAGAAACATTTATTTGCAATTTGTACATATCGACTTCAACATACAAGGGGAGGTCTCCTAGCCTTTAACTCCTACACATCAGTATAGTCATAATATATGCGGACTTCTGATCTTCTGACACTTTGCAGTGACCTGATGCTTTCGCTCCTGGTTCTGATATTTGATTTCTTGAATAACCTTCTTGAAAATGACCTACACATGAAAAAGTAAATTATTGGGTCCAGGCACACATTGCACGCAGACAAGAAAAGTGTCAGTTCTCTGCAGTAATACAGGATTTTATGTGCATATTCATCTAAATGTCTGTCTAAGTCACTAAAAGTAAAAGGAATTCTGCACAAGTGATATGGTAGAAAACAGGTGAAAAACACAGCCACCACCACCCTAATGCTTTGGTTATGTTTCCGCTTCCGGCTTGACTGGCTGATGAACTGCCTGCTGGACTTGTGGATGTACCGGGATATGGCTATGTAACACCCAATCAGGATCACCAGCACAGCCACAAACAAGCAGCTTTTGAGGTAAATGACTACATTGTGCCATCGGACTCCCAAGGGACTCTTAAGTTTCATGCATTCATGAATATTTTCTTTAGTTGGTTGAACATCTGTTAGGATGATGTTTGGCAAGGCCAAAATAGCCATGATCACCCAAACACAAATGGATAAAACCTTCGTAAAGGTTATGCTGTACATGCGAGAGTCCCCGAATGGCTTTACCACCTTCAGATAGCGATCAATGCTGATCAGCCCAAGAAACACGATGGAAGTATACATGTTTGCATAATATAAAACTGAGGTGTATCTGCAGAGGATGGCCTTGAAGTACCACGGTCCCAATCCTATATCATGGACTATTCGAAATGGAAATGTCAGCGTCATTATGAGGTCAGCAACTACTATGTTTTTGAGATAAAATATGAAGCTGGTTTTATTCCTAATGTGGAAGAAGATCCACACTGCTAGACCATTCAGCAAGAGGCTTGCCACGAATACAACGAGGTAAAGCACAGGCATGATGATGGTGTCGAACTCGTTGTTAAGGGTGGTATTCCTTCCGAGGCCATCGCTGGCATTACTTGGAACGTGGCTCCCTTGGCTGAGCAGCTCGGTATCTGCGGGAGAAGCGGATATGTCACTGTAGTGCTGCACAGCATGCTCACAGCTGCCTGGCCTCCCTCACAGCAGACCGCTGCCATTTGGGGAGACTTTGAAAATGTCTAGTGATGTAAAGTGTCAGTTTAGTGAATTGTTGATATTTTGAGTGGCTAAAGAATTATTGGCCTCATCCCTAAATCCGCCCCCCGCCCCATTGTTCCATAAGTAAAATGTGATATTTCTGGTTCTCTGTGCTGTTTGAAAATGAAAATAAATAATATTAATGAAAATGACCATGAATTTTAAATCAGTGTTTGGTATCATTACAAATAGATTCAACACAATCTGAGGGGAGAAAATTGAAATTTCATATAATAAGGAAATAAAATAGCTAGCACATGGTTTTTCTTTTAATGTGGTCTTTGGCATGATCTGAACTATCATTTCCTCTTTATCATTTTTAAGTTTTGTGGGTTTTTAAATAAGTTTGACTTTATAAAAATTTTTATTTACTAATTTTAGATGGAGAGAGATGGGCGGGGGAGGGGGAGAGAGAGAGAGAGACAGTGATTTTGTCGCTGCACCCATTCATGCATTCATTGTGTGCCTCCTGCATGTGTCCTAGCTGGGGATCAGGATGATGCTTCACCCACCTGAGCTACCTGATCAGGGCCAGTTTTGAGTTGTTTAATTGTCAAGAGAAAAAGTAAAGCTAGTGGGTCATTTTGATTTTTTTGCTAATGACTTTTTTATAGTACTTAAGCTTTAGGGACTGTTTTTAGGAATAGAAGCAATTGTTTTTAATGTTTTAGTTTAATATCAAGGAGAATAACTGTTAGAAATAGGTGTAGGCCAAACTGATGATTGCCAGATGGGAGGAAGGTTGGCAGGTGGGAGGGCAAGTGAAGGGATTGTTTGTATTGCTCAGTGGTTAGAGTGTCAGCCTGTGCATGGGAGGATCTCGGGGTAGATTCTAGATTAAGGGCAGGTACCTGGGTTTGCAGGCTTGATCCCTGACCCCTATCCAGGTGCGTGTGGGAGGCAACCAATCAGTGTGTCTCATATCGATGTTTCTCTCTATCTCTCCCCTCCTCCCTTGCACTTTCTTAAAAAAAAGGAAGAAGTAGTCACAGAGATGTAAAGTACAGCATAGAGAATATAGCAAATAATATTGTACTACTAGACTTATTGGGGGGGTCACTTTATAAGTTGTATAAATGTCTAACCACTATGCTGTACACCTGAAACTATAATAACATTGAATGTCAACAATAATTGAAAAATTAAAAAATGGTTAAAGGCTGGTACCTATATTTATTTATAAGATTTTACGTATTGCACTTCGATGAAATCTTTAAACCTTTTACTTTTGGGGGGTTTTTAGTTTTCAGTTCATGTGTGAAAAACCCATACTGTACCATCTGTCACATAATCACTGAAATGGTTTATGAGCATTAGATTTATGTGACAGCAACGAAAGGAGCCTCTGGGATCTCCTACTACAAAGCGTTTAATTGATGAGCAGCTCTGGCTCAGCACTCTGACCCCACCACGTGTTCTTGCTGATGCCACACTTCCCATGGACTGCCACCACCCCTTGCTGAGCACAGCGAGGGTATGAGGGCAAGCCTGTTCCTGGGACAGGAGGAGCTTCTGACAGTGAGTGGCTGGAGGACTCCGTCCGTCTGGTGAAAACCTTCTCCCACTGCACTGCCGTCTGAGTGCCCCTGCTCCCTGGGGCAGGCGTGCACACAGCCTGCCGTCCCTGCGGCATTTCTCCCAGTAAGACTCTTGGCCATTCGGTCCCACTGTGTCACCTACTCTTTGTGAAAACCTTAACTAATACAATTTTATTTTATTAAATTTTATTTTTTGGTTAGTCCTCACCTGAGGATATTTTTTCCATTGAATTTTAGAGAGAGTGGAAGCGGGGGGGAGAGGGAGAAACATCCATGTGAGAGAGAGACAGCAATTGGTTGCCCCCGCACGCCCCATCATGACCAAGACCGGGGATCGAGCCTGTAACTGAGATATGAGCCCTTGACTGCAATCAAACTGTTCAGTCCACGGGCTGACGCTGTCTCCACTGCGCCAAACTGGCTAGGGCCTGAACTAACACAATTTTAAAATGAACTTTTTAGATGTAAAGTTACAAGGAAGGTCATTTCTGCATTTTTACTTGTCACTAATTTATAATGTTTACCGGTTGTGTTTTGGAGTGGTTTTGTGCTAGAGGTAACTGCATGAACTTGGCCCGCATTTCCCTACATGAGAGGCACTGTAGTATATATGTTGTTGTTGGTTCCCTTCTTTGAAGAAGTGAAACAGGGAAGGTCTAATGATTATAATCCAAAAACAGGTTCTTAAATTGCTGCCTGAAATTTAAGTGTAGGCTCTTCGTGAGTATTCTTGCCCTCTTTCTAATTCGTTCCCTTTTATTCCTTGCCACAAGTGTTTGTAAAAACTGGTTTTCCTGGCTTAAATATCTTTACACAGGCTCGTAATTTATACCTGGACTAGCCTGTGATGACAGTACCCATAAGCTTTATGAGTGCAAATGCCTGATTCAGCTGCCATCTGGGTTCCAGTTGCCAGTTTCAGATATTGCCTTGAACAGGTCATTGAAACCTGTTTGACATAATGAAGCGTGCAGTCTTGGCGGCTTATGCACCCCAAGATCCACATCAGCGTCGATGCCTTAGGAGCTCCTTAAGAGGTGCAGTTTCACCTGGGTTAAGATATCTGCTTGAATTAATTTCCCCAGTTAAACTATTAGCAGTCACTTTTGTCTAACCCAGACTAGATCCCTAGGAAAGTGGAGCGGGGATAGGTGGTACAGCTGAGGGATGCAGCCTGAAAAGGGGCCACTACATCATCTCCTGAAAGGGTAGCTATGCTTGAAACAATTATTGATGAGTGGTTTTCAAAGCCATTGTAGATCCTAATCGGACGGTACACTAACTGTAGCTTACTAGGCATGGCCCAGCTCAGCCCCCAGTGTTTGCGCATTGGGTCCATTCTGCATGTCCAGTGTGGAACGGAAGGACCCGTGCCTCCCTGGTTGGTCAGGGACTGTGTGCATATTCAGTTTATCATCGTAGCATTTCAAAGTTTTGATTGTATACACAAGCACCCATATTAAGTGATAATTTACTAATCAATCACGGTGATTATTAAATACAGAGTCTAAAATCAGAATGGTAGAAACAACCCTTCTCTGTACTCTGCCCTGTACATGCAAAGTCCTGCACGAATGACCTGGCTGCGCAGTGGTACTGAACTGCCTTGTGGCTCTGAGGCAGCCTCCTGTCCAGCTTGTGGGCTGTGTCCCTCACAGCATTTGCTTCCTCAGCTTGTGTTTGGGATCAGGGTTTTGGAATATAGGACTTCTGCAGTCTGTCGGGTGGGCTGGGCTTGGTTATTATTTCATTCACAAATTCCACATTTACAGTGCAGCTTAAATTATTAATGTCTGTTACGGGTCCTTTTATGAAATAACTAGAGGCCCGGTGCATGACATTCATGCACTGGGGGGTGTGGGGATCCCTCAGCCCGACCTGCCACCCTCTCCAATCTGGGAGTTTCTGTCTGTCTTTGCAGTCATGTGAGTGAATTGTCTGAGACCCCAACTCAGTTTGGTTTGTTGCTCACAGAATAATGGAGGCATTTTTTTTTTTCTTTGCTTCATTGGTGGAGATTTCCTGGAAGTTTTAGGATAACTTCCCTTTAATCCTTTAATTTTTCCTAGACACTCTGATTTTACTTATGTCTCTCACCTTTGCTTTCCCTCCATCCCCCACCGCAACAGTAACTTGCTCCAGGCTCACTTTGCTCTAGCAGCGGTTCTCAACCTGTGGGTTGTGACCCCTGAAAATACATCCTGCATATCAGATATTTACATTACGATTCATAACAGTAGCAAAATTATAGTTATGAAGTAGCAACGAAAATAATTTTATTGTTGGGGGTTCTGAGAACCACCATAGTGGTTCTCAACCTTCCTAATGCCGCGACCCTTTAATACAGTTCCTCATGTTGTGGTGATCCCCAACCATAAAATTATTTTCATTGCTACTTCATAACTGTAATTTTGCTACTGTTATGAATTGTAATGTAAATATCTGATATGCAGGTTGTATTTTCATTGTTACAAATTGAACATAATTAAAGCATAGTGATTAATCACAAAAACAATATGTAATTATATATGTGTTTTCCGATGGTCTTAGGCGACCCCTGTGAAAGGGTCGTTCGACCCCCAAAGGGGTCATGACCCACAGGTTGAGAACCGCTGGTCTATGAGATCCGTCTGCCACCAGAACTATGATTCCCAGCATTCCTGGTGCTCCCCACGCTCTGGGCTTCCACTTCCAGTCCTGGGGCTGCCACCAGAACTACTATTCCCAGAATTCCTGGTGCTCCCCGCGCTCTTGGTTTTCCCTTCCTGCTCTGTCTCCGTCCCATGGCCTCCCATTCTGCCAAGTCCTCAAAGCCGCCAGCTCTCCCTCTCTGCTCTCTGTCTGGCAGCTTGGGGAGCCAAGTTCCGCAAGCCACTCCACTCTCCGCCGGCTCTCCCGCTCTGCTCTCCACCCGGTGGCTGTGTATGCAAATTAACCCACCATCTTTGTCGGGTTAATTTGCATACTCCTGATTGGCTGGTGAGTGTAGTAGAGGGATGGTCAATTTACATGTTTCTCTTTTATTATATAGGATATGCTAATAGAAAGAAAAAACTGGTTCCTAAGGAGCAAGAAAAGTCATGTGTGGGCTGCTCTCGAAAGCTTTAAACTTAATAGAGAGTTTTGTCTCAATTTTGTTTTAGAACTAAATCTGTGTCATGATTTTTTTCTGCCAGCTGTACTACCATCATTTCTCCCTTCTGTGTGGGGCCCCAGGCTCCCAGGCTTGTGTGTGTGCTCAGAGGCGTGTCCCTGCACTGCTCCTGCTCTGGAGCAAAGGCGTGGAAAGGAGTGGCTGTCTCACCCAGCCAGTATTACCCCACCTACTTCACTGTCCATAAAGAATGCGGCCAGATAAGGGAACATTTTTAATGTCAGGTACCTTGAGGATTCAATTAAGAGGAACTAGAAGCCAGTTTTACAGTGAAGGCTATTTTCTCACATGCTTCTTGTTTACTAGGATGTCATTTTCTGTATTACTTAGTGTAGACTTTGATGCAGAGTGATAGTTGAGGGTAAACATTTCTTTGTTATTTTCTCCCCTGCTCCCCTCCTCCATCTCCTTTTACATTAAATTAACAATGACTTAGGCACTGGAGTTCCACAGTAAATTAGCTTTTGTGCCAGTTTATGTGAGTGGTATTGAGGTATGTGTGTTGGGGTGTGAACTGTGGCTGCCTGTGTTTGTGTGAAAGGGGGTCTGTGTGTATCTGTGTGTGCTGGAGGAAGGCATAGGATTTGCTGCAAGATAGAGCATTAACTGCATGCAGCGACTCTATCAGATGGTGCAGGTGAAGGGAATTTTCATCATTGAAGAAAGTCCTACTTGGCAATGCTGGTTTAGTCACTTCCTGACTGTAAAATGGCATAGAGATTAATTTCGCTGGACCATCTGAAAGTTCAATAGTCTGCAAACACGTTGTGCACAGTATCTAGTACCTAGGTGTTCGCTCTCTAACTCAGGCACTCATTACAATCTGTCCCATTAGCGGCAGTCGCATGAGGAATGATAGAAAGAGTGGTGAGGAATCGTGGTCCTTTTCTTTTGCTGAAGCTATATTATTGCTCATTGGGGCATGTCAGTCTTGGCACAGAATGTGAAAGCATCAACAATATGTCACTGCTGCTCTCCTGTCAGGTGGGAATGAAATACTAAAGTCATGCAAATTATAGGGTGTTACTACCATGGCACAACTGCCCTTGCAAGATCGTTTTCTAAATAGTTACCCGTACAATGGTAGATGTTGCCTTTGGCCTCCTGGGTAACCTCAGTGAACCTTGGTTTAGACTTATTACCTCTGCAAAGTAATATGTACTTTAGTTGAAGTATAAAAATCTTCCCCAGATGTTATTAATTTAATCTTTCTTGTCCTTTTCAATGGTCTCTAGGTGAAACACAGGTTAAAGTGAAGGGCTAGCTAGTTACGTGTTCCTCAGTATGCCATCCTGTCTGGGTGCTGCTTTATACTTGATGAAGGTCAAGGCTAAATGCTGGCTTATGCTGTTAGTTGGTTCAGTGGCCTATAAAACCCCCAAATTGCCACAGAGTATGAATAACAGTTATCGATCAAGTACTTTGTAGTTTTCCCTATGGCTTACCTGGTAATTTTGTAAATGTCAGGTTGAACCCCATTCTTTAGTTAGGATGGACTGTCAGCAAAAATATGTGTCAGGAAATACTGGGGGATGGTTGAGGCAAGGGTTCTGCATAGGTTATTCCTGGTTTAATTTCTGGCAAAAGAAAATGAAACAGTTGGGAAGGAATTCAAATACACAATATTTTGATCTATACAGTTCAAATCATATATATGTGATTCAGAAAAGGTATATATACTCTTTGGACATGAACACTTTGCCACACAAGAGTTGTCTATTTTTGTGTCCTCTCTCAGCCCGCCATGAAGCATGGACCACTTATTTGTATGTGTCCTTTCCATTTGAATGCCTCTGTGCCATGGGAAAGTTCCTCATGGTCTCTTTGCCTCCGTGTCTCCTATCTGAAATGGCACTGTTAGTGATCACGTGGTAGGACTGCAGTAAGGATTATGTGAGACACTCAGAACCCGGGCCAAGAGTGCACTCAGGACATGTTAATTAGTGTCTCCCCTTTCTTGCCTGCACCTCATGCTCCCCCTCTGACCTGAGCACATATATTTAAGTGCATATATGATGGGACTTTGTGCAATTGGAGATTTTTAAAAAATACTTTAAAAATCTAACACTGATATATGCAGGAGTGTTCTATAAGCTTAAATGCATGCAGCATCCTGTTCTTATAATTTCTGGGGTTCTAGTCCTGGCTTTACCTTAACCAGCTGTGTGACATCCATCAAGTCACCTAACATTCCTGGAATCGGACTTTCTGGAATCTGCAAAGCTTTAGAAAATCCCTGTCAGAATTCAAATTTATGTGAGCTTCTGTGTTTTCCTCAAACACAGATTCCCATTAAGAATTTATTTATTTATTTGTTAATCCTCACCCAAGGTTATTTTTCTGTTGAGTTTTAGAGAGAGTGGAAAGGACGGGGAGAGACATAGAGAGAGAAACATCGATGTGAGAGAGACACATCAGTTGGTTGCCTCCTGCATGTACCCCTACCACGGCCTGGACCAGGGCCAGGGATCGAGCCTGCAACTGAGGTATGTGACCTTAACCAGATTCAAACCCCTGATCCTTCAGTTCGAGTCAAACCGGCTAGGGCAAGAATTTTTTTTTTTTAAATATATTTTATTGATTTTTTACAGAGAGGAAGGGAGAGAGATAGAGAGTTAGAAACATCTATGAGAGAGAAACATCGATCAGCTGCCTCCTGCACACCCCCTACTGGGGATGTTCCCGCAACCCAGGTACATGCCCTTGACCGGAATCGAACCTGGGACCTTTCAGTCCGCAGGCCGACGCTCTATCCACTGAGCCAAACCGGTTTCGGCCTAGGGCAAGAATTTAATATCATTCGAATGTTTGTCTTATAAGTTCTTGTATTTCTTCATGAGAACTATATTTGATCCAAACTCAAACTTTGAATTTGGGCAAATAGCATTTGAATGACTGGACTGTGATTTTGGCTGAATACCTAACTTTTCCAAGCCTTGGATTCCTCACAACATTTTTACAAAGATCTGATGCTGAATACTCTAAAACACTACAATACCCCACTTCTCCTGCAGCAGCCTTATTTATTCCCTGATTTCTGGCTTCCCTCAGATATTGATCAAAGAGAGAAGTCCTGGGAACTGTTTTGGAAGTGTCCTCCTATAGCGAAATGTGCTTTTGGAAGGATTTACTTTTAGGGGAAGTCACACTGTTCCTCTGAAATAAAACCACGTGAGACTTCCACGTTCCCCTCTCTGAGGTTGCTCATATACCACACAGCTGCAAAGGGACCCACGTAAGCTCATCCCTTGCAAGTGCAAAGCAATCTCTGGCTTGTGTGAGCAGTTACGTTTGCTGAGTCAGCTGGGAAAGAGCACTTTGAGGCGAAAGTTTATTTCAGAATTGGGAGCAAGTGGGGAGACACTTATTTTTTCCCTGTTACTTTGTCTTTCTCTTCTTCTGTTTCCTAGAATCACATGAAATTTGGTGCTAGACTTTGGATTTGGTAGTAAATGGAAAAAATTGTTTCCAAGTTTTCAATGACCTCCCCAAATGCCCCAAATTATTTATTTTGAGAGTTTAGATATCCTATCTGTGCCTCACCTTAAATGGCTATAATATGTGGTACATAGCGGGTACTCAGAAGGTATCTTTTGGTTAATGGAACATAGATAATGATTAGGGTTTTTAGAATCCCTCTGGTTTAGGTGCCAGAGTTCCACTATTTTTTTTTTTTAATAAGGAAAGGAGATGAAATCCTATTTTCTTTTTATTTATTAAAGCTTAGTGGGGGGAAGGGGAGGATGGAGGCAATTAATTTTCTAAACTTTTTCATCATAGTCCTTGGGTTTCAGATGAGATTGGGCGCATTCAGGGTGGTATGCTACAGACATGGTCCTTGGATTTCAGTAAATTTTTTTCTTGAGTTCAGCTTCTCATGGAAAGATTCAAGGTGTTTACTGACAAACACAGCTTTAGTTTTATGTTTCTCTGTTCCTGAGTTATGTGGTTTTCCTCCTCTTGGCTTGACTTATACTTGACAGCAAGGATTCCAGTATGGCATGTGCCCACTAGAAGAGAAGGGTGCCCGGAAGTGGGTGAGCCACAAGCAGCAGTAAGAGAGATAAAAGACTGTTAACAGTACAGAGGACATGGAAAAGAGACAGGGAGAAAATATTTGTATATCACATTTCTGATCTTCAGAATATGCATACAAAGAACTTTCACAACATCCTAATAAGAAAACAACCCAATTTTTAAAATGGTCTAAGATTTATATAGACATTTCATCAAAAAACACATGAAAAGATGGTCAACATCATTAATCATTAGGGAAATTCAAATAAAAACCACAATGAGATACTATTTTACACCTACTGGAAATGGCTATAAATTAGATAATAACAAGTTTTGCCATGGATATGGAGAAACAGGAACCTCATAAATCGCTGGTGGAAATTTAAAATGATATGGCCACTCTACAGTTTGGTATTTTCTTAAAAAGTTAAACCTTGCCCAGATGGTGTGGCTCAGTGGATGAACCAGGAGGTCATGGTTCGATTTCTGGTCAGGGCACATGTCTGGGTTGTGGGCTTAATCCCCAGTAGGGGACATGCAGGAGGCAGTCAATCAATGATTCTCTCTCATAATTTATGTTTCTATATCTTTCTCTCCCTTCCTCTCTCTGAAATTAATAAAAGCATTTTTTTTAAAGTTAAACCTTAATTTGTCATATGACCAAGCAATTTCACTCATATGTACCTACCCAACAGAAAGGAAAATATATGTCTATGAAAAGACTCGTTTACAAATGTTTACAGTAGTATTACTTGTAATAACTAAAAGTGGAATTAACTCAAATGTCAATTGATGAATGGATAAACAAAATGCATTCTAGTCATACAGTAGGATACTACTTAGCAATAAAAAGGAATGAAACACCAGCTATAATATGCATGAATCTCAAAAAAATTTTGTAAGGGAAAGAAGCCAGATCAAAAGGTTATATACCATTTAAGTAGAATGTCCAGAAAAAGCAAATTTATAGAGGTACAAAGTAGGTTGGCATTTGTAGGAGCTGCAAATGGTAGCAGAGGTTACTGTAAGGTTTTGAAAGATCTTACTTGGGTGATAGGAACTGAGTTATGGGGTGATGGTTTCACAACTCTATAAATTTACTGAAATCATTGAATCATATACTTAAAATGGGCGGATATTATGGTATGTAAACTATCCTACATAATAAAAGGCTAATATGCAAATCGACCCACTGAACAAACGGACAGCCTGTCGCTATGATGTGTACTGCCACCAGGGGGCAGACGCTTAACACAGGAGCTGCCCCCTGGTGGTCAGTGCACTCACACAGGGGGGCTCAGCCAGAAGCCCTGAGCTGGGCTCACGGCTGGCAAGCACAGTGGAAGTGGCAGGAGCCTCTCCCACCTCTGCAGCAGCACTAAGGATGTCTGACTGACGGCTTAGGTCAGACATCCCCCAAGGGCTCCAGGACTGGGAGAGGGGGCAGCCCAGGCTGAGGGATGCCCTCCCTCCCCACCCCCCACCCCTGCCGAGTGCACATATTTCGTGCACCAGGCCTCTAGTAATTCAATAAAGTTAAAAAGGGAAAAAGTGCACAGAAAAGAAAAGGAATAGAAACAGGCTAGCAATTCACTGCAGTAATGGATGAGTCTCAAGACTAGGGGAAAGCATATTATAAGAACACCCCTGTCCTCTGTTGAAGAGGGAATGAAATGCCAACACTACTTAGCAAAAGTTCCACCTCTTCGAGTAGGAGAGGGTACTCCGTGGTGATATATAGACTCAAGTTTGTCACATTTCCCTGTCACTCAATGCCATCATTGTCTTACTAGCAGTTTACTGAAACTTATCTTTGGCCACACTCAGCATTTCCACACGTTCCTTTCCCATTGGACCTTCAGAAAACTTGCCACAATCCAGGTATCACAGCAGCCATAGGATCTCCGTGATGCCTGCTTCCCCACATCAGGGTACAGTGCTGTATTTCCACAGCTCCCAAATTTATGAGTTTTTTCTTTTAGAATTGGGTCCAAAATCTGGAGATCCTGGGTATAGGTAATGATTTGTACTTTTGGGGATGTTCCAATTTTTTTAATTCATGTTGAAATTATGTGGAAGAATTGAGATTTAATCAGTTCAGACATGATATTTGGATTTTCTGGACTTGAATTTGGTAGCCAGATTTGAGAAATTAGCTGTTTTATTCTCCTACTGGCTTCTGAGAATTTCCTTCTGCCTTCTCCGTCCCCTTTTCTAACTAACTAACTTCCTTGAATGAAATGGTTCCCCAAATTTAGGCCACAGCTCCAGATTATTTTATTTCTGTTTTTCAAGAGTGTTCATGTCTATGTGGATGCTTAGTCAACACCTCTTTTCCATATCTCTCTCTTCCTTTCCCCAAACTTCAGTCCATTGTGTACATTGGCATGGGCTATATGTCTGTGTTCCTCAAATTCAGCAGTTCTAAACTTTAACCATTTTCCCTTTCTTCAATAGAAACCACTTTTCCTTTTCTCCTTGTATGTGAATATTTACTTCATCTCTTGGTTGAAAGAATATAAAAACTATACTCTATTGGGCAGTTTTCTCTTCCTTGCTCCTCATCTAGTTAGTCACTTAAACTAGTCTATTTCTTCTGTTACAATACTTCTCCTTTGCTCTGTTCTCGCCTTCCTACTCCCACAGCCATCTTCCAGAGTGATACCCTCCTAGTCTCATGTGTTGGCCACTGTACTATCCTCCTCTGGTCTTTCTGCTTCTTGCTTCATTCTTTGCAAATCTCTCCTGATTCTTGTTGCTAGATTCTTCTTTCTAAATAACCCATGTAGTACTGCTTTCTTTTGCTCTCTAACCATGAGTTATTATGTTCGAGGGAAATTTTGATTACTAATCAAATATAAGGAGTTATTTTTGTATTGTTGAAGATCATGGGGTGTCGAATGATTAAAAATTGGCAATAAACTTTGAGGAAATCTGCTTGCCCATAATTGATCTTTTAAAACTTGGGGACAATAATACCTACTCTATAGCACTACAATGAGCTTAAATTAGAATATATACTAGTATTTATAAATTAAGTGCTTTATAAGTGTTAGTTTTTGCTTGTCTTGCATTCATTAATCTTTGCCTAAACTCTCTACATTGGCCAAACTGTTGTTGCCTCTTGGGGATATGCTTTGTATTTAGCCACCCTGCTTTTCTTCATATCTTGCTCTTGAATAACCTCTTTTCTTTCCCTCTTTCCCTATCTTAGAAATCTCTGCTCCTCTTTCAACCAACAATAATCCGACCTTTTCCAGAAGGTCATTTACTGAGAGTCCACTCACTTTCTAGGCTCTGGGATTATAAAGACCATGAGGGTTCGTTTCTGTCCTCAAGGAGGTTAGAGTGAAGTTGAGGATCCAGAAGTAAACAGGTCACTAAGTACAGAGTGAGAGATTTGGGGGCTGTGGAAATATAGCAGTGTACCTTGATGTGGGGAAGCAGGGATCATGGAGTTCCCATGGCAGCTGTGATACCTGGATTGTGGCAGTTTTTCTGAAGGTATGATGGGAAAGGAACATGTGGACATGCTAAGTGTGGCCAAAGATAAGATTCAGTAAACTGCTAGTGAGATGTTGATGGCATTGAGTGATGGAGATGTGACAACTTTGAAGCTATTGAGGAATTAGTGGCTGACTAATGTTGGTGAAAAGAGAGTAGGAGTGTTGGTGGCCTCCCAGATGCTTGATGCTAGGGAGAGGAGGAGGAGCACATGAAGGGATTGTTGATTTCAGAACGTCTATGTAGTATCCATGTGGAGATGTCTACTAGATCATTGAAGATACAGGTCTGGAACCTGGGGAAGTGCTCCTGACTGGTGATGTAAATTTAAGGTCAACAGAAGATCCGTGATAGACATCAGTGGTTAGAGAGTTGGGAGGATGTTATGTGATTCTAGAAGAGAATTTAAGAAATGAGAAGTTGTGACCAGCTTTATGCTGCAGGGAAGTGAGGTAACACAGGAAAGTGAAGTGCCTTAGGATGGGATTCAGTAACAAAGAGATCATTGGTCATCTTTGCCAGGGCTGCATGTGTTGTGTTGTGGTGGTGGTGGCGGGAGAGGGAAGCAGGGCCTAAGCAGAGGGCTGATGACTGAGGGTTGAGTAGTACTTGTGAGGTGAGGAGGTAAGGGAGCGATTTCAGTTATTTCTACAAAACATGCTTGTGATAGGAAGGGAAGATAGAGGGTGGGAGGTGGAAAAACAGATATAGGACCTATGGAAGATTTTAATAAGCTTCTCGTTTTAATGCCTTGCATTTAAAATGATGCTTTCCTAGCTTGGCTTTAAATAAAAATCCTTCCCTTATTCCTAGCCAAGCCTGGCAGCAGTGAGGTGGAGCACGGGCCTCCAGTCCCAGCTCTCTGACTGTCCAGTTCGTCATATATGATATGATAATATGTCCATTACGAGACGATTTAAGGTTAAAATGAAAGTATGTACAAAGCAACTGCATACTTCCTCAGGGTAGGGGCTAAGTCTAGTAAGTTCCTGTTGCATATGCTAGGTTCACAATAGAATTTTATTTGGTGATTGATGGGTTGGACACAGGCCGAAATGAGTTCTTGTCACCTTGTTTATGCTGAGACTGTCCTGTGGTTTGTGGCCTCAGCCGCCCTGTGAGGAGCCACTTGACTGACCTTTTTGCTCAAACAGCCAGCCCTTCAAGTTGTCTCTGAGCCTCATCAGCCTGCTGCCTTTTTCTACCATCAGCACCTAAGCTCCAGACTCCCTGTGCGGTTTACTGCCGAGCAGCTGTGCGCCTCTGCATGTCCCAGCACCTGCAGGATGTCGCAATGAGGATTGCTTCAGCAGTAGCAATGGGCTTGGTTCCAGGACCTCATTCATGGGTGGGAAGCCTGTCCTGCCACCTACTGCTCCCCCAGCCGAGGGCTGATGAAACCGCCCAAGAATGTGAAGTCTGCGGTAGGCCCAGGTCTCACAGTCATTCCTGAGGTTAGATGGGATCCGTGCTTACAGAACTTCTGGCTGGTTTTGTATTTGTTTTTTCCCCAGTCACTCATTGATATCATCCTTTGACTATTTTATTAACTGTGTTGCTATGTTGTTGGTTGTAAGGTGATTCTATAAGTGAGGATGGTGGAAAAGGATTAACGTGTTCTCTGTGTTTCCTTTAACTTAGACCTTGAACTTGGTACTTGATGTCTCATGTAATCCTCAGAGCAGTTCTGTGACTTAGGTGTTTTAGGACCCCCATCCCAGGTGGAAAGATCTGAGGTTCACACATTTTAATTAACTTGCCCTGAATCACATAGGGAGTAATGGAGAGAGTCACAATTCATAACAGATCTGATTGAAGCTGAATATGCAGTTCTTTCTTATACTGCCCTGGAGTAAAAATAGCAATTCAGGGGGTTGATCTTGGACACCAGGAAGTAGGAGGGGGGAATATAGGGCAGAGGTGGGATTTGTTTTTCTGTTAGGCTTGCAAAGGAACTGCTGATCTTTTAAACTGGAGATCTAGTTTTGTTTGGGCAGAACAACGTTGAAACATAAGGAAATTTCACATAAGAATTTAGATTTGAATCCTGTCTTAAGAAAGGAGATGTTCAGGCACCGAGCATGCGCAGCACAGTAGTGCCAGCTGCCTCGTGTCCTCGCTCACCAGCCCACAGACGCGCTCCATGAGGTCCTGAGCCTCGTCACTCCCAGCATTACCTGCCTGCCCACCTCCTCTTAATTTTGCAAACCTTGCTTCATTTATCACTTAATCTTGTGTGATGACATTTGACCTATATAGATCATCAGATGTTCTCCTTGTTATAGATACATCTTTCTTCCTCTTCCTCTACCCCCTTCACCAACTTCTGATTTTTCTTGCTTTAGTGACCATCACTTAACACTCTTTACAAATGATTTTTATGGTACCCCTTAGCACCGCCACTCCCCCCTTTCCCCCCCCGCCCACACACACATATAGTGGCAGGAGATCTTGTTTAGGTCATACCTGATAATTAATTGTCATAGTTGAGCGTTTTATTTTTCCATGGCCAGCCCACTGCTGGGGCCTTTAAGTGCAAACCCTACTGGTTGTATTGCTCACTGCTCTTAAGGTTGGGAGAACTGAGCCAGGAAAATTTGGTCAGTGTGTGGAAGAGGGGCTTGAATCCAGGGTGCCCTATGCCCCAAGCTCTGCTGTTCCCCTGAAAGGGCAATGCAAAGACTAGGGCTACTGAACTGTGACCTTGGGCATACAACCTTGCTCCCTCTGCTTCCTGGGTCCCATCTCAGCATGGCTGGGGAGCCACTGTGCTGTGGGGCAAGCTCCCTTCTCAGCAGGAAGAGCCACAGGTGTGCTGGCCAGGCCATAGCAATGCCTTCATGCTCCCTGGCTTCACAATATCTCATTGCCCTTCAAGGTCTGAAAGCTCCATTATCCAGAGATAAATGCCAGTGAAATGCTTGTTCCCTCCATGCAGGGGTCATGGTTTTTGGACTGGTGGTGGTGGTGATAGCCTCGATAGCCTTGTAATTTAATGACCTCTCTTGTTTGTTCTTTACTT
>NW_005871223.1:793123-833693 GCF_000147115.1 Myotis lucifugus
TTCAGCAGCTTGGAGCTTTTGAGATGGGAAGAGTATAAATCAAACTTTCATAAAATGACCAAGGGTTACTCTTTCTTTCAAACACTAATTTGTTTAAAAGTTAAGGAAGTAGTAGAGATATGGTTTTTTTTTTTCCTCCCACAAATATTCTGTTTTAAATCTAGTCTCTATTTTCTTAACACCTGTTGGGAGACTGGTATTATTTATGATGTCAGGATTAGAAAGTACATTGTGCCAGAACTATTGAGACACGGATTTTGCCTTAAATTTGAACTCTTTGATTTTCTGGTTTATTTTCTCACTTCCTGTTTCCGGTTTTTCAGGTACTACCCTGAAGTTCTCTCTTCAAAGTTATGCTTCATATCTGTAGCCTGCAATAGGCATATTTTGGTTCATCTTTAGATTTAACCTTTTCTTTCTTCAGGGGACCTGTGATTCCTTGTTATATATACATTCAGGGGTGATATAAACTGGGTTGTGAATTCCCTCAAGGCTAGGTTGAATGGAATGCTTCTTTGTAACTTTAAGCCCAAACCTGGTGATTCCCTTTGTACAGGTGAGGAACCTGTGAGACTCAACAGTGTGCCCCATGTCACACAGACAGAGAGAGGCCAAGCCAGGAAATGAGCTCCCGTGTCGTGGCCACAGAGCAGGCTGCCTCTCTGCTCAGCTGCGTGGCTTGATGAGTAGCCTGGCTGGTGACCTAGACCTTACTTAGTTCAGCGGGTGTAGGTTTTTGACTCAGCCTTTGAGTCTGTGACCCTGGGCAAAACATTTTACCTCTCAGAGCTCCAGCTTGCTTGTCTATGAAATGAGGAAAATTATGGCCTAGCTCCCAAAGGTGCTATGACAATCTGGTGAGATACTATATATGAAGTACATTTTATATTGTAAGTGCTACAATAATAAAAGGTGTAATTCATGACATATATTCTTGTCCTCCACTTAATAATAAATGTTTTATTACTCATAGTCAAATTTTAAAGTTTACTAAGTTGAAATGCATATTTTTATGTTTTGTTTAGGCAAAGTTTAATTTATGCGTGGCTAAATTCTGAGGAGAGTAGTCAGAGAGGTTAGGGGCTATAGTTCCAATAGCCAGAATAGTGGCTTCAGATGAAAATGTTCTAAACCAAATATATATTTCAAGTGACTCCTGGTACCTTAAGCAAATTTCTCAGAATTCAAGACCCCAGGTAATGTTTTCAGTTGCTTGATTACCATTTATCAGAAAGGAAGAATGCTTTTCACAAGCTCACAGAGATGCTGTTTCTTGTTTTGGAAGAGCCAGCCCATGGAATAAGCATTATATTTGGGAGTGTAGTTATTCTTCACAGTGCTGGTCACCATCACCATTCAAATAAGGTCCTTATAAGATGGCTGCCTGGGCTGCGGGTGGGGGTAGTTTGGTGCATTTGTGGAATTCACCTCTCCCAATAGAATTGGTGTCAGGTTAGCTCCTCTAATGCTCCAAGTCATAGTTTAACCAAACTGTAATTCTATTTAAATTAATGAAATGACTGGTACTGAAGAGACAGGTCTTCCTTCAGTTTCATCTCTTACCTTAATTGATCATTTTAAAAAATTCTCTAGTGAGGTCTTTAATACTGTGTGTGAATATTTCACAGTTTTTACCAACATCAAACCCTCAGTTTCTCATTTTCTCTTTTCATAAAACTAAGAAATAAACACTCCACCCCATACATATATAGTAAAAGGATCTGACATCACTTACAGTTCATTTCGTATATGTGTGTGTATACACACATTTTTACGTATGGTAACATTTTCTTTAGAGTAACTGCTACTATCAACTTCATTGGCATTAATCATCTTATTTTTAAAATAATGCTTCTCAAACTAATGGGAATATTTGAAACAATAATTCTGGGTTGATGTATAAAGATGGTAACTTATACAACGAGGAGATATAGTAACCAATGTGTTTGTATTTTTACAGTATTCTTCATGTGTCTCTCTCCTGCCTGTCACATTCCTCAGTCACTGTCTTCTGTTGCAGCCCTCACTGGCTTCCTGTCTCGAACATGAAACAATGCAAGCCCCTCCACAGGTACCCTCATGACCTGACCTGCAGTCTGCCTGCCCACTTTCCAGCTCCCAGCTCCCAGCTCCCAGCTCCCACACTGGGCCCTTTGGTCCTGGAATCCCATCTCTCTCCAGCCTACTAGGCAGACTCCTCACATAGCTTTCAAGTCAAACTTATCTTCCTCCTCTTTCCCAAGCTTCCCATGTTTTCCCCATGGACCATGTCAGTGCTCCTCAGCCCCCATTGACTGCCTGGTTGCCCATACCTCCAGCTGTTTTATTACATTTTCCTTGTTTGCCAGACTGCCTGAGAGTCCCTGCATCCTTCTATCTGCAGAGTCCAGCAGAGTATCTGCAGGCACAATTGGAGCTTGGGTAACATTTGACTTAAATTTAGGCTCTCATGAAACCTGGCTCATCTTGGTAAGCATCTATCAGTTTCTTTCCCCCTGAATAGCCTCTTTGCCTTCTGAAGTGAGACAGTACAACTTTGGAAGGATAAGAGGACAGGAATTGTCCATCGATCTTGTGTAGACATGGCCAAAGAGAAAACACTGCTTCTCTGATATTGCTGAACAGCACACTGTGAAGTGAGAGGGCTAAAGCGGGAAGCTGTACATCCAAATATAGCTCCACAACACCAGTGAGGAAGGTGAGCCAGGTTTAAGAGGAAATAGTCAACAGTACCAGCATGCCGATAAAATACAGGTAACAGCTTAAATGTCTGGGGAAATCATCAGGAGAGCTGGGGGCTGCAAAGAATGGGGAGTGTTGCCCCATCCCAAACTCTAGGTTTTTGCCATTCACGTGTGTGCATATATTGCCACGAGACCATCTGATTTACAAGAGAAATGGATTTTTATATAAAACTAGAGGCCCGGTGCACGAAATTTGTGCACAGGGTGTGTGTGTGTGTGTGTGTGTGCGTGTGTGTGTGTGTGTGTGTGTTCCTCAGCCCAGCCTGCACCCTCTCCAATCTGGGACCCCTCGAGGGATGTCTGACTGCCCGATCAGGCCTAAACAGGCAGCCGGACATTCCTCTCACAATCCAGGACTGCTGGCTCCCAACCGCTCGCCTGCCTGCCTGCCTGATTTCCCCTAACTGCTTCTGCCTACAGGCTTGATCACCCCCTAACCACTCCCCTGCCAGCCTGATCTACACCTAACTGCTCCCCTGCCGGCCTGGTCACCCCTAACTGCCCTCCTCTGCAGGCCTGGTCACCCCCAATGCCCTCCCCTGCAGGCCTGCTCACCCCTAACTGCTCTCCCCTGCTGGCCTGGTCACCCCTAACTGCTCTCCCCTGCTGGCCTGGTCACCTAACTGCTCTCCCCTGCTGGCCTGGTCACCCCCAACTGCTCTCCCCTGCAGGCCTGATCGCCCCCAACTGCCCTCCCCTGCAGGCTTGATCGCCCCCAACTACTCTCCCCTGCAGGCCTGGTCCCTCCCCTGCTGGCCTGATTGCCCACACTGCCGTCTCCTGCCAGCCATCTTGTGGCGACCATCTTTGACCACATGGGGGCGGCCATCTTGTGTGTTGGCATGATGGTCAATTTGCATATTGCTCTTTATTATATAGGATTGCAGGAATTTTAAATTCTGATTTAATTTTGTGAAAACACTAGACAGAGCAAATAAATCTTATCTATGGGTTACAATTTTCTATATGTAGTTTCATTGCGGGGCTGCCCCAGGTCTGTCCTTGGGTTTTCAGCCTGTACCTTTTGTGACCTAGAGCCTTGTTACCTGATGCCTGCTCCAAACCTCTCCCTCATTTTGATTCACTTCCCTTAACTTGGTATTTTTCTTTCTCCCTGAAATTGATGTTTGTAAGACAAGCTTTGAAATAATTTATAGTATTTTAGAATTTAATGGCATTGTATTTAATTTGGGATGAATACTCCTTCCTGGTGCTGATGTGTTAGGCTGAAACATGTGGAAATGTTTTTACAGGTCAAAATGGCTTTTTCATATGGTTCAACCTAGTATGTCAAGCACTTGGGGAAATTTTTATAATTAGAATCAGGTCTAATGGGAGAAGTGGGGGCAGAGAGATTTTCTTAGAATAATTATGAAGAAACAGCAGTATGATGAAAATATTTTAGGTATGCCACATATGTGGACCCCTTATGTTGTCACATCTGCCACCATGAATGGCTTTGCTTGGATTGAGTCAAGTTGATGCCCACAGATATTCAGTCCTTTTCAGTGGGCCTACTCTTTGGGTATTTAGTACAACTGCAGTTTTCTGAGTGGGAACGCATGAGAGAAAGTTCTTTGAAGTCTGCCTATTGGGGCTGATGTTCCTTTAGGTATGCTACTAATAAAAAAACTGAATCCTATGCCTGCTTGTTTTCCTCTTGAAATGTTTACATAAGGTAGATAAATTGATAGGAATGGATGCATTTAGTTTACATCAAATAGATAGGAATTATGGCATTTGTGGAATTCACCTCTGACATAGCTTTTAATTTCCCACCATTATTTTCCCAGGCTTCATTTTTTCTTATTTAAAATGCATTTCAACTTACTTCATATTAAGCATCTCTGTAAACTGCCTTACTTTGCAGGGATCGAGGGGCACGCTAGGCAGGGTCTAAATCAGCGGTTCTCAACCTGTGGGTCACGACCCCTTTGGCGGTCGAACGACCCTTTTACAGGGTCGCCTAAGACCATCCTGCATATCAGATATTTACATTACAATTCATAACAGTAGCAACATTACAGTTATGAAGTAGCAGCGAAAATAATTTTATGGTTGTGTCACAACATGAGGAACTGTATTTAAAGGGCCAGAAGGTTGAGAACCACTGGTCTAAATAAATAGTCAGGTGAGTATATTAGAGAGAGTGCTTGTCTGGTGTGAACTAAGATTGTAATTAGATTGTAATTCATGGGAGAAGTGAGGGAGGCAACATGGGTCTGGGATGGGGAAGAAAGTTAAGGTTAGAGATGGTGCGCTTTGCCACGCTGGTTGCAAGATTACTATGTTGCTGAGAATGTCTTCGAGGATCAAGAAGGAATAGGGAGGCCATCAGAGCAAATCACTTACAAATCAGTTTTGAGCACTCAAACTGGTTTGTGTGTTGGCCAGCTGGTTAGAGTCTGTCTGACTTGCAGTTTCATATAGACTGTAATCTGATTATCAGCAGTGTGCATGCTGAGTCCCAATGTGCCTTCACAAATATTGGGTGCATATCTGATAGTCATTATTTCTGGGCCTTAGAATGAAAATAGAGATAATAGGTGAGGTATTGTACTGGTGGCTATAGATACTTTTTCATTTTAGATACATATATATGGTATATATATTTTGTTGTTTGCAACATGAAATTAAAGTGAATATTTTAGGGTAAAAGGAAAAGGGAATATTGATGTTTTACATATATTACTGTTTTATTTATTCAACAGTGATCATAATATGCTAATACATTGATATAGTAGTTTACTTTTTGAGGACATCCACTATTCTTTTATTCATTCATTTTGCTACATATAATATGGGTACTACATTCACAGTTTTGAAACAAATTTTTATCTTATTTAAAGTTTTCATTGTTTAATATACTGGGTTGAAACAACCAAAAGAAAAACAATTTACCTGTGAGTTTTTAAGGGTCGTATGTTACTGTGAGCCCTGAGTACCGTGTACCCAGTCATGACATGAAGGACTGTCCTCTTTATAAATGCATCCAGGAAACAATTAACTTTGCAGTTTTTCCAATTAGTCTTTTAGCCAGTTTACCTAAGTTGCTTTCAGAAGCCCACTGAGGACTTGTTTTCAGTATCGTTTGAGCCTGGCAGGTACAGGAGGAACGCGTTTGGACAAGTAGATGCTCCTCCCCTAAAGGAGTGTGGAAGGCCCTGCAGTGCCTGCGTCCAGAGACAGCTTGTGCCCCGCACCATTTTCTTGGATCTCTTCTCTTGACTTGTGGCCTGAGAGTCACACAGCTGAGTGCTCGGGTTGTACTAACATCCAAGTAGCCTCCTGTTACCATTTTTCTTTCTATAAACTCCTTTATACTGCAGGGAGCTTCGTATTATTTTGTTTCTGCTGCTTTCTTTTAATACTGCCTTCTTCTTTGGAAGCAACCAGGATCTTGATATATTTAGCAAAGGGTGCCCTCCAGAATCATGGACTTGAAAAGGGTTTCTCTCTACTCCATGTCCTCAGCCGAAAGCCAATAATATCTGCAACCTAAGCCTACAGGCACACCTTCCCCTGGCAGCTGAAATGTCTATTTTCTATCTTGTTAGGCACAACAACAGCAATATTAATAAGAGTGAGGGTTCAGCAAATGCTGGCTAATTGTATTGTTTGGGATTATTCTAAATTATTCAGTTATATTTAATTTATTAAAAGGACATTGGATTTAAATTGCAGATCTGTGAGTTACCTGGGCAGATTCTCTAACCCATCCATGCCTCAGTTTCCTATTTTCTAAAACACTCATCATGGGATCTATTTGAGGATCAACTGAAGTATTACCATAGTATTGCCTCACTCAATCTTTATAAATCTTTCATTGTGGTAAAAAGTCAATAGCTAGTTTCTACCTGAGTGGTAGTAAGAATTAGTAATCCCTTTCAAATGAACAGCAGACATGTGCTACCTGTTGCCCGAGTGCTAGAGCTGGCCCAGGTTCACACAGCGTGTGAGAGGGAAGAGCTGGGTTGGCATGCAGCTCCCTAAGTACTGTTCTCTCCTGCCGCTGCAAAAGTGGTGTTCAGATGCCGATTATTACCTGCCGTCTCCTTTGGGAAAACGAGGAAGTCAAGTAGCTCCAACTTGACTGCAGTGTAATGACTCGAGACAACCGTTTGTCTGCTGCAGCCAAGTGGTGCCGTGAATAAATCACAAATCTTTCTAATTTTACCTGTTACCCTACCCACACTAAAGGTCACTACCAGCACATAGTGAGTTTACTCAGAGCTTTAAAAAGTCATGACTGAGAGCGTGGTTGATGCAGGTAGACATGCTTCAAGGTCAGAGCTCTGCTTCGTACTCGTGTACCACTTAAGCCTTAGTTTGCTCAGCGGTAAAATAGGGTTAACACAGTACACAACTTAAAGTTGTGTGAGGGCTTCTAAAATAAATAAATAAATGTGTGTGTGTGTGTGTGTGTGTGTGTGTGTGTGTGTGTGTGAGAAAATATTCAGTAGACTTGGACATGTATTAAAACTATAAAATGTGTGTTAGTAACAGCTTTAGTATTAAGGCTAGAAGGACAGTCTGTGCCATATGCATTCTAATATGTTAGAAAAAGTCATTTAAGTAATTCACAGAAATTAGTATTAGAAATTGCCTTGCCCAGCTGGCATGGCTCAGTGGTTGAGTGTTAAACTATGAATCAGGAGGTTGTAGTTTGATTCCTGGTCAGGGCACATGCCCGGGTTGCAGGCTGGATCCCCAGTGTTGTGGCGTGTAGGAGGCAGCTGATCAATGATTATCTCTCATCATTGATGTTTTTCTCTCTCTTTCTCTCTTTCTCTCTCTCCCCTCCCTTCCTCTCTGAAATCAATAAAAATATATTTTTTTTAAAAAGAAATTGCCTTATAAGACAAATTGTGGACTCGCTGGTATGAATAACTTAATGGCTGTCTTACACCAAGTGAAACTTAATCATTGCTCTTCTTCAAATGCATTTTAGTGTACATTTTTTATGTATGGTTAGTGTCAGTGACAGAACAAATATGCTAATTAGGTAGAAGATGGAGAGCAGATGTTCTCTTCTGCCCATATTTGCCATATAAGGAGGTAGAAAGTTTGGAAATTCTGTCAGGTCAGATAGGAGCCTGGTTTTAAACCCTGGCCTGAAGCAGGGTTGAGTCTTGTTTCTTGTTCATCTTGATGTCTTCCATGTGACTCATCCTCTTCCTTTTAACCACATGGTCATGGTTGCCTCTGCTCTCCCCCCTCTGCTTCAGATGTTCACAGTTGTAGGAACTGCAATTGACCCTTGCATTAGTATTAATGTAAAGCTTTCCATCTTGCAATGGAAGAATCTGCAACCTAAAGAGTTTGAGACTTGATCAACATCATGCAGCTGGCTGGTGACAAACGGGAGGACCAGTTCTCACCATCTTTGCCAATGTCCCCAAGCATTCCTGTGTTTGGTTCAAGCCTTTGGGTTCTTGATAACCACCCCCCGAGGCCTCTAATGACCATGGATTCTAGCCCCCGCCCCCCCCCCCACACACACACACACACACATTACTGTGAGGGAAGGCAATGAGTTCTTGGGGAAGTAAGCGGCTTGCCCAAGTCACCCTGATCACTTTTGGCACAGTCAGCACACAAACCCTGATCATTTTGCTTTCTCCCCCAAACTAAACTGCTCCATGCCTGTGCGTGTTGTGTGCCCTGGGGACTGTGGGTGATTTCAACTTGAGTTCACCTCACTTCTGTCCTGCCTTCAGAGCATGCTTTTTTTTGGGGGGGGGGAGTGTAGCGAGTATCATGGTTTTCCTAGTTTTTCTTAGTTTGAAGGCATACATTAAATAACAAATGGCCATTCTTATCTCCCCTATCTTAAATTTTGGTGGCATTTTCTCATAATATAGCATGAAATATTATACTATGTTAAATCATTAGATATCAAGAAAGGAAGAAAAAAGCAGCCAGACTGAAGGGCACAGACACCACTAACCTAAATAAAACACACCACTCTCATTTAGCCTTCCTTCTCCCACCCAGATCCCAATGCACGGAGCCCTCTCAGCATGTTGTCTGTGGCTGGGAACATTTCTCCTCTTCTCTTCATGAAATAGTTTCCATATTCTGACTAATTATGCTTTTCCTGTAGGCTACATTGTTAAGTATATCAGCAATCTAACTGCTCCTGCAACCCCTTATCCCAGCTCACGCATACCTGAATTGCTTTTCAAGTAGGTGTTGGAAGCAATCAATAGGTTTACCATAGGATTTTGCTGCAGTACTAAGAGACACATCTACTTGATCCCTAACTTCAAGGAGGAAAGACTGATAACCTCAAACAGGTAGAAATGATAATGAAATAAAATATCAGCAGTGTCTGGCTCTTTCCCCGAGCCCTGCTATGTAGATGATAATATAGAAACAAACTTTGCTCTTCATTTTTCTAGTAAATTGGAATCTTTAATTAGAAAGAAAGTTGTTAAAAATGTTAACATACCTCACATGAAAGTAGATCCAACTTGAGAATATGATATAAAATTCTATAATAGACAGATCTTAACCTAATACATCAAAAAGTCACTCTGCCATAGACTCACCTATCTTTTAAAGTCCCCTTTATAACTTAGAAGGGGTCAGATCTCCATGCTTGCTTCTTCTTTTCCTTAATCAAGCGAAAACTCCCTAATGATTTGAACATAAACCAGAACCAGGCCGTTGCTGAGCTGTTTGTCAGTAGCTGGGCAGTTTTCTCAGTGCCTTTTCTGACATGTTTTAACATGATCTCGTAAGGATTTAGAATGAAAATTGCCCTGTTCTTTGTGGTACAATGAAAAGATTGAGATTCTTTTATCAAAATGAGGCAATCAGAATAGAAAAATTACTGTTTTCCTTCTGGTCTTTTTTTCTAAACATAAAATGTGAGTAAAAGATTATGAAACAAATTTAAGTTTTGGGTCTTGGTAAACAATTACAAGGCACTTTCGATTTGTGATTAAAAAAAAATTCACTAATAAGAATGATTTCCAGAACATCATTTCTACATTCAAGGCACATGCACACATACACACTGTACATTTTCTGCCTGCCTGCCTCGTACACAGTGAAGCTCTGGGAAGGACACATGGCGCCTGTGTCAAAAAGTGGTGCCTTCCAAAGACATATCATTCAGTTAGCGTTCTAATTCCTCCCTTTTCTTCAGACCTCAGATTTCAGCAGAGGTACAATCAGTCTTAATCAGTGCTGCATCCTATCAACCACAGCTTTTCAGACAATTAAAAAAAAAAGTTTTTATTTACCTTTCATTGCGGTAGTTGGTTGTCCATTCACCTGATACTGGTGTCTTTAAGTTGAAACAGGCTTCTCAACTCTAAGTAAGAATACACCTTAAAACTAAGGTTGGCAGGGATGTGGGGTTTTGGGGAAAGCATGGGAAATAAACATTTTCCTCCCCTGCCAGAGAAGGTAGGTGCCTCCCAACCCGTCTTGAGATGGTCCTCTGGGCACCTTGCAGAGTCTCCTGTTCAGGAACAACTGGAGCAACTTGCTCTCTTGCTAATGTCAGTGACTCACATCGAAGAGCAGGTGAGATCTGTAGACTGGGGCAGAGCAGTTCCTGAACCAGCAGGAATCAGACGGTGAGTCACCTGAAGGAAACACGGAGGGCTGGGCCTTAGGATGCCAGAGGACTCTTTAAGGAAGAGGGGATGAAGTGTCAGGTGGGCCCTACGAAATCAACCCAGTGTTTCATTCTTCTGCTTCTTCTTTCTTTCTTTCCTTCTTTCCTTCTTTTTTTTTTTTTTTGAAGGGGGAGGGTTTCCTAATGCTAGTAAGAAAATATGCATTTACAGCCTTCTTGCTAATTAAATTTTGGCTCAAAGGAATAAAAATATATTTTATAAAAGACAAATCCTTTAAAGATTTTACATATTACTTAAAGACTAAAATTCTAATGTATATATATTAGTAATTGATACCTTTGGAAATGTGTAGTCGTATGCAAGAATCTGATGAGCTCTACAAAGCTGTTTTTTACAAATACACAAATATAAATATTAAATTTTTTAAAATAAAGTTACTTAAGGGGAAAATTCTCCGAAACTTTTGAATTTTATTCTTTGGTGGGGTTGGGGAGGATCAGTCCTGTTTTTATTAAAAAGATTTAGAAAGAGACTATACCTGGCAACTAAGGGGTGAGGTACTGGCCAGAAAGGTGGGGTGGGCTTAGGCCCAGGGGGTTCAAGGGCAGACTGATAAACCAGGTCCT
Organism: Myotis lucifugus; assembly: GCF_000147115.1. NCBI lineage: Eukaryota > Metazoa > Chordata > Mammalia > Chiroptera > Vespertilionidae > Myotis > Myotis lucifugus. The sequence continues at coordinate 804,089 of NW_005871223.1, forward strand.
GGCAGCTGCTGAGGAGGTGCCTGAGGGTGAGCTTCAGGCACTGGGGTGACCAGCTGGTTGTCAGGGGTTGCATGGTACTTGGGTCAGCCTGGAATCTCAGGCCACCCTGTCTTGTCTGCCTAGCTCATCCACTGGTGCCTTCCATGTCCACTTCATTGACTTTTCCATCATCAGGCGAGTCACTATAGTTCATCTTGTCCATGTCGTCCATGTCCTGCATGTCCTCTTCATCTTGTTCATCATCCTCCAAGCCCTCTTCACTGTGTTCATCCGCATCATGGTACTCTGAGGCTGGCCTGACAGTAGGTACCAGATTGCTGTCTTTGTCTTCGATGCTCTGGAGCCAGGCCTGATGCTGCTGTTCTTGCCGAGCAGCTCGGTCTCATCCACACAGGGTCGGCCTGATAAAAGCACAGTGCCTCCGTCACTCAGGCAAGAGTGAGGGCTCAAGGTGGACATGGCGGCAGCTGACAGCACCAGAAGCACTTGAATTTTATTCTTAAAACACAGGACAGCTTGTTTTGTTATCTTTAAAAATCTTTGCACAGTGATGAACTTATATAATCAGATCCCTTTTTCTTATTAATTTTAGAACTTTCAGATAAAAGTCTCCAAAGGAGTCCAAGACTTTCTTGAATGCAATATTTGAACAAATAAGTGAAAAATAAAAATATAATTTTATGAAATGGAATTAAAACCTGTTACTATCATGGATGACAATGAAAATAATAATCAAAGATGGAAACTTTCTTGAAGGTAGTAAATCAATAATAGATTTACAGAGTGTTTATTTATGCCTTAAGGAAATAATGGACTGTGTAGTTGGTTTTCTTTCCAAGTTTGACAGAAAAACAAATGTGTTTGATTTAAATACCAATAGTTGAATATCAAAATTATGTTACTTCTCTTCCTTTTTCCTAATCAAACAAAAACAAACAACTTCAATTTTAATGGTTTTTTCATTCCATTCTTTTTAGGGAGGGTTTATTATGTGTGGATGAGTAGCTAGCCCTAAGGAATGCCTCTGAACAAAAATTAGCCAGCTTATTTAACATTGACTCTGCTTTGTGCCATGGATTTTGCTTTTAGCATCTGAAGCCAGTTCATTGTAGACCTTAGTTTGAAAGACTTGTCCTTCTTGGGTTGAACTTTTTGCCACTTGTCACTATGATCCATACATGGATTATGTACTGCTCTTAATGTGAAACCTAAGTGGCAGAACAACAAATGGCCAAGTCTTAAAAGCATCAGTTCAGAAGGAGAGAACATCCCTTACAGCCTTTTTCAAAGTATGTTGAGCAAAGATCCTCTCTGCAAGTTCTGAGGATTATCATCCCAGATTTTCAGTGGTCTATACAAAATCACATTAAAGAGCTTATTTGGATAAATATTCCACAAGCTTCTGCTAAAGAAATGAAGACACTCTGCTATCCACCTTAAATTTTAATGCATTTATTACTTCGGTTGACTTGTCCTATTGGGGTCAACTAACTATATACTGATGTTTTATGTTAAAGAAAATTCCTGAGTATATCAAGCTGTTGAAATTGTTTTTGATATACTTTCCTATTTTGAATTTGAAGGGAAAATGTTTTGATAATTTAGGAGTATATTTCCTGGTTTTGAGTGCCTTTAAAATAGTCTCTGAAAGGAGGCCAGTGCATGAAGATTATGATAGGCCTTTCTAAGTTTGAAGAAGGACCTGGCGTTTGAAGAAGCAACTTGACTTTCTCTGTGTTGTTGTTGTTGTTGTTGTTTTTAAACAAAGATCTCCTCATGGAAGAAGGAAGGGGCAGTAAGTTGCCCTCTTTTTCTCTCCCTGAGGGTGGGGTTGGGGATGAAATAGGCTTTTCCTTCCTTAATATAACAGTGGGATTGTCGTATTTAAAAGTTTCTTTGCTCAGTGATGCAAATTAAATCTAGTAATGAAAAAGTTAACATGAGGCGTACCCATTCGCCTTCAAGCATATTATGCCAGTCTCAAGTTGGGACTTGCTAAAGCTTGGTCTTACTTAACATTCAAAAAGGGAAGTATAGTACACGTTTAGTCACGAAAAAAGTGTAACACTTTAATGAAAAGAGCAGCTAAAAACCAGCCCATAACTTTATTATTGTTCAAATAACTGAAAGGTTAACCTGCAGAATTTTTTTCTGTTGATTTTTTCTTGTAGCAAGTCTCACATTTCCTAAGAGCCATAGGAGACTTTATAACAATAATTATCTTGTTGTTTTCTTAGAATAGCCTATTAAATGCAGGGAAGCTCTTTTAATGACATTGTTTAGCCATTACAAGCCCTACATTTATTTTGAATAAAGGGTGACATCGTGGATTGTGTTTGTACTTCTCTACCTCCATCATGCTTTAAAAAATGTTTTTTTTTGTTTTATTTTATTTTTTTAAATATATTTTAAAGGGAGAGGGAGAAAGAGATGGAAACATCAATGATGAGAGAGAATCATTGATTGACTGCCTCCCGCACACCCTACACTTGAAATTGTGCCTGCAACCCAGGCATGTGCCCTGACCAGGAATCAAACCATGACCTCCTGGTTAATAGGTTGATGCTCCACCACTGAACCATGTCAGCTGGGCTGTTTTATTTTTTTATTACAGTTTATTTTTTTCTTCTGATATTTATTGTTCAAGATGTTAAACCTTCACACAAGTTGAAATAATATTTCATGTAGATTTCATCTAGAGTTACAAATGGTTAATGTTTTTCACATATCTACACACACACACACATTTTGGGTGGACCTGTTTGAAATTGCAGTCATTGTGATAAATGCCTCACTCCTAACTGCTTCAGCAGCATTTCCAAATAACAAGGACATTCTTCTACCTAAACACAATACTATTATCAGTCAAGAGGTTAATTTTTAAATAATAATATTTTTAAATATTTCATCTGCATTAAAAATTTGCAATTTCCCAGGAATACCCTTTATAATTTTGTTGTGATGGAATCCAATCACCGATCACCTATTACATTTGGTTTTACTGTCTTTTTAGACTTATTTCTTCTTCAGAACAATCTCTCTGCATTAAAAAACAAACAAACTTTTTCTTTAATCTCCTTGGCTTTTGAAAATTGCTTCGCTCTGTATCTACTAGGTCCATCCTATGGGATGTGTAGTAAGGGGATTCTTTTAAATGTTTCTGAGGCAATTAGCCTGAACTCACCATTGGGGTTTAGAATTTTGAAGTCCAATAGGAATATCTACAATATTGTTTTGGACATAGACCTGGTTCATGGATCACTAATCACAAAGTCAGGATATCCAAAGTCACTATTTGGGGGGGAGGGGGTATACTGAATGACTCATTCACCTTTTTTTTGGTTTCAGGATTATGTAAAACAATGATTTTAGGTGAGATTTCAAAACCTTATTGATTTTTCAAAATGTATTCTTGAAGATACAGAAGCAGCTGCCGGTGTGGTTCCGTGCTTGAGTGTTGACCCATGAACCAGGAGGTCACCAGTTCAATTCCCAGTTGGGGCATGTGTACGGGTTATGGGTTTGATCCCCAGTGTAGGAGGTGGCCAGTTGATGTTCTCTCTCATTGATGTTTCTGTCTCTCCCTCTCCCTCTTCCTCTCCCTTCCTCTCTCTGAAATCAATAAAAACATATATATTAAAAAAAAAAGAGAGAGACAAATACTCAAGTAGAGAATGTGTTTCTGAAATCTTACAAGAAATGAAAATTAAGTAATATTATTGGTAAGTCTTTCTAAATCCTGGAATGAACTCTTTTCCTACTTGCCCCTATTTAGTGGGAGACATAAGCAGATATATTATCAAGGCTTTCCTTATTCAGTCTTCTAGTCCAGCGGTCGCCAACCTGTGGACCGCGGAGCACTGGTGGTCCGTGAGTTCCGAAAGGTTGGCGGCCACTGTTCTAGAAATTCCCCTTGCATGTGACTTCTTCCTCTCTCCTCCCTTCTTTATTGGGTTCCTCTGCATTGACGTGGATCTGGGCTCAATGTCCTCTCTTCCAGTGTTGGTAGGCATAGCATTTGTATCGTAATCTCATTTTTCTCTGTCACAATACTCTCAGATGCATTCATTTCTTCTTAAAGGAAAAAGCACATATAAAGGGCCTCCAAAGCCTCTGTAGTACACTAATTCATTATTATAAAACAAAGACAAGCAGAGTCTCATTGTAACATAGCTCATGATGCTCTGTCTTGGACACCCTGTCTTTTGCATGTAGCCAGAACGTACAACAAATATTGTATTAACAGTCTTATTGTTTCATCTCTCTGTTCAAGAAAGTCACTCTAATTGTGGCTCACATGCAGTGGCTGAGAATTTGTGCTGAGTATAATTATTACAAACCCTTTCATGTTCTCTAGCTGAGATTGATATCTTTAGGTCCCTGTGCCTAAATTACTGTGTTTAATCTGTCATTTGAAATGATTTGTATCTATTAGGTCTTCTTTATATAAAGCACTTATATTTTTCTGGTCTGAGAACTTCATGTGTAATGGTTGACTAAAGGGGAGGATGGGTTGAGATTGAGTTTGGAGATATACCTGCTTCTGCTGCTGTTCTCATATCCATATTCTCTCCTGTACTGGCTACTTGATCCATCTCCTTACTTTTGAAATCTTGTTTGTGAGAGGCAGTGATAGGAGCCCAGTAATGAGTCTAATAGACTCCAATGTGGATTTCAATCTCTCCGCTTAACAGCTTTTTTTTTTACTTTGAGCAAGTCATTAATATATCTGACCCTCAATTTCTTCTTCTGAAAAATAAGCATGGGAATGGCTACCTTATAAGATTATAAAACTTAAATGAGATAATGTACAGGGTAGTTAGAATAGTAGCTTTTGTTTTGTGTTTTTATTTGGTCAGAAGGGAGAGGGAGAGTGAATAAGTGAATGAATGGGTGTGCCTGTCTGAATGTAAAGTTGGAATGATTAAAAATTGAAAAGACTTCTCAACTACAAAGTTAAGTAATTCTATAATATTTTGGCAGCCCTTAGTAAGCTCTTGGGTTTCCTATAATGGTGATTGATGATTGCTTGAAATACTCTTTATTCTTTCTTTATAGCTTTCTCTGCTGAAAAGAAGGAAGCTAGGAATGGCTTATTCAGACTGTCTGAAAATATGGGAAAGTGTAAAATCTGAGGCCAAATATGTGGGGGGAGAGAGGTGGTCTCAGCTGGGCACTGCATTCAGGTCAATGCTTCGTTCTCTATAGTTCAGAGTTAAATAGAATAAAAAGGGTAAAAGTACAGAGTAATGTGATGTAATTTTAAAGCAAAAGGCTAATATTTTAAACTAAAAAAGTACTCAGCGATGCATGAGGTGTAATTTCTTAAGATAACTATGGCTACTTAAGATCATATACACCCATCTAATATTGATGCTGAATTGAAAAAATAAAGGTAAGCATTCTAGTTCTGAGCCCCGGGTGTCACGTTTGTGACCGTGAGTTTTATTGCAGCAGTGACAAAAATTCACATGCTAAGTGAGGTACGGAATTTTTTCAAAACACTAGTTTACCTGCTTACTGTAAGTCTCGAATTCCGTTTTCTTTCTCTATTCTTGCTTTTATCTTTCTTTTTTGTCACTCCTCCCCGTGTTTTCAGCTTGCATCCCTACCACTTGGTGTCTCATCTCCCTCCCACTCCCACTCCCCTTTTTCTATAAATACTTTATACTGGAATGAATGGGAGGCTGGGACTCAGAAACCCAGGTAATGTGGAGTCTGAAATGTCGGCACACGACCTGAATGCAGTGCCCAGCTGACCCATGCTAGTTTCTCTTGGTCACGTGGCTACTCCCACCATTGGGTTTGCACCTCTGCTCCGTTTGCTCATTCCCGTGGTGCATTGTAACTGCACTGCACAGGAAACACAGGAGAGCTGCTCTCCTGGTCTTAGACACCCTTAGGGAAAGTCAGAGTAATACAGCTGTTGTTTTTCTTCCTTGGAACTCTTTGAAACTGACTTGTCCTTTATGGCAAGTTGAGTGTTGCTTGTAGCTCCTCATTTCCCTTTACAAACTGGGGCTCTACCCCACCTCCTCCTTAAAATTACCACTGACCTCAGAGTTCTACATTCAACACACTTGACCTTTCCACAGTGTGTGGTTCCGCAGACTATAGCTTTCTCCTTGAATCTCTCTTGCTCCTTGGCTTCCAGTACACCGGACCTCCTGTTTCTTGTTTTAACCCACCAATCCCACCCCCATCCCAGTCCCAGGCACTTCCCGCAGATCCTCTTGCCTCTGTCCATGGGATTTGGGTAACATGGCCTCTGAAGGACTCAGCTCATTCCTTATTCTCTCCCGGTCTTAGAAAAATTTCCCCTGGCCTCAAATCTAGCCATGTCTTCAGAGCCCTGGATCTGTATTTTGCTCCCCCTCTGTCCAGCTTTTGTCCGCTTGACCTCGCTCTCTCACTGTGTTTCACATACAACATACCCAGACCCTGCTTCTTGGTCTTCTTCATGATCCAGCGCATCACCCAAGCTAGTGATCTCCAGAGCAATACCATTCAATTGGGGGTGGTTGGGATGGAGATTATGGACCCACTGAGAATACATGTTAATCACAGTTAACGTATAATCTCCTGTTCTCTAGGGGTCTTGGACTCAAAACCTCTCTGAACATGTCACTGAGGCCCATGTCCAATTTTCCCTGGGCTGTTGCCTGTACAGATGCAAGACCTTTTCAGTTGATCTCCTGACCTCAGTGGCTGTTCTTCAACCCAGAATCATCCTATTGCTGACAAATTGATGTTCTTCTAGTGCAGCACAACAGAGGACATAATGCTTCACTTCAGAAACCTTCAGTGGTTAGAGAAATGCCACAGCAGGATCCGCGCTCTGTCCAGGCTCATCGTCTAATTCCCATGCTGCAGCCTCAGACCCCCAAAGCCCCTCATGGTCCGGCCACAGCACAATGCCCTCCTCGGCCCGAGCCTTGCTCAATACTGCTCTCTGCCCAGCAGTGCTCCCTTTTGGGTGCTTGGTTTTCTCCTTTAAGGTTCAGCTCACATTTCCATTTTCTGCGAGCCCTTTCTCAGTTTCTTCATTTGCAGTCAGGTCCCCTTTCCTCTGAGCTCCTATGGTGAGTTAATTACGGCTCTCATACAGCTTACCACATTCGATTCACTGTGGCCTGTGTGCCTGACCAGCTGCGGCTTCCACGGAGAAGTGCACGAAGAATGACCAGATGAACCCATGAATCTCTATGGGGGACTTTACTCCTTTCAAGAACTCTCAGTGCTGGAGGGCCGCCCAAAGTACTTACAGGGTCCACGAACCATTCATACCCCTGAGGTTACTGAAGTTCATTTGTGTTGAGACCTCTTCCTCCCTCTGCAGGCGCCACCTCCTTACCTTTCTCACTGCTGAGGCCCAATGTCAACCCTGGAGGCATGCAGCTTGTCCTAACTGTCAGGTGGTAGAGCAGAGCCTCTGCTTTGCTGGTGGGGCCACAGGCACTGTAGACGAGGTATCTTTTACTTTGTCCTCAGACTTCTTTTCTTTCCTCCCTCAACAAGGAGTCCTGTAACATCTATCCTGTGGTGTTGCAGTGAAAGATAGCAAAGTAGTAATCTTTATCAAGTGCAGAGCATGGTGTCAGCCACAGAAAGTGTTCAGTAAACAAGCCACACTGCCTGGTGAGGTCCTGGGAGGTTCTGGTAGCTTCTAGGTCAGGCCTAATTAGCTGGCGGCACCTGGGCTAGTTATGGCCCACACAAGAATACTGCGTTGTTTTTGTAGGGTCAGAGAATATGGGGGTGGCTATGGAAATTTTGAAAATCACAGAAAATATAGGAGACTGGATTTATGAATTCTCTTGAGAACATTAGAAGATTTGAAATTATAAACATAGTGTTTAAGAATATGAGTTTAGAGGCAAGAATCTGAATTAGAGTTCTAGCCCTGCTCTTTATATGCCGGGTGACCCCCATGCACATTGCTTAACCTCTGTTTCTCAACTTCTTTATCTCTAAAATGGAGATAATAATTTCACTTTATAGGCTTCCTGGTATTATTAAATGGAACAATATAGTTAAAGCTCTTGGTACACAGTAAGTAGTAGGTAATGTGTGTAGCTTTTGTTGTCACTGATGCTAGTTTTACTACTGTTATTGCTACTAGTTAGCCACCCTGGACTCCAAATCCCTTCTGTGCCAGCAGTTGGCACTGGATAGTAGATGCCCCCACAGTAGGGTATGGACTTTTAAGGTAGCCTAGTCCTTACTCTGGCCTGCCACCTTATATCTGCCCCAGTCTCTTAACAATTTTGTGTTTCCTGTTGACAGATGCCTTTCTTGGACATTCTTGCTCAAGATGGCTGTGTGTAAATCAGTCTGGACGGAAGTATGAACCTCAGGGAACATTTATCTCAGTACTTCTTCACGAGTGTCCCAATCCATAGCTTCAGTGCCCCTGGTAGCTCATGCTCAGCCCTCACCCTTGACCTACTGAATCAGAAACTCAGGGGTGGGCCTAGCAGTGTCTTTAAGAATCTCTTCAGCTGGTTCTGGTACCAAGTAAAGTTTGAGGACTACTTTGGTTTGAACACAAGTGTTCTCTATTCATATTGTCTGTATTTGGTTTCATGTAAATTTTAAAATAGTGGGTTTTGTTTCTGGGCATTTTAAATGGTTTGTGAGTTCCACACTTTCCTTAGCTATGCTCCCTGCTGTCTCCTAGCTATGCTCCCTGAGGTATTAGACCGGTGGGGAGTGGGTTCTTCCTCTAGAGCAGTGGTTCTCAACCTTGGCTGCACATCAGAATCACCTGGGAATCTTTTTAAAATCCTGATTTCTGGGCCTCATCCTCTGGAAATTCTGTTTCTTTGTTATGGGGTGGGGCCACAACATTAGTAACAAAGAAACAGAATTTCTGGAGGATGAGGACCAGAAATCAGGATTTTAAAAAGATTCCCAGGTGATTCTGATGTGCAGCCAAGGTTGAAAACCACTGCTCTAGAGGCTTGCTCTGTTAAGAGTTATGTAAACTTTGACCTTTTAACTTGCTGGAGGAATGAGTTTACCTGGAGGTAAACTCCAGGCATTTTGAGAAAGAAAGTTATGGAAGGAGCCTCTTTTAAATGGATATGAAATACATAAAGTGATGGTTTTGATAAGATTGAATAATTCTTTTTTAATATTTTTTTATTAAGTTATTACCTATGTGTCCTTATCCCCACATTACACCCCCCCCCCACTTATGCCCTCACCCCCCTGTTGTCTGTGTCCATTGGTTAGGCCTATATGCATGCATATAGGACCTTTGGTTGATCTCTCCCCCTTACCCTCACCCTCCCCTACCTTACCTCTGATGTTTGACGGTCTGATCAATGTTTCTCTGTCTCTGGATCTGTTTTTGTTCATCAGATTATGTTGTTCATTATATTCCATAAATGAGTGAGATCATGTGATATTTATCTTTCTCTGACTGGCATATTTCACTTAGCATAATGCTCTCCAGTTCCATCCATGCTGTTGCAAATGGTAAGAACTCCTTCTTTTTTACCACAGCATAGTATTCCATTGTTGAATAATTCTTTTAAGATTCTAATTAATAACTTTACATTGACCATCTAACTTCTGTGGTTTGGGAGTTCTCACTGCTTGTCTGCCTTCTCCTCTCTCATTTACAGTAAATTTTCTTGGTTTCTCAAGAATTCTTCAGTATGAGGCAATACCCTTTCACCCTTTGCCTGCCCCAGGGATAGTCAGAAGACCTTTTCCAGTAATAACAGTTATATTTCACTTTTCACAAAAGCCCTTAATTGTGCTCTAAGCTCACACACTATATCAAAGCTACTTTAAAAAAAAAAAAGAACCACACACACACACACACAAAAAAAAAACCCACACACACACAAAAACAACATTCTCTTTTGTGTGTCATTAATGGCTGTGGTATAGCATCCCATTCTATAAGTATTCCATAACTTAGTATTTTGATGCCAGTTTGGGAATTTGTTCTCAAATAGTTGCTTTGCATTTTGTATGATTTTTAAGATGGCTCTACTATGCCTTTTCTCTAAGTTCTTGTTAGATTATTCTACACACCATTTACTCCACTTTTGATTATGATGTTATTGCAATAGAATTAAATATTTGTGTTTATGGAGGACAGATTTACTATTGAAATTTTATCTTGAAAGACCTTTGTAAAAATTGTATACATTATCTAGATGCAGTTTTTTATAAAACTGTATTAGAGTCTACTCATGAATATGTAATGTATTCAGTAAAAGTACTGTGCATTTAGTGACATCACTAACAGTTACCATGATCTAATTCTTTTATTTGAGAGAATGAAAATCAGACTTCAAGAGCACTTTGTTAAAGGAGAGTTTGGGATATTGTAATAGACTGCAGTTACTTACCCAAAACCAACAGTACATAGCTGGAGCATTTTACCAATAGTTTCAAATTGATATGTCGATAGACATCAGCCCCCAAGCTATTCATGTGCTATTTAGTAATCCTGCTTCTTTCATGAGCACTCAGTAGAGAACCCAAGAACATCCCCACTTTCCCGGCCCCTGTGTCCAAGCTGTAGGAACTCAACTGAAAAGAGCTTTCAAGAAATGTTTATCATCTTTTGATAATGAAAACATCAGTGAAAATGGATTTTCCTTTTGCTTTTCTAGTATGTAAAAATAAAACCAGTTTGGTTTATTATCAAACCTTTATTGATTGCACAATGAGGCACAATCTCTGCTTCAGAAGTACATGTAGGTTACTTAAACAGTAGGTGCCTGCAGGAGGAGTCATCACAATGCAGTGTGAGATCAGCAATTGAGGCATGACAGACAGGGAGGGACTGGGCTTGAGATGGTGGTGGGAGGTTGGCCAGATCATATTTCATGGACTAGGTGATGGCAACGCAGGATTTTAGGGAGGGATAAGAGTTTTCTTGGTGAGTCAGAGGAAATTTACATGTGCAATGGCACAGGGGCAAAAAAGCCTGGCATGTTCAGGTTTATAGAAGAGTGTGAAGTTCCAGGGATGGAAAAGCAGTGAGGCGATGAGGCCAGAGCGGTGGGCAGGTTCCAGGGCCTCGGTGCCCTTGAGGGCATAGGAAGAGGCCTGAGATTCACCTTCCGATGATAACGCTGGAGCTGGAGGCACATTTACAGAGCGTGAGCATTCCTTTGTGCATTCTCTCTGGAAGTTTTAAGCTGGCATCTACAATACCAGATAACCATTTTGTAGTTTTTTTTGAACCACAAAGGTATTCAGGAAAAACATGCGGAGGTAAATAAGTCCAAGTAGGGCTCCATCCTTTGAAAAATATCCCAGTATGGATGTTACTGGTTGTGGGCCAGCAGTTTCATCTATGTATGTACCAAGAATAGCATAATATTTTGACATATTCTATATAAAACATTTGTAACCCAAGGTCAGTGGGAAGTATTGTGGGATTTACCAATAAAAAATGACATTTTCTGTCTTCAAAACACATTTTTCTTAGAGAATACTAACCATCTTTAGGGGATGCGGTCAAGAGTACAGTGAACTGGTAAAGGGACATATGCAATGAAGGCCCTAAAACATACCCAAACAGTTGGAGAAGCAATTATTTTTAACCAGAGTGGGAGGCAGGAGGATAGAGGTTGTTGCCCAGGAAGGCTTTGCTAACTAAGTAGGTGGCATATTCAACCACCATTAGAGGATTTGCTGGGCAGAGGGAAATTCTAAAGAAGAAGAATACAGTATTTTTGCCCTTGAATTGTATGCTCTTTGCATGTGAGCAAAGTATTATAGCACAGTGTTTCATGTGGTTTAATTATGGTGCCCGTGCCTCCTATGTTGAGTTGGAATAACATGGAAAAGGCTCTTTGTAACTGTAAGGAGCTTTCAAAGGCCTTTGACCACCTACAGCTCCCCAGATGCTTCATATGTGGCATCCCTTTCAACCCCTAAGTTTCAGCTTCACCGAAGGACTTTCAAGGTGGTTTTCTTTTTTCAGCAAGTATCAACATTTTTGGAATACAAAGTCGGAGTGCTGTTTGAATTATGTGTGTAAAACAATGTGAGAAGGTGTTTTGGAGGGGAGGTTTTTTGGAATACACATTTATCCACAATAAATCTATTCCAAAATGTAAGTGAATGTTCTAGAAATGAATGTTCTAGAAAAGATGACCTCTAGTGGCCACTTGCTTTCTGTTGCATTCTCTTAATGATACTTCATTCTGCTTATGAATACATCTATGTGGAATTAAATTTACATAATCCTTTTTGTACATCAGGATAATAAAATGTAAGAAAACATTTATTTTAATCCCTTTTTATTGCTTAAATGTTACTTCCAAATAAATTGTCTTTTGAAATCTAGTCCATAAATAGAAGTGAGCCATGATCAAGTCATCAGTTTAGGGTTATATTGTCTGTCTGACTGGTATGATTGTCTTGGTTTGATGCTGTAGTCTTTCTTCCTCTCCTGCATAATAACCTTCTTGTGAAATTTTTACATAAAAAAATATATATTAAGGGATCCATACAGATGTTTGTTGCAGCCAACAAGAGAGTTGTTTCTTTAGCGATAAACAATTGATGCTGCAATCTACAGTTAGTCTTGCTGTTGGTTTGACTCTGAGTATATGGAACTCTGGCAAAATGAAATGGAGCAAAACACAGAAAGAAGACAGCTACAACAATAAACACTTTACCTTCCAGCTTCTTGTTGTTTTTGCTGTCCTTACTTTTCGACTTTCTGTAAGAATCATATACTTTTTTTGCAATCACCACATAAAACAGAAGCATTAAGGCAAAAACCGTCCAGAAAATGAACTGGGATATGTAATTCACCGCTTGGTGCCACTTCAACCCCAGAGGGCTCTTTAAGGAGGCACACTTTTTCACAGTTGACGGTGTCATCTTCTGGTTGCTTAAGATCATGTTTGGCAGAGAGATGAGGAACAAAAGGAACCAGACAAAGGTTGAGACTGTTTTTGCAAAAGTGGGTTTTTGTACAAAGAATTTTCCAAAAGGTCTGATGATCTTGAGGAATCTGTCAAAGGCGATGAGGCCCAGCAGAATGATGCCCACGTACATGGTCTCATAGAAGATGACGGCGGAGAAGCGACACACGAAGGCTCTGAGTTGCCAGGGTCCCAGGTGTGAATCGGAGAGGATTTTAAATGGAAGCATGAGTGTCATTACCAGGTCGGCCACCAGAGTACTTTTGAGGTAAACGATGAAGGTGGAGGAGCTGGGGATGTGAATGAACACCCACAGCGCCAGAGTGTTCAGCGAGATGCTGGTGAGGAAAACAATGGTGTAAATGGCTGGGAACACCAGCTGTGCTATCCGCGTGTCCCTGGGGCACTGCTCAGACCCGTTGAAGCCCTTCGTCACTGTGGCGTTCATGATTTCCAGTGTCAGCTGTTACAAATAAACACACACAGACACACAGTAAAACAAAGCCTTTCATGATTTCAAAATGCTGCTTTTAGAAAAAACAGACTTTAGGTTTGTAGCATAGTAATACCTTCTGTATTAACATTATCACATTCAGTAGATCGATGGAGAAGGCACAGTTTGTTTAGGATTTTTAAAGTGCATAATACGGTTTTGGTACTTGTAACATTACCCTTACTCTCAGCATTATGAAATCCAAATAACAGGTCCTACCCGATTCACAAGTGCTACTCTTACTATGGCAGTAAAACAAAACCCCATTTAAGAGGTACTAATTGATGTCAGAATACTGTACATTATATAATTTTTTATGCTCCTAATCTAGTTTGTAGAATGTTAACCTTAAAGCATTTCCCACCTTGAGTATAGTCTACCATTTATAAACAAGCACACTTATAATAAAAATTGAAACTCACCTTTGTTTGCGAGGAGGCTCGCTCGCTGTCTCCTGCTTGGCGCAGTCATTAGATCAGCCCACGAAGAGCGTGTGAAGCAAGCCCTTCTGCTTTCTTAAACCTGCTTTCCTTCCTCATTTCACGTGTAATGTGATCCATTGGAATCTCTTCACATTCAGACCTTCGGAGGATTTTCTAATAAGAAATCTCTTATTTCAAAGTTATGTACTCTTCATCTACTATGACTTGCATAAATTAGTTGCAGTTTCTTTATATTTTCTCATAGTGTAACTTTCCTGCAGCTTAATCTTGTTTACCTACTTGTTTAATGAAATTTTTGAGTGCCTCTTGTATATAGTAATGGGAGGCAGAAAGATAAAGAAAATAGCCCAAATTACAACAAAGTGTAATAGTTGACTCTAAAATCAGATAGAATCATTATCTGCATCCTTCTAGACTGTTTTCCCCAGAAATTTGTGTTCAGTATGATGGCCTGTTTGTTTCTATAAACATTTATCTTAGTCTTTTTGTCTTTCCATCTCTGAAAGAGAAAATGACATATTTGCTAAGGGTTAAGGGCTAATAGATCCAGATTTTTGGAGTCAGAATCCCACACCCACCAATTACTGTGTACTAGATCATAGACAGCTGATTTGATGGCTCTGTGCTGCAGTGTCCTCCTCTGTGTGGTGGGTTTAGTAATGGTGTATACCCTATAGTCTTGCTGAGAGGACGAAGTGCGGGCCTGGAATAGTGCTGGCTGAAAAGTTTTAGTCACTCACTGCTCTGGTGTGGGAATTATAGATTTAAATGGCGACATACTTTCTCATTTATTAGAAAACCATTTTTGGAAATCTTCCCTGTATTTCATGTTATATGCGAAGTGCTATAGACTTCAGGAATTTTATCCATCAATCAATCTTGGGCCAAGGTCTACAAATTTTTTTCTTTAAGATCTCTTCAAGTTTGAAAGAGTAATTGCTGTTTTTTTAAAAATATATTTTTATTTATTTTAGAGAGGAAAGGAGAAGGGGAGAGAGATAGAAACATCAATGATGAGAGAGAATCATTGGTTGGCTGCCTCCTGCACACCTCACACTGGGGATTGAGCCCATAACCCGGGCATGTGCCCTGATCAGGAATCGAACCCGGGACCCTTCAGTTCCCAGGCTCTATCCACTGAGCCATGCTGGCCAGGCTAATTGCTGCTTTTATATAGACAAAAATCTATAATAAATGTTGTCTTGCCAGATAGGTCAAGGGAAAGAGGAAATTTAGAGATCTTATGAGGGAATGTGGAGTTCTCCATGGTGAGTTTCACTTCATATTTTGTGCTACAAGTTTAACCACAGAGCTGGAGTAGACTGTCGGGTTGGTTGATTGAGAATTTTTCGATGACTTGGCTTGGGATTCTGAGAATAAAACTCTATAACCAACCAGACATTTTGAGGCAATGGGATGCCTGATAATTTTGCTTGGAACTAACCTATGGTGACACAGTTTGAAAAAAAAAATGTGTTTCATTCAAATTGATTCTTGGAAATACAGATTCTGGATTTCATTAATGCAGTGGAACATAATTTAAACATATCTTTTTGTTTGCTTTATTAGAGAGTAAAAACAAACAAAACTTTTTTAGTTTTATTTTTTAAGTAGAGGGATTTGACTTACGTAATTAAGTGTACATTTCCTGACAGAGGCAAATCCATTGAAGGTTTGGAATAGTTTCAATTTAAACAAGGGAAATTTCATTTCATAATGTGAAAACTGGAAATCACATTTTGGTCAAATTTCAAAATGCCAGAGTGTGGGAAACTTTCAAAAGGGGAACTCAAGTGGTATCGATTTCTAAAGTTACGGAAGGGTATTCTTTTAAATGGGTTGGTAGGTTTCAAAATTTTTCATCATAGTAAATATTCCATAGGTCACTCATTCCTCTGCGTCCATGTGCTTAGTGTGCATTGGCCGTCTTTCTTTGTTCTCATGAGTTGCCGTGACCCATGGGGGAGGTATTTTGCCCTTGATACTGTCTCTGAGAGGCTGCCCAGCAGAGCAGATATGAGCATGGCCTCAGGAGCCAGAGTGCCTGGGTTCAATTCCTTATTCTAACTCGTACTTTTCTTACGACCCTGGGCAAGTTAGTTATGCTCTCTATGAAACCATTGTCTCCACTTTATATGAAAATAAGTAATGGTGTCTGCTTTTCTGTGTTGTTAAAGGGATACAATGGGTGAAAATTCACCCACTGTGGAGAATGAATCCTGTGACATGGTAGGTATTGGCATGTTTTCTATTAAATGAAATTAAAAGAAAAGTGGAATATAATGTAGAACTGTGGGATAGCTCATGAAAGACAGGAGGAAAAAATCAAATCCTATATAATAAAAGGCTAATATGCAAATTGTCCCCTCAGGAGTTCTACCAACCGGGTGTTTGACCACCAGTGGGTGGCACGGAATGAAGGAAGGCCCTGGCCGGCAGCCAGCAGCCAGGGGAAGGAAGACCCCAATCAGCCCTGATCTCTGGCCAGGCCTAGGGACCCTACCCATGCACCGGGCCTCTAGTAAGATATAAGTAAAGGTTCCAGAAATTAGGTGCCTGTCAAATGGGAATAAACTAAACATTTAAAATCCACCCAGCTGGTGTGGCTCAGTCAGGGCACATGCCCAGGTTGCAGACTTGTTCCCTAGTAAGGGCGTGCAGGAGGCAGCTGATCAATGATTCTCTCTCATCTTTGATGTTTCTATCTCTCTCCCTCTCCCTTCCTCTTTGAAATCAATAAAAATATATTTTAAAAAATAAAATCCTATCGGACTCAAAAGGAAATATAGTCAAAACTAATAAAATCACACTGGCTGTGCTGGTCTGTTGATAATATGATCTTATTCAGTTCTTACAGCAGTGATCGGTCCCATTTTACAGGTGAGAAAACAGAAGTGCAGAAGTGAAGCACTTCGCCTCAGATCATGCAGCCCAGGCCCACTGCAAACCCACAGTCTAGCTCTAGGCCCCACACTCAGAGCCGGCCTTACTCTCTCCTGGCTGTTAGAAGCCACAGATAAGGTGACCATGGAATTGTTTACCAAATTCTGGAGTTTTTGAGGTGGGCATAACTGAATGATGAATGAGACGAAACAGTAAACTATAAAGTTAATGGACTTGTGAAACTTCTTGTCTTAAAGTGAGGTGTGAGGTTGAAAACATAAATTGGTTCAAAGCAGTATAATCAGAAGAGAAATAAGATAAAATAAAAATTAGAAGCCTGCAGAATGGGAATAACTACATTTGTAGTCTCCTTTGGGATTTTCCTTTGGATCAGAGTTAACAGTTTAAAGGTTCCTGTTGATGTGGTAACCAGTGCCATGTAAATAATATGTGAAAGATGAAGTATTTACTTTTATTTGGATTGAAAGTCAAAATGGGAACTCCTGTACTCATAGAAGAACCTTTTACTTCCCATCAAGGTATACCATGGTACTTTCGCAGATTATATGAAAATGTTTAAAAAATTCCACACTGGATTAACCGAAAGTGGTAATAATAAGCTAAAATAAATTATGCAATTTCAAGTTAAATGTAGTAATCTTTGTCTATTATTAAATTCAACATTAGAAAGTCTGTACCCATGACTGGAAACAGGCAATTGATTCACAATATCTGAAACAATTATATGAATATTCAGCTTCATAATTTTATTATAAAGTTTAAAGAGTTCAAATATAGACATGTATATAGTAGTAATTGCAAGTTAATCCCTTTTACATATAATACCAATGGTTTGGAAATATGTACATGTACATATATATTTACATTTATTGATATATTGTATCTTTATTTTATTTTATGTCAGTACATGATAACTTCCCTAATTTAAAAAAAATGTTATACAATATAAAGTTATCATAGTTTAGTTAAGTTGTTGGGCATTTATTTTTCCCATTTTTTTCTCATATTAAAAAACAGTACTGTAGAGCATATACATGTCCATATATTTTTGTGCATTTGTTGCAACATATTTATAGGAAGTTCCCTAAAAGTGGAATGCTGGATCAAACACTGTGCATCAATATGTAGAACGTTATTTTCCAGTAGCTTTCCAGAAAGATTGTACTGATTTGTAGTCTCACTGAGTGGGATTCTACAACACCTTGCTTAAAAACTTATAAATCAATTCTAAACTCATGGTGCAAAAAAGCCATGTCATTTTAGTATACTTATTTGATTATTAGTGATATATATGTATTTATATTATACTGCCCATTTGTATTTCTCCTGGAAATTGATTTTTCAAGCCCTTTCCCCATATTTTTAAAAAGTCAGGCTGTCTCTTTTTACTTAGAGACTTGTAAGCATGTTTCCACATGCTTAGCTCCCACTGGCATCATTGTAGTCCCGCTTTGGGCATTCCCAGCTAGCAGGTCACCTAGATCAGCGACTGGACTGCAGTTGTTTACAGTGCAAAGCCACTGAAGTACCCTGGTGCTTGAAGACAGGGTTGTTTTTGTTTTGTTTTTTTCCCGTGTAGGGGTTTTCTTCTGCTTTTAAAGTTCTAGTCCAGGGGTTGTCAGTCTTTTAAAGAACTAGCTAGTAAATACTTTTGTGGCTTTGTAGTCTCCAACACAACTACTTATCCCTGTTGTTACGGCAGGTAAAACCCCAGTGGGTGTGGCTGTGTTCTAATAAAACCTTATGGACACTGAAACTTGAATTCATGTAACTTTAATGCAGCATGAGCTTTTACCCTTCTTCTAACTTTTATCCCCACAAACATTTGAAATGTAAAATCCATTCTTAGCATATTACACTTTGATTGGTTGAACAGACAACCAGACGACCAGATACTTAGCATATTAGGCTTTTATTATATAGGATTCAGCCTTTTCATTTCTTCTCATATGATATTTAGATATTGGAATCTATGCCTTCTGCTTGAGAATCACCTCTGAGGATCATATATAATTAAGATAAATGATGTCATAATTCCCAGTGTGTTGTATATTTTATTTATATTAAGAAAAATGAACATGGCTTCTGTGGAATCAGTCTACATTTGAAGTCTGACCTGGTTTCCCATTTACATATGAACTAATTGATGTGAGATGTCACCTTCAGAAGATTTTCTCAATATTCTGTCTTAAAAGTGTTGGCAGCTAATCTTTCTTAAACGGGTTTAACATTTGAGGTAGGGGGAAGATAGGAAGTGAGTCATGGTATCTAATATCTTTGAACAAAGAATTTCTAACAAAGTGTGATTTAGAGTTTAATGTAAATTTTTTGTTATACACACAAATAACAAACAGGTAATCCAAACATTTTGTTGTTGTTGTTAATCCTCACCCGAGGATATTTTTTCCATTGATTTTTAGACAGAGTGGGAAGGAGGGGGAGAGGCAGAGAGAGAAATATCAAACCCAGGACTCTTCAGTCTGAGGGCCGACACCCCAACCACTGAACCAAACCAGCAAGGGCATAAATCCAACCATTTTAATGACTTTCCTGTTGATAGTTATGCTGTACAAATGCCTAATTACATTTGTTTTTCTCACTATGGGAAATGTTTATTAACTTGTGTGCAGTCTCTAGTAGCTAGTTAATAAAGATAAGTTAATGATGCTATTGTATTTACTAAAGTTGTGAAAACATTAGTAAAACCGATTTCTCTAGTGTTAAGGGAGTATTATGTTTGTTTGTTTTTGTATGTGTGTATTAGAATATCTTATAAAAAGCCTCCTTATTTAATGGCTTCATTTGCTATTTCTATACTTTTTATTGGGAAAGTAGTTTTTAATCTTCTATCTTAATGAACATTAAAAAAATTCAGTCTAATCTATTACCATTTCAATTAGTATAAATCCCTTAGGTCTTTGCTGATAATTATAAGTTAGTAGTTACTATTCTTTGTGTGCCCCACTTACTTAAATTTTTATAATGATTATCACAATAGGTCAGCATTTGGTTAGGGGACTAGAATTGTATATACAACTAACTAGAGGCATGATGCACAAAATTTGTGCAAGGGGCTCGGCCCTTGCAGCCGCGGTGGCTTGCCTCGGCCCTTGCAGCCCCACTTGTCCAGAAGGTCATCCGGAAGAATGTCCAGAAGGTCGTTTGGCTGCCTGATCTAATTAGCATGTTACGTTTTTATTATTATAGATAAGTATAATTTTTGGTCAGAAGATTTTATCAGATTTATCATTCTCCAGTTGATTATATAGTAAGTTTACTAATATTGTGATCAATAATGTATTTATAGAATTACAGTAAGTATCATTATATTGTTACCTATTTTGCCAAAACTCTTCAATTCTTGAATTCTGTATGGTTTTGCATGTCACATGGTTATTGGATAACAGTTTGTTTTGCTCCACAGCTATATGTTAATTTAGTTTTCTACATTTTAAGATAGCTTTTAATACTGGAAAAGTAAATGAAAATTACTTTTGTAGTCTTCTATTGTTTCAAGCGTCATTGTTACTCAGCTGCTTCTTAGTATTAATATTTTTACATAGTGTTTTCTTTTAGGAGTTCCAAACACTAATATTTCAATCTGGTTAACAGATTGAAATCTTACCTCAATGTGTTTATATTGGAGTCTCTTCGCTTGGGTCCCTACCATCCTGACCTTTCCCCCTGTTTTCGTGGGGAGATGTTGCAGAATTGGTGCACTTCAGCATACTCATCAAGGAATTTTTGAAGGACTTGCAAAGGAAAAAGTAGATGAATGGATCCAGGCATGCATTTAAGGAAGTTAACCAGAGCGTGCTCTCCTTCACATAGAACAGAGTATTCTCCGCAGAGCAGTTAAAGACATCCCGGGTCTGGCTCAGGGTGTAGGGAATCCGGGCAAAATGGAAGGGAACAAAACAAATAAAAAATACAGCAATGATAATGAAAACCTTGATGTTCACCTTTTTCTTGTGAACTTTGCCAGTACCCCTTGTTCTTACATATGACCTGTATAGTTCTTTTGTAATGAGTGTATAACATACAATGACAATTAAAAAATTAATCCAGAAAATGACTTGACAGATATAATTGACTATTTCATGCCAGACCAAACCAAATTCTGATTTGAGGAAAGAGCATTTCTTCACATTCTTGTCTCTCGGCCTCCTGTTGGTTAGGATCATGTTAGGCAAAGAGAGTAAGAACATGAATGCCCAGATGACAACAGAGAGAATCTTGGCCCCCAGGAGATTGTTGGGGCTGGATGTTTTAAATGGCCTGGTGGTCTTCTGGTAGCGATCGATAGTTATCAGCCCTAGGAATGAAATACTGATATACATTGTGAAGTAGAATATGACAGAGGTCACTTGGCACACGAACACTCTCAGTGGTCCTGTTCCCAGTTTGGCATCACTGAGGATTTTGAATGGAAAAGTCAGAATCATGAGAAGATCAGAAATGACTGTGTTCTTAAGAAAAATAATAAAGTTGGATTTACTGCGGATTTGAAAGAAAATCCTCATTGCCAGGCTATTTGTGATGAGTCCAGTGAAAAACAGGACAGTGTAGAGGAGCGGGAAGAGGACCTGGGTGATGTGGTAGTCCCTGGTGCACAGGCTGCCGTTCCCCGGGGGAGAGGTAAAGTTGTCCATGGCCGCGTTCCCTCTTTGATACCTGGAGGGGAGGGGGGGTGGTTATTTTCAGTGCCAGTAGCTGATTTTGCTTTTGTCTCTGTGTGTAACTTTTCTGGACAGCCTTCTTTAAAAACAGGTTTCTAATTTTTTTTTGTGGCAAGTAGTAAGAACAAAGAAAACAATCTCATGATATTTCATCATATTCTACTTCTAGGAAAGTAAAATGGTCTGAATTATGTGAAGGTATGGATACTTTGTATTTTTTATTTGTTGAATATTTGCCTCTCTTAGAACATTTTTGATCTTAGGCAAAAACATCTGTATATTTATATATGAAGTCTAGAAGAGCAATATTAGGGCTCTGCTTTGTTCTCCGGTTTCATTTCCATGCCTTTAAAAAGTTCTTTTGTTTCTATTCAGTCACCCTTTCTGCACCAACCTTATTCCTGGACTTCACTTACTCTAGTTGCACCATCAAAGCATTCTAAGAAGAAATAACTGATAATTGCCTATTAGGATTAAGTAAGACACTGAGTCAGAAAGAAAAATTTCCTTTATAATTGAAGGATATTTCTGCCTCTATATTGCTGGCATCCATTCAAAAGTCAGGCCCATAAGGACTCATTCTTTAGCTTCAAATATAATGGTAGATACTATAACAAAGCAAAACCATGCTCATGTCTGGTTCCATAGGTTATTATACCCCAACAAGCAGCTGTAAATAAACTAACACTTCACTTGAATATGTTATCTGACATCTAAATTTTGAAATTTAAAGTGAGATTTGTAACATTTTTATTTCATCAAAGACAATGGAATTGATTGTTTATAGAATATTATTCCTAAATATAAGATATGGTAATGTTAAAGTACAGATATCTAAATTTAAAAAAATTCCATATAAAATATTTAAATATGACAAATAAAGGTAGAACTAAATACCCCAAATGTCAGTGGAATTAATTTTTTACATCCTTTAATTATTGAAAGTAAAACAAGATTCATTCACGTTGTCACAATTATGGCTTCAGTTTTCAACACCTCCTCACCTCTCACCTGTTTAACCTAAAACAAACCAAAAACAATATGTAATTGATATAAGATCACTGATTTTAACCTTCCTTGCTACCGCTATTTGCTTTAAGTTGTATATTCTTTGATAGTTTTGGAAATTCTACTTTGGGATTACTCATTTTGCATAGACTACAACTTATTTAACACATATTCTTGATCTGGAGAATTTCAGCTCTCTCTATATCTAAGTCTAATTCCACACTTGATGTAAAATTAGTAAGACCATTTGTATTTTATTTCAGTCCTCTATAAGTTTTTAAATGAAATTGTTATCTCTAACACCATTATTGTGGATTATATTTTAATTTTTATCCCAAATAAGTGCCTGCATTGATATTGTTACTAAAGGTTTCCAATTTTAAGAAAACCTGAAAAAATGTTCACATATGTCAAAGTGTAAATACATAGTGTAAATACAAAGTGTCAAATACTTCTAGATATAAAGTTACCTGGTTACTCTGTTGATTGGAGGATTTAAATGTATCCAGTAAGTGGTAGTCAGTTCAACTGCAGGGTGGCATCTGGTATTTTCCTTTTTAATGTCTTAGCTTAGTTGTTAAAACTCTTTACGGTAGAGAATTTGCAGAGTTCTCATCAGTAAAGTCTTGAGGTTTCTAGAGAGAAATAGAGCATGAGCGGAAGAGAGGACTCCACAATCAGAAATTACCTTCAAGTGCTGTGGACTCAAAGCTATGCAGACACTGGATTTCCGTTTGTCCACTTTTATGACTTCTGCTTTTATTTCCTTGGGAAATGTGGGGCAGGGTGGGTGAAAAGTCATCTTTTAAAAGGCAATTTTAAATCTTGTGGCTTTTTACTGAGACCTGCCATAGAGTTCATGCTGTATGAGTTCTTTTGGGTATTTTTCCCTGCGAGGATAAATCCAAGCTTTTTGAAGTCTGCTTCCTGGAGAAGGTTGCAAGCTTGCTTTCTTAGATGGCTGTTTACCTGAAAACATACTGTGCTCAACATCAGATGATGTATTATGCTGTAAGAGTAATTACATTAACTCAGAATCTGTGCTTGTTAGGGATGTTAAATCTCTTGCTCTTTGCCTTTCTTTTCCTGGTTAATAATGTCATTATTTTAAATCTGTGTTTGATCAACTTTTTGTAGATGAAACAGTTTCCTCCCATTATAAATTATAAAGTTCCAAAATTACATTAGAAAGAAAAACAGTTGTATCCAATTGCCAGGCTTATTATATAAAGTGTCTTTTATGATTTTCTTGAACAGAATTTACATAGAAACAATTTTTTTTTCTGTTAACCAAGTTTTTGGTGTTGGGGAATATATCATTAAATTCATGGATCCTTGTATTGCTATTACTTTGGTATAAATACTGCTGTGGACATGCATGCACACAAACACACACACAAATATTTCTAACTGTAATCTCCTCTGTTACCAGAGGACCATTTGGGTAGATGCCTTTGCTATGAAGATATGTTTTGGTTATTTCTTTCTTCTGAGTTTTGCGTGGGTTTGTCTCTGTATTTGTTAACCTTCAACAAAGGTTCTCAAAGTGCAGGCTTCCCCTGGGAAGTCATGAGAAATGCAGGATCCTTGGCACCAAACCGAGCCCCAGTGAGTCAGGAACTCTGGGTGCTCCCCTCACCTGCATTTAATGAGCTTCCCGTGTGATACTCATGCACACTGATGTTTTAAATCAGGACCACTGACTTAAATTGGCATTAAGAATCTGAAATCAAGTTATGAATTTGAATCATTTTATTTGGAAATTTCAGGTACTTAATAGATCCTAATCTGTTAGTCATCTAGAAGTGACAATTTGATATTAAACTCTTGAAAAAGTAGGAATCAGGTTATTTTTATTTTAAAATTTGACTTACAGTAAGCAAATCTTACTTGTTGATTTGGGGACACAAAATTAGACTTTGACAGAACTTTTATGTTATGTACACTTCAGAATAATAATCGCCAGTGTTTGATTCCTTATATCGTCATGAATTTACTCATTTTATGACCTCGACGACTCTCTGAAGTACACCTTCATATTATTTTTGTTTCTGGATGAGGGAAGCTGGGGAGCAGAGCAGTGGATTCATTAGAGGTCTGATGCCAACCATGCTGTCTGGTCCCGGAGCCTCCATCTGTAACTATTTTGCAGTTACGGCTAAATCTTCCCCCTCTTGCTGTCTCCTCGACATTGAGGTAGAGGAGCGAGAGGTAAATACCATGAAGGGAATGGCTGCACTTCTTGCAGGAAAATAAGAGTCATACTTGCGTTTACAGCAAATTGTAAACTCTAAAGAATGTTTATGAATTGTTTCTAAGGTCTAGAGATGAAACAAGGTTTGTGGGGAAAAATTATAACATAATGTACGTGTTATATTACAGGAACACTAATTCAGGATTCTTAAATCATATATTTTATTGAGAATTTACATTTCCAGATTCCTAGAGGACTATGAGTAGGGGATTGAAGGGTAAAGGAAAATCTCCAGCTCTTATTCTAGATTAACTTTATCTCTCCTCTGGTTTTAACTCACAACCACACCTGTCTGTGAACCTTCTCTGATAAAATTTTCTCATTGGAGGATGACTGCCAATTACCCATTTAGATCACTTGACCCTGAAAGTGACTAAAATCTTTTAAGCAAGAATTGTCTCAGGTTACAAAAGTATATTGTCATATGAATGTAGTAGAGCATTACCTCATTAATAAACAACAACACATGCAGTTTGTAATCTTATGTGTTACTTTGGGAACCAGACTAGCTTTAATTGATTTTGTTACTTTCAACGATTGAGATGACTTAGAATAAACTTATGCCCCAGAATTTTTACATGCAAGTGATTTAACCAGTTTATTTATTTTGCCAAGTCTGCTGAAGGTTGTCTGCTTATCTGAAAATATTTACTTGAATGAGATTACTCTGAACCCAGGGGGCCCCTGTCCTAAAGTGGAGGACTCTGGTCCCTTTGGAATCAGATTGTGGCAGGAGGATGGAGAGGTAGTTAAACCATTTGATTAGTTCACTTTGGCTATTTTAGTTCTAACACGGTTTGTAGGTGTGGTCATTCTGATATTAGTGAATGTTTTGATTGAACACATGCATTTTAAGGAATTGCTTGCTTATGTCATCTAGTTTGTCTTTTCTGGTGAGAGTATAGACATTTAGGTTTGATAAAAGACAAATTGCTAAAATAAGGAGTCCTGGGCATTGGGGTTTTTAGTAAAAGCGAATGCTAACTGTGCTGATCGAGTTGTCACCCTGTCTCAAGTGTTTTGCATGAAAGCGGAGGCCTAGTTACTATATTTAGTTAAACACCTAACATCAGTTATGCTCCTACAGTGCACTGACTCTGTTGGATAAAGTCTCATTTCAGCCATACTGCGGACTATAAGCTATTGTAGGACAAAGATTTCCTATACAAATCAAATTAAAGGGGTTTCCTATTTTTTTTTGATTTAAAGAAAAATTTACTCTAATTCAGGTGGAATTATTAACGAGAAGCAGCAGCTCATTTCTTGTTACTTTACGGGGGTGGGGAACCTTTTTTTCTTCCAAGGGCCATTTGTATATTTAAAACATCATTCAAGGGCCATACAAAATTGTCAGCTTAAAAGTTCGCCTGCTGTATTTGGTCAGACATTTAATGAACTCACCCTTTATGCCTTCCAGGGCCAGACCAAATGATTTTGTGGGCCTTGTATGGCTCGCAGGTCGGCTGTTCCCTGACCCTGCTTAACACAGCCTCCCTCCTTACACATGTACACACCTATTCTTCACCCCAGCGCAAGGCTTATTATTGATGTAGCATTTATATGAAGTCATTCTATTTTAAACAGAACAATGTCATATTGAAGAATTCAGCTACAAAAATAATGCTTGAAAACCTCTTTTAATAGTTATTTATTCTCAGAGGGAGGGGATGGGGCCATGAAGAGATTAGCCAAAGAACTTATATGCATACTAGTGGCCCAGTGCACGGAATTCATGCATGGGGGGGGGGGGTCCCTCAGCCCAGCCTGCACCCTCTCCAATCGGGGACCCCTTGGGGGATGTCCGACTGCCTTTTTAGGCCCGATCCCTGTGGACATCCCTCTCGCAATCTGGGGCCGCTGGCTCCTAACCGCTCACCTGCCTGCCTGCCTGATCACCCCTGACTACCTCTGCCTGCCTGCCTGATTGCCCCTAACCCCTCTGCCTGCCTGCCTGATCGCCCCTAACCTCTCTGCCTACCTGATCGCCCCTAACTGCCCTCCCCTGCCGACCTGATCTCGCCCCCAACTGCTCTCCTCTGCCAGCCTGATCTTGCCCCCAACTGCCCTCCCCTCCCTGCCTGATCACCCCTAATTGCCTCTGCCTCGACCCCCACCACCATGGCTTTGTCCGGAAGGAAGTTGGACATCTGGAAGATGGCCGGTGGACCTGGTCTAATTAGCATATTACCCTTTTATTAGTATAGAAAAAGAGGGACACCTGTAATACTTTCAACAATAAAGACATATTAAAAATAATAAAATAAACTTATTTTAATAAAGGAACTAAAAATTTTATGTAGATTTATTATTTTTTAAAAAGTGGTTTTTACTCCTTTTTGGAGATGATGTATACTGGGTTTGCATTTGAATATTTAAACATACAAATTAATGAGTGTTGGGAAGTTTGAAATGCTTAATTATATTGTATCAGCAGGACAAGTGCATCTACTTTATCCATCTTAATTAGTGTTCAAAAGAAAAGGAAGCACTCAGAGGGGGATTCTTATTTCCCTTTAAGGAGCATTAATTTATTAATTTTTAAATTCTACAGTTAATTGGGTCATTTGTAGAAATAATCCGAAAATATTAATAAGGAAAGTACATAGCTCTGATAGTCTAGCCACCATTGTCATATCTTTGTGAACACACACGTGTTTTGGCAACATTTCTAATCACATATTTTAAAGAAATGAACATGACTCAGAGCAGACTTCAATTTAATTCACTTCAATTCTTCCTTCAGTTCTTCTCAAGGATATTTGGGTTGAGAGGCACATTTTAATTTCTGTAGTATAACAGGCCTCCCCGGGTTTTGGACATGCATCCTCCTAGTTCCCTATCAGTTAGGTGATTTTTATCTGGAGAAAGAGAGTAATCGATCTGGAGATTTTCAAAAGTCAGTGCACAGGGGAGATGAACTGTCCCACCCATGGACAGCACACTGGCAGTGGCTAGACATCTGTGGATTGCCTAGTGATTTTTTTTCCTGCCGAATAAATATGTCCTTCAGGGAATAAATAACAGAATAATTCTTCGGTACTGATCTCCAATCATTAATTTTACTTACAACTAGGCTACTTGAGGGTGTTTGGATTCCCAGATGAAAGAGTAGAACTTATTGGTACTCTTAGGAATATTTGGCCTATTTTCTTAGGGTGCCTTAATTCTCATGTAGCATAAGTTGGTATTTGAAGACTTGTACATTTTCTGCATGTACCGAAAATTGACATAAACCAATTTCGTAGTTTTCATCTTACAGCACACATAAACTAATTACTAAAGTTCTGTGGCACCAAACAATGTGCTTTTTGCTGATCTGACAAGAATAAAAGGTATCATTGTGATTCATTCACACTGGATGGCTATTGTGTTGGCTGTTGTCATTTTTTTCATTTGACAACCTAAGGGAAAAGAGGTCAGTGCCCCTGACTAAATAGTCGGGTATTGTATGTTTTAAAAATTCTTGCAGCACACTGGTTGAAAATTGCTATTGTAGGCTGTTGAAAAAGAGTTGCTTTTAGAAGTCTTTGCCTTTCCATTTTGAAGATTAGTAACACCTACCATGCATGTTTTTCCTCACAATATCAGCTATCAGAAGCACATACAGTTTTATACCACGCAGAGGGGACCAGTGGTTCTTTCCCAGCTAAGTGCATGTTGCTCTTGCTTTTAAATTCCATCCCTCACTCTCAACTCATGACTGTGCTTCTAGTCCAACTCCCTGAGTATATCAGGACCAATGAACTGATATGAAGTTCCTCACATTCCTCATTTTTCACCCACATTCTCCATGTTTTTATCAGTTTCCTTTTACTCTGTGGTGAAGTGTAAAGGTGTGCCTGACTTTCTTTCCAAGTTAAGCCAGACAAGACACTGTTGTTTTCTATCTATCAGTTATCTGCCCTTCGACCTGGATTTCCTTCCTGGAGACTCTATTTGGAACATAGCTTTGAAACAAGAGGTTGCCATTGATTATCTTAACACAACCTTCTCTTTCCTCTCAAGCTGCTGTTCTTCATGCCCAATACTAGTAAATGTGGGTTACTTCCTTTGCCTTCTCTTATTTCACCACCTACTCTTACTTCAGCTCCCTGTTTCCTGCTCTCTGCCCTCCATCCCTCATTGTAGAGAAACTTCTCTTTTGAGGTTCACACATGTGTTTTTTAAAAAAACAAGTCAGCTACATCCATTGTGACTTCTCGATTGCATTTGATACTATTGATGACTCCCAGTGTTAAATGTCCCCTCCATGACTAACCTCTGTGACCCTGACTTCCCTGGTGCTCTTATTAATTACTAGAGGCCCGGTGCATGATAATTCTTGCACCAGGGGAGGGGTGTCCCCTCAGCCCAGCCTGCACTCTCTCCAATCCGGGACCACTCAAGGGATGTCCAACTGCCTGTTTAAGTGAATTAAATTGAAGTCTGCTCTGAGTCATGTTCATTTCTTTAAACCAGCAGTCGGACATCCTCTCACAATCCTGGACCGCTGCCTCCTAACCACTCACCTGCCTGCCTGCCTGGTCGCTCCTAACTGCCCGCCCCTCCCGACCTGGTAACCCCCGTACTGCCACCGCCTCCCCGTCTGTTCTTCCTGGCTCTTGGCCCTTCATCTCCAACTAATAAACATATAGTAACACATTATTTTTCATTCAAGAAGAAACTCTTGATTTTTTCAATGATACTGTTTTTTATTGATATATTACATACAGACAAAAAAAGTGTACTAACTCTATGTATTCTTCTACCAAATTAAATACACTCCGTAATGAAGCTCAAATTCACAAAATCACATTATCAGAACACTTCACACTTGATGTGGTTCCCCTTCCAGCCACTTCTCTCTCCTGACGGGAAGAGAGATCCCAACTTCTTAACAGCTTAAGACTTAATACTGCCCAACCTCGGAACTT
>NW_005871223.1:833793-859308 GCF_000147115.1 Myotis lucifugus
ATTCATGCACCTAGGCCTGGCCAGCGATCCCTAGGCCTGGCCAGTGATCGAAGTGTGAGCATATGGCATAGAAGGGCAGGTTCCGGCTGACCTCTGGGCCCTGGGCAGTATCTGGGACCCTGGGCCCCCACGCACCCCCCTCCGTCTGAGTCACAGCACCCAAGTCCCCACATGGAGATATGGTGAGCGCAACCAGACGCCATGGGCCGGGGCACAGCGTGGGCCTCTGGGCCACCCAGCGGCGCCACACGGAATCCAGGAGGGCAGCATGCTCTCTCCCGGCCGACTCCTGCCTTGTTACGTGCTGTCCCCCAGTGGTCAGCATACGTCATAGCGAGCAGTCGAATTCCCGGTTGACCGCCCACCTGAGGGGACAATTTGCATATTAGGCTTTTATTGTATAGGATTTCTACCTACCCTTTAAATTCTTCTCGCCTAAAGGTGAATTTATGAGCTCCCTGCCATTGTTACCTACTCTTTTTTCTTCCAACACACTTTGTCTAGTGAGTCCATCTAGAAACCCAGTGAGATGAACATTCACTCAGATGCACGATATTTTCCTAATTGCCATCAAATACCTCTTGGTTTTGCTTCTTATTTTTTAGTCCCACCACTAAGATCTAGTTTACACTCTACATACTTTTTTGCTCTTTCTCTTTGCCTCTCATTTCTCCTTTTAAGTTTTATCAGCACTTTTCAGGTTAAGTTTCCTACAAAAGTAGTTTTTGTTTTTATCTTTTAGTCATGTGTTCTTTTATTAGTCTACTTATTTATTCATTATATTGTATATTCAACGAATATTAAGTGCCAATCAGTGCCTCTTAAGAATGTAAATGTGGCCCTGGTCGGTGGCTGGGTTGGTTGGAGCATTGTCCCATTTGTGGGTTCAATTTCCCGTCCGGGGGTATATCCAAGTTGTGGGTTCCATCCCTGGTTGGGGCACATACCTAGGTTGTGGGTTTGATTCCTGGTCTGATCAACGTTTCTCTCTCACATTGATGTTTCTCTCTCTCTCTCTCTCTCTCTCTCTCTCTCTGCCCTGAATCCTCTCTCTCTAAAAATCAATAAAAACATATCCTTGGGTGATAATTAAAAAAATAACATAAATGTGAACACAACAGACCTGGATTCTCCCTCACAAAATGGATAGTGTAGCAGGAAAGACAGACACCAGCAAATACATAGAAAATAAGTGAATTACACTGTGACAAGTGCTCCAAAGGTTCTCTCCCCTCCCTGAGCTCCTCTGGTGAGGGCTCTCACTAGTGTGCAGTGAGGGAGTGAGGGCCCGGAGGCTGTAAATGGCCAGAGCATTTCCACCAGTGAAGCTGAGGCTGCTGAGAGTATTTTAGGTGGTGGGAGGGCCACAGCCAAGGAAGGATGCAGCCGGTATCTGGTAAATGTTGAGTAACGTGGCTGTGTGAGTAGGATGTGTGTGAGAGAGAGAAGTGGAAGTGAGGGAATACGAATGGACGGCAGTGGGCGCTGTCTCCTGTGCTACTCAGTTATTCTCATAGGGCAGGTGGTGTTGCCTTGTTTTTCAGAGGAAAAATCCGAGGCTCAGAAAGGTTCATTCTCTGGACGTGGAGCTGGACCCAAGTGCATTCACAGCTCTGACCCAACCTTGGGCTATGACTGTTCATGCCCACCCAGGCTCCTGTGTGTTAGTGAGGAGCGCACGGGTCTTCCCAGGACACCAGCCTCACCAGCCCTGCTGAGGCTCCTACTCCCTCTGCAAATGCTGCCTTTATGACACTGGACCTGCAATCCTTGAGGACAAGGAACTGGCATCCTTGCATTTTCTCAGGGTTCCTAGCGCCTCGTCCTGCTGTGGGGAGACACTGTATAAATAGTTGTGAATATCTTTGCTAACATCTTTCCATCATGCCTCCTACTGAAGTTTACATTAGAACCACTCGACCGCAGGTGCCTTCACTGAAAACAATCCCAGGTACAGGACTGTGCTGCTGGGTGTTGAACAGTTTCCTCAGTGCCCTCTGTTCCCTTTTTAAGGTTCACATGTGCACCAGACAAACAAGAAATGTATCAGCAGTGCTCTGTGACCACAACAAAAGTTGGAAATTAACAAGCAGCTCAGGTCATTCAGATGTGCAGCCAGGTGTGGGACTTCATCCTGTGGTTAGGTCTGTCTATGGAAATTTTGGGGAGATTTGGATACTCAGGATGTATTAAATAACAGTGGCTTCTAGAAGAGACCTGTTCCTAGCCTTCCCCTCCCCTTTATACTAGTAAGGAGGCAAATTTGAACACCTGAAACAATAATTACTTGGGGGTGGGGTAGCAAGATGGAGTGTCAGGGTGAACAAATGTAGATTTCTGATAGAATGTAATAAAAAAAGGAACTAGTGCAAGGAGAAGTGGTGCCTTGAATTCAAGTGTGTGAGCGAGAAAGACAGAATGACAAAGACTGGGAGGAAAGTGACAGAAGGAGAGAGATCAGGCTCTTATTTCAAGAGTGTAGAAGCAAAATGCTGCTTTGTGCAGCATGCCCAGGTGTCGTGCTGCAAACGAAATGCTGTACTTCTCCACGTCTCCAGGATTTTTGCAGCCACTGCTAATTAGGACCAGAATATTGTGTGTGTTTCCTGGGCGGTGTTCTTTTCTCAGGCAAGCTCCTTAGGATTAGATGCTGTTAGGAAGGGAAAGCACCTGGCAGGGGCAACATGTAGAAATGATAAGAAAAGAAGATGGACTGAAGGATAGAGCTGGGGATTATCCCAAGAAGATGAAAGAGTATAAGATCTGAGAGAGAAATTTAGTAGAAAAGTTCAAAACCAGGTGTAAGAGAGAACACATCCCGGACTGTATGACTTTGGCTGAGGAATGTGGTTAGCAGTATGTGCATGTTGTTTGCTGTGACTGAATGATCTCCCTCCCCAGGAGGGAGAAACATCTCTTGAATTCACTGTTTGTGGGCAGGGAGGGCTGGGGCGCTCCAGGAGGGAAGTTAGTGTCAGACAGAACATGTTTGCACTTCCAGCTATTTACCTCCCAATGAGACCTGCATGCTATATTGGAAACAAATATACATGCATCTTACACAGTCGTGTTGGAAGTAAATGAAACACTTTTATAAAAGTAGTTGTGTCCTGGGAAGATTTTTTTTATAAATATAAAATATTTAATGATGCTGTATAGAGAAAACCAAACTTACTAAAAAATAACATTTTCCTTAAGGAAAAATACAACTAGATCATATGTAAATATGATGTGAAATTAACACCAGGCTAAATTTTAAACAGTGAAAAGTTTTCAATGGTCAAAACTTACTCTGTAGGGGTCGCCCACATCAACTGCTTCTATTAAGACTTCAGGTTAGTTGACACTTTTAATAACTTTAGCAAGTTCCAAACTGGAAAAACCAGGTGTTGCCAGTGGAGGTTGAGGTGAACTGAAAGGTGGGCGGGTGCCACCACGGCCAGCCAGCATAGAGATGCTGTGGTTAGTGCACTTCCTGGACCCGCAGTGCAGCCCTGCGCCTGCAGACAAGGGCTTCACAGTGCACTTTTCTGTTTTTCAGGATGAGTCTTCAAGCCATGAATGTAACCAGCGCACAGTTCTTCTGTATGGTGTGGGCAAAGCACGAGATGAAGCGAGGCATCAGCTGAAGAAGATTACCAGAGATATTTTGAAAATCCTAAATAAGAAGAGCACCACAGAGATGGGGGGTAAAGAGCCCGAATGCACTTGCTCCCATTGTGCTGGCTTATGTCCTCCCCCTTAGCGCCGTCTTTATCAAGTTTGTA
The DNA here is from genome assembly GCF_000147115.1 of Myotis lucifugus. NCBI lineage: Eukaryota > Metazoa > Chordata > Mammalia > Chiroptera > Vespertilionidae > Myotis > Myotis lucifugus. The sequence continues at coordinate 837,561 of NW_005871223.1, forward strand.
GATGGCAGTGTCCCCAGTGTTTCCTCTCCTGAATGACTGTCACATTGAAATATGAATAAGCACATTGAAATTTTAAGGCCTTGGTTCCATTTATAGTAATCCGTGTATTAAAATAGCACGTTTTATGAGTAGATGTAGGTAGTTTTTATTTTCTACTTTTTTTTACTTCCCGAATTTTCTACAGTAGTCAAAAATGAAGTATTGAAGAATGAGTTGGAAACCCCTTACTTTGGAAGTGATTCCCCTATTCTTTACCAGCCTTTTTCAAGCTTGTAGTTTGCTCTGGGTACTTATATTGCATGATAACTGAAAGTCATGACAGTGTAGTTGCTGATCTTTTCTTACATTATTCAGAGGAATAATCGCAATAGGTAATGGTGGCTACCGATATCACCAAATATTTACAAGTGAAAAAGAAAATTAGGCCTTTGCTCTATAATGCCTTCTTTACTTGGAATACTCTTTCCCCTGGCCTTTTACATAGTTTTAACAGTGAAGCTACACCTTTACATTATGTCACTACATTGCATAATTGAAATTTTGTAATTATCCACTTTACATTTCCCTAATTACTCTTTTCAAGGTTTGTTTATTTTATTAAGTAGTCATGATTTAAAATATGATATAGTATATACTCCACTACCACCAGTGGTATTTCTTTTCTACTACTTAAATAATACAAGGGGGGAGGTTTCAATTTTCCCTATGCAAACAGCACACTTCCTGCACTTGGTATAAGCCACCTCTAGAAACCCTACTTTGATGTTCAGTATGAAATAAATACTCTTTTATGAACCCCTCCACAGGGGATCCTTTAGACTTTAAGCAGATGAATTTCTAGAGCTTGTCCATGCTAGATCTTTCCTACAGGAAAGTGCAGATATAACTAATGCAAATAGCTCTCTTTCCTCTCCATCAATAGAGGGGCACAGGCAGAAACAAGGTACAAGGCTCTCTTTTCACTCTGAATGTCATGTTGCCACTGTATTAGTCACTGGCTAGTCCTCAGAGCACACACAATGGAAAATCGACCTTCATGTGATTTGCATCATGTTCCCTAACTTCCTTCTATTGCTGGTTAAGGACCTTGCACTTCACCAGCTTGCCAGGGGATAGCCAAGAGTCCTGGAAGGGAAATGAAACCCTGTTGTTGTTGGTTTGTCCTTATTGAGCTTGCAAAGAACACAATTGCTAAGAAAAACTGTTGATCTGTCCCTTTGCTTTTTTCTCTTTTTTTAAGAAAGAGGAAATGGGTTGCATTTAGAAGGTTGGATTTAGAAGCCGTGTTAAATAGGGAGCAGAGACTACTGAAACTCCTCTTTGTGTACTTGAGAATGGGGTGGACACTATCTCAGTTCAAAGGTTCAGTAATACATTTTTTTTTAAATTTTAAATTAATTTTAGAGTCTTTCCAGATCCTATGGAATTTTTGGTTTTTGGAAAACTGAGAGGGTAGGAAGAGGAAGGAAGCAATGTGGTATCTTTTTCTGTTGAGTCTACTTCCTTCCTTCATAGTTTTTTATGCCAGACTATAGTCTCTGCTATCTTTGTATCAGTTTCTTAAATAGGCAAGTCTTGCTTATGAACTCACAGAGACAACTGTTGTTCATGCTGCTTTTTGAGATACCACTGTGAAGAGGCATCTTCAAAGTGGATTTTTGTCTTTCCCTCATTTTAAAATTCCTCACCCAGAAATGTTTAATTAGATCTATCTTTTGATAGTCCACATTTAAGTCACTACTTAAAACCTAGTGTGCTCACCAGAAGCTAGCTAACTATTCTTAGATTAAGGAAATTTGCGCGCTTTTGTCAGTGAAGATGAGCATTGATAAGGCAGGAAAAGGGAGCTTGTGTAAGCATGTATTTGATTTCTGGCTACACTAAAAACATGATTTTTAGGAACTCCATTAGGAGTGTTATCACATCAACCAGGCTTTATCTAGGGGCATTTATAATCTAAAACTTTTATGACATTTCCAGTTGAAGGTGGTCAAACCTATTTTACATTTATATGACTAGTCCAGTGGTTCTCAACCTTCTGGCCCTTTAAATACAGTTCCTCATGTTGTGACCCCCAACCATAAAATTATTTTCGTTTCTACTTCATAACTGTAATTTTGCTACTGTTATGAATCGTAATGTAAATATCTGATATGCAGGATGGTCTTAGGGGTCGCGACCCACAGGTTGAGAACCGCTGGACTAGTCCGTCATCTTTGTGTTTCAATGGTGCATCTTTTGAAAATATTAATGAGGTTTATCAAACTAGAAGGCCAAAACTTGCAGGGTTTAAAGATTTTGAAAAAAAGACAACCAAAATTAAGCAACTAAAGAATAATAATATCTATTACTATGAATTATGACTGTTATCATGTGAATATTAAAATAAAGTATTACATTGAAAACCACCACTAATATTTTTATATTTTTAAAAATGAATATGAATTGCCAATAACCAATTGTATATTTTTATGTGAGATTTTAAGAAGTTAGCTATAGCTTATTAGCATAAACAAACAAAAGAGATGCATCTGTGAGTTCTCATGATGGATCTACTTCCTCATCTGTGTTATTTTAGTTTGTGTTTTTGCTTTGGTCCCAGGAAGGACTAAATAATTATCTTAACTTCAGTTTTAAAGCACATTGTACCCAACATGGTTGATGTGTGCTTTCAGCCTTGGATCAGTGGGGTTAGTTAATGAAAAATTCCAAACTTGGATATTTTAAACATGCTCATGACACGTGATCAGCTAAATGGAAAACTAAATAGGTTTAATGAACTTACTAGTTTTCGTTCTTTGGTGTTATTGGTAAAAGTGGCACCGAATTGTACCTTATGTTGCTCGTCACCTTTTAATTCTGATTTACTCTGGTTTCAGGGCTTGTTTGTTTGTTTGTTTTAGGAAATGAACAGAAAAAAAGCCAGAGTTTTTATTTGGTGGGCAGAGGGAAGACTTTGGTGAGGGCTTAAATTGTAATTGCTTATTGTTGAAAGGGAAGTATCCTGTCTTCTAATGTTATTTTTTAACATCATTACATTTGTCATTAACAAAATCTTACGCTGTTTAGTGAAGTCGTTGTTAGTTTAATAGAGGGGTGTAATAACCTTTGTCTCTGAATTAAACTTTTCCAAATAAAATGTGAGGGATTAGGCAAAAAAAAAAAAAAAAGCACAAAAACCCTCTTAAACATAACAGTATGGTGATTGCGGGGGGGAGTCGGGGGACAGGTAGAAGAGGGCCGGGCAGAAATGTGAGTGATCGTGCTCTTGTCACCGTAGCCTTTGACTAGTTAGAATCCTTGTGTTGTAAATGACCTTAGGCATCATATAATCCAACCTTTTCTTGTTGTTTTTAGATTTATCTTTGTATACACATACATTACAAAATATTTAAAAACTAAATCTAATTATTTTTGGATGTTATCCTTTAAACTTTTAAGAAAGAACAAAGAGTCCCTCTGGGATAGCATATTTTAAAACATTTTTATTGTAATTTTTTCAAAGTTCTTTATGCTAAAATAAGTGTTGCATTTTCCCATTAATGTGGAGGAATTTTATTTTTTTCTACCCCTAAAATAGTTAGGAATCATGTGTGTAAATTTTCTTTTTTACGTATTAAGCTGTTTGGGAAAATATCACAGTAAGTCTCCTAAGAAGATGCCAGTGAAGCTTCCTATTAAATCAGAATGAGCCTGGGTGATTTCCCCACTTCCTTGTTAAGGTCTTCTATTTCAAAAGTCAGTTAGTTAGAAATGTTCCTGGAGGTGCTGGTCATAGTAACCAAAATCTAGAAACAACTCACTGTAAAGTATAAATAAATAGTGGTGTAGTCAAACACTGGAATATGGTACAAAGTGGGAAGTATTAATTTTAGGACAAATTAATATTGCAATAACAATATGGATTAATCCAGAAACACAATGTTGAGTGAAAGATGCCAGATATTAGATGTATATATTGTATGGTTGTATTTATATAAAGTTCCGAGGTGGGCAGTATTAGTCTAAGCTGTTAGGAGTTGGGATCTCTGTCCCGGTGGGAGAGAGAAGTAGCTGGAGGGGAACCCATCAAGTGTGTAGTGTTCTGATATGTGATTTTGTGATTTGAGTTTCATTACAAGTGTATTTAATTTGTAGAGATTCATAGAGTTTGTGCACTTTTTTTGTCTGTATGTTATATTTCAATAAAAACAGTATCATTGAAAAATCAAGAGTTTCTGTTGAATGAAAAATAATGTGTTACTATATGTTTATTAGTTGGAGATGAAGGACCAAGAGCCAGGAAGAACAGACAGGAGGCATTTCCAACGCTGGAGACTGTGTTCACAAAACTTCAGCTCCTTTCGTATTTTGATCAGCATCAAGTAACATCTCAGGTAGCCATTTAAAGCTGTTTATTATACATTTGGGATATTCATATTTCCTTAAAAGTCTCCTATGTAGTATATGTTTCTGGCCTTAGTTGGTTTTATAAATATGCTTTTAAAACATATTTGGAAGCATCTCCAACTATTGAGTAGCTCAGTTTTAAGGGTCAGGTTGTCTTCCTCAGAAGAATTAATTTTTATTTTGAAAATATTTTACCTTATGGTAATAATCAACATTATGTAAAATATCTCTAATGTAATGCTCATGTTTTTACACCATGGTCCTACATTGCTATTAATAAGGGAGAAATCTGTTCATGATAAATAAAGTACAGTTGAGAAGAAACCAACTCTGTTTTATTTTATAAATCCATTGATATTCAAATAGGAATTATCTGGAAATTAATTAATACTTCAAGTCATCATGGGTCTAGATCTTATGATGACTTGGCTTATTTCTTCAGTTATAGTTGCAGTAAGGAAGTCAATTTGTACATGGTTTGGGTTTCTGTAGAAATAGGTTTTAACTGTCTTATAAGTAGAATCGCATATAAATTCAAATTTCTTAATAAATAAAAATCATTTGGATATTGGCCTTATCATTATTTTCACCTTTTTGGCACAGATCTCTAACAATGTGCTGGAGCAGATCACAAGCTTTGCGTCCGGGACTTCCTATCACCTCCCTTTAGCTCACCATATTCAGCTCATCTTCGACCTCATGGAGCCAGCACTGAACATCAATGGGCTAATTGACTTCTCAATACAGGTGTCAAAGAGACCCTGCTTCTCTCATTTTAGGAAAGAAAATGTACCAGGCATTGTCCAATTAAAAATGAGCCACCCAGTGCATTTTTTAATAATTGAGACATTCTGAATCAACTGTATTCAAATAGCTTTTTAATTGCAGCTTTGTTCATAGTTTTCAGTTAAATAATTATAATACTGTGCTAAAATATATACTAGTAATAGTCATTAAAAAATGGGAATGTTTTGAGGGTATTTTTTTGTCTTTTTATTACTTTGAGAAAGATGAAAGGTTGTTTGCGGTTTATAATAGAGTATATTTTAGGTTAAGAGCAAAACAATAGAACCTTATAATTTGATTTGCCCTGCTATATTTCATATATATATATATATATATATATATATATATATATATATACACACTTGAGTATATTTCTTATGTTGTTAGTAAATAGAAATGAAAGTTGGTTTCTATTGCTTATTCTCTTAATAATCTCTGTTTGTTTTATTAAAAAGAAGGGGAAAAGGAGAAAAAAGTGAGAGGTGGAATGTTCTCTGAAATTATTCAGTCTAGAGCTTTAGCTTTGGGCTGCCATAAAGTGTTGGTAACTACTTTAGTATTGGATACTTTCTAACTGCATGTACCTTGGTGTCTACATAAAAGAAAAACTCCATAATTTGGTAAAGGATAAAAAATGAAAATCATTGTAATTCACTGGGTGTGTTTTTCTGAGACAGATTATGTATATGTATATGGCCCTGGGGCAGGATAAGGGTCGAGATAAAAGTATTACTAGAATGACTCAATACATGCATGGTTTTTAAAAATAAATGCTTTCCTATGTGCTTTGGCAGCTACATTTTCATCTGATCTTTTCTCTCATTGTAGTTACTAAATGAACTGAGTGTTGTGGAAGCCGAACTGCTCCTGAAATCCTCCAGCCTCGCAGGCAGCTACACCACGGGCCTCTGTGTCTGCATCGTGGCTGTTCTCAGGCGCTACCACAGCTGTCTGATCCTGAACCCGGAGCAAACAGCCCAGGTGTTTGAAGGGTTGGTATATTAAGTATCATTACTGTTTCACATCGTATAATGTATAATTGTGATGAAATATTATAGTATTATAATATTATCTAATCTAATAAAAGACAAACATGCAAATTGACCGTACCTTCCCTACGCCTTAAACCACACCCACCAGCCAATCAGAGCGACTATATGCAAATTAACCCAACCAAGATGGTGGCCGGCAGCCACGGAGCTGGAGTGAGCAGGAGGCTTGGTTGCTCCAGTGATGGATGAAGCCAAGCTTCCTGCCTGCCGCGGCCAGCTCTGAGCTCCACTCAAGGCAACAAAGTTTCAATTATAGAAGATAAATAAATCCCAGAATAAAAAAAAAAAAAGAAAAAAAGAAGAGGCTGGGAGCTTCCATCGCCGGGGGGCTTGGCCAGCCTGAAAACGGCCATCAGCCCCTCACCCAGACTGGCCAGGCAACCCAGTGGGGACCCCCCCACCCTAAAGGGGGTGTGGCCAGCCTGAAAATAGCCATCAGCCCCTCACGCAGGCTGGCCAAACTTCCATGGGGTGAGGGTCTCCACTGAGGGGGACTTGACCAGCCTGCAAACAGCCATCAGCCCCTCACCCAGGCTGGCCAGGCACCCCATTGGGGACCCCCACCCTGAAGGGGGTGTGACCAGCCTGCAAACAGCCATCAGCCCCTCACCCAGGCTGACCAGGCACCCCAGCGAGACCCCCACCCTGATCCGGGACACCCTTCAGGGCAAACCAGCCGGCCCCCACCCATGCACCAGGCCGCTATCCTATATAATAACAGGGTAATATGCAAACTGACCCTAACAGCAGAACGACTGGGAATGACTGGTCACTATGACACACACTGACCACCAGGGGGCAGACGCTCAATGCAGGAGCTGCCCCCTGGTGGTCAGTGCTCTCCCACAGGGGGAGCTCTGCTCAGCCACAAGCCAGGCTGACGGCTGCCAGTACAGTGGTGGTGGTGGGAGCCTCTCCTGCCTCCTCAGCAGCGCTAAGGATGTCTAACTGCAGGTTAGGCCTGCACCCCCCTTGCAAGTGGCCATCCCCCAAGGGCTCCCGCGCTGCCAGAGGGATGTCTGATTGCCAGCTTAGGCCCGATCCCCTGGGGATCGGGCCTAAGCCAGCAGGTGGTCATCCCCCGAGGAGTCCCAGACTGCGACAGGGCACAGGCCGTGCTGAGAGACCCCCCCCCCCATCGAGTGCACAAATTTTTGTGCACCGGGCCTCTAGTAGTATAATATTACTAGAGGCCCGGTGCACAACATTTGTGCACTGGGGGGGATGTTGTACATGGGGGGGGGCGGGATTCCTCAGCCCCGCCTGTGCCCTTTCGCAGTCCGGAAGCCCTCAGGGGCTGTCCGACTGACAACTTAGGCCTGCTCCCCATGGAGAGCAGGACTAAGCCGTCAGTCGGACATCCTTAGCGCTGCAGTGGAGGCGGGAGAAGCTCCCGCCACTGCCACTGTGCTAGCCAGCTATCAGCCCAGCTTCTGGTGCACTCCCACAAGGAGAGTGCACTGACCACCAGGGGGCAACTCCTGCATTGAGTGTCTTGCCCCCTGGTGGTCAGTGTGTGTCATAGCAACCAGTCATTTGCTGTTCGGTCGATTTGCATATCAGCCTTTCATTATATAGGATAGTATAGTATAGTAGAGAAAAATAGTATTGATATTTATTTCAATAAAGAGATATAACATAGTTAAAGAATACTTTTGTAAGAAAACATGTACCAAAGAAAAGTTATAAGAATGAAAAAGTATTTTCTTTTTTTAAAATGTGTGATTCCTTTCTCCCCTTTCTCTTTTCCTTTCTCTTTACCATCCTGCCTTACTTCCCTCCCCTGGTTTCTACAAATACAAGCCTGTCATTTATAGCACTCTGTCATCTGCCCTACCCAGTATCGTGGGTAATTATGAATGGCACACATGTGACAACTTTTTTGTTCATGTAATTTCAGTTTATATTTGGAGAATCCAACACTGAATAAGCTTTGCATGCATTGTCATTTTAGAGATTTACTTCTTTAACTTCATTGTTTTAAATAAACTAAACCTATCTTTTGATAAGATAATCGAAACAGTGACTTTCTTGATTCTTAGTCTTTTTTGGTTTGTGTGAATTGTAGTATGAGGTTTTCTCTACTACTACTAGTGGGTTAATAATTACCTAATACCATCCCCATTAGAGACTGAGGTTACAGGGACCTGGGTAGAATAATTAGCTCTCAAAAAACCCTATACTGTGCTCCTTTTTGTCCACCGAAGACTCACTCCTTTCCCAGGCTTTTATATAAAAAAAGAAAACCTGTTTTTCTTTTTCTTCCATTTTCCTCCTGGGTTCAAAAGAAACATGGGGGTCTTTGGTTCTATAGTACTCTTTTTTTGTGATCTAATACATGTAATCAATTTATACTCTATTCAAGAGTAACATCCATTTAACAGCAGCTCTCTCAGGGAAAAGGAAGTGCTATCACATTAATTATGCATGAAGATTATTAAGTGAAATCTGAAATATCCAAGATAGTTTCACATGTGAAAAAATTAACATGTTAGAATTCAGGAAATATAGGACTGTTTAATATGGCCCTCAACTACCCTGTGAAGTTGAATAATTAATACCACTTTACAAGTGAAGAGACTGGAACTCAGGCTTGTTAAAGGAAGTGGTTGGCGAAGGGATATACCCAGCATCACATCACTAAATCTCCCAGGCTGCTGAAAGTCTTTCGAACTAGGAGCTCACTCATGCTGTCTAATCTACACCATGCTTTTTAAACTGCATGAAACCCATTAGTTGGTCATTAAATGAATATAATAGATTTTTGACAAGCATATTTTTTATTTTTGTTTATTTTGAAATTCATTTCAGTATTTATTTTGACATTTTAAATTTATTTTATAAAATGTTCATAAAATTATATTTAATATTAACTTTATTATATTTTTACTTTATCGTACATAGTAAGGGTATTTTACCCAAAATTATTATTTTTTTTTCTGTACTTATATGAATGGATATACTGGATCTCAGTGTAAAATGTTTTTCTTTCCAATGGCAAGTGAAAAAAAAATGAGGAAAACATTGATTACAAACATTGACTGTTATACTCCCAATAAATGTTTATTTACAAAATAATTCTTTGCTTTTTGGGTTATATTTGGAATTTTTTGTTTATATAGTTAACTGTTGATTGAATCTGTTTTCCATAATTATGTGACTCTTTTGCTATAATTGACAGCTTATATCTGCTGCCCACTGGCCCCGTTTGCTGATGCCATTTCATAGAGTTTGGAATGCTATATTGCCATTTCCTCTTGTACTTTCCTGAGTTCCACATCTGGTATTTGTGATTCCTTCTTGGCCTAAGTATCCTAGGCTCCCTCTGGCTTCACCCTGTTCTCTAAATAGTGGAGTGAACTGTGGCTTGGGAATATGGAGACCTAAGCTCTCTTGGATCTGCTGTGAACTCGCTCTTAGCCTATGAGCAGGTTACTTTACTTTTCTGAGCCTTAGAGCCCTCTTTGTAAAATGAGGAAGATGAGTCAGTTCATTTGTAAAGCCCATTTGAGCTTTAATAACCTGAACCATCACGCTATCATAGGCTGAACCCTTTAACAGAATGCAAGTGGTGGTGGCATCAGATTCACGAAGAGGGGGCTGGACCACTTTTTTATCTCTGTGTTATATGAACTTTTGTGTTGTATGAACTGGGGTGAAAGAGGCCATAGTTAGGATTTGGGGAAATGGCACAGATTGCAGCAGCAGTGGTACTTTGAACTGAAAGACTTCAGGGAATGTTTCTAAGGGGAAGGGGATTTGGTTCTTATATGAGATAAACTAATGTAAATTTGTTTCTAGTTTGGAGAAACAAGGGAAATGTGACCTCTAACTGTGAATTCACCAGGTTCGTGTGAGCACCAGCTCATGGTTTAAAAATGGATTTCCCAGATTTACTGATTAAGAATTGTTCCTTAACAAAGAAGTAGATTTGGGGATCTTTGAAAATTCACTGAATTAGTGAATTTTTTTGCTGAGGAGAGATTCTCTACTTTAACATTCCTTTATGTTCTAGTCACAGCAACTTAATTGATAGATTCATTCATTTATACTTTCTGTATGGAGGAATTTCTATTTTTCTTGTTGTTAATGCCATTTTTGAAGTTTTCTAAAAAAAATCTAGTATTTTAATATTATAATAAGCTGATATTTTTCTTAATTATTTACTACTGTTATAATGATTAGTGTCAACAATCTAATACTTTTTTATACAAGTAATAAATGGACATATTCTCTAAAAAATTTAAACAGTAGCTTATGTATTAGCAACATGTATATCTCACTCCTCACATGCTGTCTCCTCAGGCTGTGTAGTGTGGTAAAGCATGTTGTGAATCCCTCAGAGTGCTCTTCTCCTGAGAGATGCATCTTAGCCTACCTCTATGATCTCTACGTGTCATGTAGCCACCTCAGAAGTAAATTTGGAGACCTCTTCAGGTGGGTAGAAGAAAATCAAAAGAATAAGGGTAGGGTTATATCTCTATTTATTAGTGACTAGACCAATATTGTCATCCTTTTTAATAGTGAAAGTTAGTCATAATTATATCTGCCAGAATTCATATTGAGTTACCTTTCATTGTATCTATAACCTTATTACAAATGCGTGTTTAACTGTGATTGCGATTTTGAGATAAACTTGTGATACAATATTTTATATTTTGCACTTGCTGTTACCTCACTGGGAACATTGTTTCCCACTTTTGTGTGCACTCACTTTCTCACTTTGTTTCTCTGCTTCCATTATCATCCTGTTTGAAACAGCATCCCTGACTCCCTTTCATTCTCTGCATCTTAGCACTTGCTACCACCACAGGTACACAGATGTTGGAAAATACATACTTATTTAATGTTATTTCGAGGAAACTCGGATTATTAATTATAGGAGACAGTCATAACTGGCAAAATAAATTTAGAATCTAGAAGGAGGTAAGGAAAGCACGATCAGTTACGGTTTTCTCTGCTCCATATTTTGCACCCATTTGTTTGTAAATCCTATGAGCTAGCTCTACCTTCCAGGTATAGTACCGAGAATCTGACTCCTCTTCATTGCTCTGTCACGACCACCATGGTCATCTCCTGGTTAGACCATTGTGTAGCTCTTCTCACTGGTTTCCCCTCTTGCCTCCTTGACTCTCTTGAGCATATTATCAACACATCTACTAAAATCATCCTTTTAAAACAAGAACAATAAAGTTTTCCAATGGCTTCTCATCTATTCAGAATAAAAACCTCTGAAGTCATTACCTAGCCTTTAGGACCTACTGGATCTGATTTTCTCTTCTGCCTTTTCCCCCTTGTTCCATTCTGACTATGTGCACCTCCTTCCTGGTCTTCAGACACTCTGAGCAACCATTGTAGGGCATTTGCACTTGCTATTACCTCTCTTGTGTTTTCCCTAGTTGCATGCTCACGTCCACAGTTCATTCACAGCTTTCCTCCCAACCACCCCTTTTATTTATTTATTTATTTGTTTGTTTTAAAATATATTTTTATTGATTTCAGAGAGTAAGGGAGAGGGAGAGAGAAATATCAATGATGAGAGAGAATCATTGATTGGCTGCCTCCTGCACGCCCCCAACTGGGGATCAAGCCTGCAATCAGGGCATGTGCCCTTGACCGGAATCGAACCTGGGACCCTTCAGTCCGCAGGCCAACGTTCTATCCACTGAGCCAAACCAAGTAGGGCCCAACCACTGCATTTTAAATAGCATACCCCTCTGCCTACACTGTCATTCTTTGACCTTAGCACTAACCCTGGCACATTGCATATTTATTTATCATCTCTCTCCTTCCTAGAATGTAAGCTTACCAACAGTAGAAAGTTTTTCTGTTTTATTCGCTGCTATGCCCCAGTACCTGGAAGAGTGTCTGGCACATAGGAAGCACTAAAAAAATGTCTGTTAAATAAAAGATATATACAAAAATATCATGAAACTTTTCATGGTATCAATAGGGAAAAATGTGAAAGTATGTCTCCATGAATGGTTAGGTTTCAAAATAATCCCTTACAGGGATGCTGTTTGAGTGAATCTGATGAAACATCTTTTCACAGAAATTATGTAAGAGCAGTAATAACCTGTGTCCTGCTGCTTTTTCACACAGAGCTTTCAGTTGGCAGTTTTTAGAGAGCTTTCTCATACGTGATTCACTTGAGGCAACAGCCCTGTTCTTAATAGTGAACTTCCAAGAAAGCTCCAGGAGCCCTAACGCTCCTGCCGGGCAGTGTAAATGAGTTCATTCCAGTCTTGTAACCTGGGTGCGTGGAGATCAGGAGACCAGCTTGCACTGAGGGCTGCTCGGGATCAGCACAGGGGTGCCCCACAGCTGTGACACTGGCTGAGGTTCCCTTGATTAAGAAGTGGCAGAGAAACAGTTGTCCCAGGAAACCTGGAAGTCAGACATTATTTGCAGTTTGGGATTAAGAAATATGGCCCAACAAAAGCTAGATATGCAGAGAGATTTCTGTTAATATACTAATAAACCAGTTTTAATAATTGGATCTGAAGCACCATCTATAAAGTTGTGGAAGAGAAATATTTGGGGGACATATTCACACCTACCACTGATTGAGCTGCTGCTTGTGCCAAGCACGGCACTGGGCTATTTCCATCAAGATCCTTACTCCACTCAACAACCCCAGGAAGTTTAAATGATGTTCCTATCACCAAATGATTGTTCCTCATCCTAATTAATAAATGATGAAACTTAGACTTGAACATAAGTAATTTTGGCCTCCAGGTGTGTGTTGCTTTCATCACTCTATCGGAGTCTATCGGGTTTTTTGATACAGGCAATTTCAGAAGGGAAATACCTAGGTTATTTCCTTAAATCCATATATGCCTGCACAGAGAGTGGTAAGAATCTGAGAGTGACCGAGGTAGCAGCTGACTTTTTAATAAAACATAGACGCTCACCTGGAAAGAGTCTAATAAATGAAATAGGAAGCCTAGAAATGGAGGGCGAGGAGACTTTCCCATGAGCCATAGAGTTCAGAAAAAGTGAGCATTCCTGGCTGGAGGTCGGCAGAATTCTTTTGTTTCTAAAGGCAGGAATGAATAGCATGTTAGAATTAAGTGGGAGGCTGAATAAAATAGACAATGCTTCACTACTTGCAGAAGACTGTTTCCTCCAACACTCAGTGAATTGGGAGGTGGAGGAAACCAAGGATGTGGTGTTAGGGAGGGAATCAGCAACGAGCTGATTTTATTTCATCTTTAGTGGGAAAATGAAATGAATTAGGAACTATTGCTAAGTGAGAATGAAAGAAAAGTTAAGTAGAAAGTTGGCAAGAGTTTTTAAGTCAGAAACTGGAGATTTTAAAAGCCCTGAAGACTGTATAGCATCCATCATTTTGAGCAGGTCATAACTCTAGATGGTAAATGTGCATCCTTCAGTGACCACTGAGGAGTTTTTACATAATTTACCTGGAAAGAAAGATAGTGTAGATCACAATTACTGCCATTTAGTGGGTAGGTTTAGTCCTCTCTAATGGACCAGTGCTTCCCAAGCACTTTTGGCACCTGGATTTACCTGGAACAGCATTTTAAACATACAGATTCAGTAAACCTACAGAGGTCCAGGAGTCTTTATGGTTAACAGACCACCCAGAGGTGATTCTGAAGGAGGAGGTTTTGGTAAACCACAAATTGAACAATCTCTGTTTTCTTAAAGCAGTTGGCAGTGGCAACAGTTTAGGGTAAAGAGTGTTATTTGTATGCCTTTTCATTTTTAAAGCAATCATTTCTGGGTACTATTTATGTAGGTGTATAACACTAGGGGTAAAAAGCCATATGTTGCCTTCATCACAAATAAATTTGCTGCCAAAAAGTTAATCTAAAAGAAAAAGATTCTCTGCTGCATAAGAGAGCTCCTGAATAGAGGTGGATGCTGCTTGTGAACTCATGTCCACAGCAATAGGAAGGAATAGCTGAGTATACATGGGATCTGAGCTTTGAAATCAGATTGTCCCTCAGCTCCATCTGCAGAGCCAGATTGGATCAGATACTTTCTAATTCCCTTTGTACTTCTAACATTCTATGTCATATTCAGATATAACTCACTGAAACATACTCTGTTTTCATGATAAGCCAGCCTCTTAAAAATCTCTTAATCATGCTACAAGACAGAACATGATAAACTTTTAGGAATAATAGTTTATTCACTCTTATTTAATTTGTGTATCATCCATTTCCCCCAACTGGAATGCAAGCTCCTGGAGGGCAGGGAATGAGCCTCTCTTTCACAGCTCTGACCACTTGACCTCTGCTGGATACCCTGTACCTAGAGGAATAGTTTTGCAGGATATGTAATTACTACTAAGCCCTGAATTATTCCTGATGTTTAGTCTAACCTATTTTTATTCTTAAGTAATAACACTTTGCAACTACTGTTTAGAGATAGTTGTTGAAAGCCTTAGTAAATTCTTTTATTTTTGAAACATAAAATGTAGAAAAAATTAGAAAATAATTAAGATTAGTAACCAAGTTCTTATTCTTGTTTTGTTCTTCACAACCCATTCAGCAACTATTTATTGACCAACGAATACATTCCAGGCACTGTGTTCAGTGCTGATTATTAAGAAATTGGAATCAAGAACTCAATGTGACTCTTTTATAAGAATACATTACAATTGCTACCATTTAATCTGTCCTTAAATTAACTAACTTTCTAGTTATTCTAGTGTTTTTTTTTCTTAACTCTTCTTCTTGTAACCTCAGTAGTGCCTGTTCAAAAGTTAAGCAGACCATATATAATAATGTGATACCTGCTAATTCTAACTTGCGATGGGATCCGGACTTCATGATGGATTTTATTGAGAATCCTTCAGCTTGTAGCATCAACTACTCTATGCTAGGCAAGATCCTCAGTGACAATGCGGCCAATCGCTACAGCTTCGTCTGCAATACACTCATGAATGTATGTATGGGCCATCAGGACGCTGGAAGGTGAGCTGAGTTACCCTGAAATTTGTGACTAACCACAGTTGTTGCTTTGGTGCTACTTTGAAATTAACTTCCTTAGTAATTGCCTAGGCTGACAGTTGAATGTTGTTTTCTCTCTTTTTTTTGTATATTATTTTATCTGCTCTGTACTATGATTTCCTTAACCCAAGAGACAAAAACATATACAAGAAAAAATACAAATAAAAATTGTCTATATTTTAAAAATACTGTATTTAGGCCTACCTAAATTACATAGTTTCTAAAAAAAAAAATTTATGTTCTTAAAAGGTCATTGTATAGGTTAAGTTTTTTCACAGAGTAATTGACATCTGTAATGGTTATTGTTTGTTGTTTACCAGCATTAAAAACAGAAAACATTTAAAGCCATTCACTTTTATCTTCTCCGGATTCTACTAGGTTATTTGTCAAGTGGGTATTTATTATATCCTTGACTATAAGAAATGAATGACTTGTTTATGGTAGTGAAATATGTGTTCTTAAGTATGTCACATGCAGTATTTCTTTTTTGTTACTTTATACTGTGTCTGTTCTTTTTCTTCTTTCTAGGATTAATGACATAGCCAATTTCTCCTCCGAGCTGACAGCATGCTGCACTGTTCTTAGTTCAGAGTGGCTGGGAGTTCTGAAGGCTCTCTGCTGTTCTTCCAATCACGTGTGGGGGTTCAATGATGTACTTTGCACAGTAGATGTAAGTGTTCTTTTTCACTTAAAAACTCAACTGCAATTAAATATTTAGTTAGTGAGCAATATTTTTTAATTGACTCAACCCTTAACTGAAATATAAAATTTTTTTCCTTTTCTCACTTTAAGCAGTATACCAGAGTGTGGTTGGTGCTGTGTTGCATGAGAATGTCCAGGCTCAGATTCATTGGGGCATCCAGTCTTTCTTAGTGATTGTGTCTGGAAGTGATGAAAATATACCCATTTATATCACAGATTTCCTAGAATATCATATGCATGATATGTGAATTTCTTAAAAATCCATCTTAATTCTTTACCTATTTTTGCCTATCACTTCTTGGTGTGATCTTTTGTATGTTAATATATCGTACATATAGAACAATTTTATACATTTAAAAAAAATACCTCCCAGTTGAAGTTGAACTTCCTAGTTCTGATATCTCAAGTCTGGGTTGGACAGTCCTACTCCATTCTGTGTCTCGCTAAGATTTTAGGCATGTCAAACTCCTACCTGTGGCCTGCTTTTCTAGACAGGAAAGACACATATTTTTATCTTTAACATTGTTCCTTAACCTCTTAGTTGTTTTTGTTATACTTTACCTCTAGTTAGTTCACTCATCTATAAAATTGGAATTAACAGTAGTATGAACCTCATGGTGTTGTGCAGTTAAATGAGGTGACTTTTTGTAGATTGCTACCCACACTCCCTGGCATATACTACAACTTAATATTAAGGTTGCTATTATAGCTTTTTAAATTGTTATTATTATTTTCTGCCAAAGTCTTGTGAAATCTGTAAAGGTAGAGGTTATATTATGAATGAAATAACTTTTCTTCCTCTTTTCTCTCCTTTTAAAATTTAGGAGTCAATTGTAAATTTTCAGAGTTATTTTTAAAACTAATTTACTTATATTAAAGACTCATTACTTTGTTATCCCTGAATAGAACCCCAAACCATTACTGAGGCTTGTGTTTTAACTAGGGCAACCTCCAGGTTTTTCCTTGCTTATTAATGGCTACCCTTAAATGACAGATCCTACTGAATTTTGCAGAAAAGTTGTATTTTTGCTACATCTTTTAGGGATTTCTTGATTTTTTTTTTCTGATTTTTTTTTTTCAATTATTTGTACTCAAGATGAAGCCCAGTGTCTTCTTACAGCACTGGGATGTGGGTAAACCTCATTTGTTGTCTTATAAAGTAGAAATAGGCCTAGAGGAGAATACTCATGCTACGTTTCATTCACTCATTTGAGGATCTGAAACCTCATTGGTGTTGCCTACATTCTCTTAGATATTAATCTTAGCTGTTACTGAAGAGGGTGTTAGGTATTAAAACGTGTCAATGTTTTTCTTGAAGGTGAGTGACCTTTCATTCCATGATTCACTAGCTACTTTCATTGCTATTCTGATAGCACGACAGTGTTTCTCCTTGGAGGACGTCGTGCAGCACGTGGCACTGCCCTCTCTCCTCGCGGCAGGTGAGGTGGCATCCGGGACAGCGTGGGCATGTGATGCTGGTCTTGGTGGGATGGTGTCTAACTAGTGAAACCCAGTGAGGGTAGTATTCAAGGGCACGTGCATTGGGCCGTGGTGTGGCCTGCAGGTAAAGATGGTAGAATTGTATATCTTGTTCTACCCAGAGCACTGTGACTCCCTGGATGTTGGTACCTGGTTTTGAGGAAGCACGTACATTCGAGTTTCTCAGGAAAATGTAGCTGGTGTCTTACTTTTTACCATAAGTAGCATGTTTTCACATTATTCCAGAAAGTTTAGCTTAATAGCAAGCCTGGAGACATGTTCTTGAACATGTGAGGAAACTTGCTTTGGAAATCCTTCTTCCCCAGCTTGTGGAGACGCGGATGCCGAGCCCGGGGCCAGGATGACCTGCCGCCTCCTGCTCCATCTCTTCCGAGCCCCCCAGGCCTGCTTATTACCTCAAGCAGCCGGTGAGCTGATAGCCCCAAACCTCTGATTATGTTTTCATTTGCAGCTCCAGGTTCTCAAATGACCAAGTAGGCTGTTCATTCTGTAATTTCCTTCCTGACTTTGGGGGGCCTGCTTGAGGGTGATGAAGGGGTGCAATGATGCCACTGAGAGGGCTGTCAACACCTTTCATTTATGTAATATCAGGATGTGTTGAGAAACTCAAATCCAGAGTTAATAAACAATAAAAATACTTTTGCTCTTAGGCCAGCCATGCTGGTGGGCAGAGTGATCCTCTAACATACTATGCATGTTAGTTGTGAACCACAGCATAGCAGCTTAGGACAGTGATTCATTTATGTTTTTACTAAAGGGAAAACATCTAGGGATGCTGGTAAAATCTGTTCCTAAAGATAATTTCCATGTTAGGGTGTGTGTGTGTGTGTGTGTGTGTGTGGAGAGAGAGAGAGAGAGAGAGAGAGAGAGAGAGAGAGAGAGAGAGAAGAGAGAGACCATCAGCATAAATGGATGAAAATCCTAATGTTTTTGACACATCTCTCTAAGGAGCAAAGACATTATTATTTTAATAGTAAAAAAAGAAACAGTTAAGTACAGGGTGCTGGCAATGTTTCTTAGTGAATTCATGAAGCATCAATTAAAGCTAGCTAATGGCAATTAAGCGCCCACAGTCTAACAGTGAAAAGCCCTATGACTGTAAATGGTTACAAAACACTGTTAATAATGGTGATGAGACGATGAAAGGCTTGTTCTTTGTTCTCATAGGCAAAACTTTCCCTGGAATAAGATCATCTTGTGATAGACACCTTTTAGCTGCTGCTCACAACAGCATCGAAGTGGGAGCAGTGTTTGCTGTTTTAAAAGCAATTATGATGCTTGGTAAGACTATCTTGGCACTAAGCTTGGTTAATCACCAGAAGTTTAATTCGATTTAATAGTAATAGAAATGTTTTGTTGTTGTTGTTGTTGTTGCTGCTGTTGTTGTTGGCTTTCCCCAAGTCCAAGTCCAGTTGTACTCCCAGAAGTCTGTCCCTTACCTACAACACTGGTGGAATTTAAATATATTTTTTGGTGGGGTTTTAACTGCATGCTATCTCATTCTGATGTAATACAGATCCTCAGACCTCCTAGCTTGTGTTGCCTTCATTTGTTGGCATAAGTCACACTTTGTGATGGACACAGAAAACTTGATGACCTAGTCAAAGGTTTAAATCCCACGTTATATTCTAGGAGTAAATCACCAGAAAACCTGGGTTTCAATCATAGTGTTTCTGCTTCCACTGTAACCCTGAACAAGTTTATAACCCTGTACCATAGTTTTTTCATCAATCAGGTGATAATTGCATTGAGATTGATATTACTGATAAATCAGTATTACATAGCATAATCCTATCTAATAAAAGACAAAAAGGGTAATTAACCGTACCTCCGCTACGCTTCCCATTGGCCAATCAGGGCGATATGCAAATTAACTGCCTAGAAAGATGGCGGTTCACCGCCAACAAAGATGGCGGTTAATTGGATACACGCAGTGATGGGAGGCGAAAGGGGAAAGATGGAAGAACGGTGATCAGAAACCCAGGCGGCAGGCAAGAGCTGGGGGGGCAGGCAAAGGCCGCCTTTGCCCGCCCCCCAGCCAGTGATCGCCATCGGAAAGCCGGGCAGCAGGCCAGGCGGCACCCCCTGACCGGGGTGCCGGCTGGCCTGCGGTCCATGATCCCCATGGCGATCGGAGGGAGAGAGAGCCGGGGCACAGGCCAGGTGGTAACCCCGGATCCCTGGGGGCGGGGTTGCCGGCTGGCCTGCGGCCCCATGATCCCCATTGAGATCGGAGGGAGAGAGAGCCAGGGCGCAGGCCAGGCGGCACCCGGGGACCCCAGCATCTGACATGCAAAGGTCGGGGATGAAATGACTTTTCCCAACCACATCTGCAAATATCCTGGGGAAGGCATCACTGAAGAGTTCACAACTCTCTTACTTGGCAAGGAAGAAAAAAGTTGGCAACGGAAACAATCCCTTACATCAAAGTTAAGGTCCCTCTGGGTAAAAGAGAATATTTCCAACGTAAAGGAGGGAGCAGGCAAAAATAATAGGTTCTCATGACTTCCACTGAAGATTGACCATATGACAGAGTCAAAACGAACATACAAATTAAAACAGACAGTGGACATTCAAATGACCTGAATCAACTGTCACTGTTTGTCCTAATAGCAGCAATGCTTATGTGATAATATAGTTTAACAAACATACAAAACAAGTCACATGATAAGAGAGGTTCGGCTTCTAAAGTAAATTGAATATGTTCTTTTAAAATTCTAATGTCCTTCCCTCTGACTATAATTCTTAAATTTCCAATCAGAAAATTACCCCAGGTAATCCAGTAACATGTAGAACTCCAGTAACCTAACTTATTTAAAAAAACAAACATCCAAACCATTTTTAAAATATTTAAATTGATATTTTAGGGTTAAAATTATAGAAGATATTTAGATCCAAATATATTTTCTGAATAGAAAATATTTCAGTTTTTGATTAAAAAAAAAACATAAAAAAATATATAAGTGATACATTTTCCCAAGGAACTCTGAATTAGTACCTTTCCCTCTAACTTTCTTCAAATTAAGAGAATCTATGGAGTTCCCTATACTGCACAAGTTTTAATGAAAGAAAATAAGACTTTCTAAGAGCATCAAATACATGTTTTCTTATTTACAAACATATACACTCTTCTCTCTCTCTCTCTCTCTCTCTCTCTCTCTCTCTCTCTCTCTCTTTAAAATATATTCTTACTGATTCAGAGAGGAAGGGAGAGGGAGAGAGATAGAAACATCAATGATGAGAGAGAATCATTGATCGGCTGCCTCCTACACACCCCGTACTGGGGATCAGGCCAAAACCTGGGCATGTGGCCTGACCTGGAATCAAACTGTGACTTCCTGGTTCATAGGTCGATGCTAAACCACTGAGTCACACCCGCTGGGCTCAATTCTTATTTATAAATTCATTCCAAGGACATACAGCTTGAAAAGCTTTGGAAGCAGTTTCAAAAAAAACTAGCCTTTAAGTAACAAGAAAACAGTTATAGAAGAAAGTTTAAATTAAAAGAAAAAAATTGTTTTAATTTATTCAATTGTGGGAACATCCTCCATGAAAATGTGTACCTTGATTGTGGATGGCTGGGTGGCCTTATCACACCTTAGGAATTCAAATGCTTTTACAATGACAAGAAAGAGAGTTTCATCTCATTTCTCTCCCAGGGTAGATGTCTGTCAAAAGAAGGTGGACATCAATAAAAGGAGGGGCGTGCACAATCAATCCAGAAAGTCAGCAATCTATGAATAATCCAGAATCCAGTATTTATCTCCTCTGCCACACACCCTCCCTCCCAGCCAGTGAGCAAGATAATTACTCTCAAATCAAGCTAAGTGCCCCCCAGTCACAGTGGCCCAATGCTGACATCCAAAGCATACAAATAATTCTCACTCTGGCATAAAAGTGACAACTTTCTTGGAAGAAAAGCAGATACTGTAAATTTCTCAAAGTCTTCCTGAAACATTTTTTAAAGTAATTTTTACTTCTTTAGAAAAAATGCATACATGGCAAACCATCTATAATAAAAGGCCCATTGTATTAAATTTTACCTGGTCCTACTCATATCTGCAATCATAATCATATTTACAGACAAATATATCTATACTAATAAAAGAGTAATATGCTAATTAGACTGGGAGACCTTCCAGGAGACCTTCCAGATGTTCTTCTGGACAAAGCCATGGTGGCGGGGCCGAGGTAGAGGCGGTTATAGGCCACGAGGGGAGGGCAGTTGTGGGTGATCAGGCTGGTTGGGGGTGGGGGCCGTTTGTGGGTAAGCACACCAGCAGTCGGCCAGTTGGGAACCAAGCAGGCCATCAGTGGGGGTCAGTTGGAGTGATCAGA
>NW_005871223.1:859408-870025 GCF_000147115.1 Myotis lucifugus
TGGGGGGGGGGGGGGGGGCGTCATTTGGAAGTACCAGCCCCCCAGGGGGACAGTTGTGAGTGAGCGGGCCTGTGAGGAGAGAAGGTAGGGGCTTACCACGCTAGCAGGGGGGGCATTTTTGGTTGATCAGGCTGGCGGGGGGGTCATTTGGGGGCAAGCAGGCCAGCAGCGGGGGGGGGGGCGCCAGTTGGGGGCGAGCAGGCCGGCAGGCAGAGTGGTTAGAGGCAATCAGGCAGGCAGGTGAGTGGTTAGGAGCCAGCAGTCCCAGATTGCGAGAGGGATGTCCGACTGCTGGTTTAGGCCCGATCCCTGTAAACTGACAGGACATTTTCTGAGGGGTCCCAAATTGGAGAGGGTGCAGGCCAGGCTGAGGAACACACCCTCCCCTGTGCACGAATTTCGTGCACCGGGCCACTAGTTTTATATAATTTATAATGACCAAGATGCCTTTTATATTGTTATTGGTATATACATCCTCCTGGAGTAGTAGCACTGCCTTTTCTGTTCATTTGTAGTGCAATGCTTTAAGACATTTTTATTCTGTAAATTAGGAGAATGATTGGGAAGTCTTGAATCACACTATCTCATTCCAGCTTTGGATGCCCTCTTTTGGCCTTCACTAAACAAATGTTATCTCTTATGTTCTGAAGGAGCCCCCTTTCATTAGAACAGAAGTTACCGCATGGATGAGAATGGTCTTTGATGAGTCTTAAAGAACATGTTTGAGGATAAAGCCTATCCCTTTATACTTCATCTTGGAAAGTGTTATTTGGTGATGACAAGGAAGGAAAACAGGGCTTTCATAAAAGAGATTATTAAAAGTGCATTTGCCCTAGCTGGTTTGGCTCAGTAGATAGAGCATCAGCCTGCGGACTGAAGGGTCCCAGGTTTGATTCCGGCCAAGGGCACATGCCTGGGTTGTGGGCTCGATCCCCAGTAGGGGGCGTGCAGGAGGCAGCTGATCAATGATTCTCTCTCATCATTGATGTTTCTATCTCTCCTCCCTCTCTGAAATCAATAAAGAAATATATATTTTTTAAAAAGTGCATCTAAAAATACCTACATATACACATACATACATACATACATGCATATATACATACATGCAAATTATTAAATGTGCATCTAAAAATAAGCATACACATATAACATATGTATATACATATACATACATGTGTATATATGTATACATACACACATACATGATGCTCCTATTACACCCAGGAATTTTGAAGTAAAAAGAGAAAGGTAAAGTCACATGGAGGGCTACAGCCTTCCTCTGAGCTCAGGAGCTTGTGTATACAGCCAACATTAAATGATCATCTCAATAATAAAATTTCTGTATATTTGAAAGGAAAGATGGCTGGTTAGTTCCGTTTAATAAAGGTAGAGACCATTGTTAACTGTATTTTGTTTATGGTAACATAAACATAATCATGAATTTAGGGATTCACCTTTTTACTGTGGTAGCTAATGTTCATCAGAGAAACTAAATAGAAGATTTCCCATAAACTAATTTTGGAAGTGTGACTACATTAAGTGATAGACATTTTAATGGCAGAAACCAAGATGAGTGCAATTTAGATATTGTCCCTTTGGTTTGAAGGACTAGTTTGATCCCAAGTAAAATTGGCCAACCTTTTTAAATATCCAAATAACCATAGTTTACTATCCATGTATAATCATCAATTCACTTTTCTTTGACTGCCTCTCCTTGACCTTTTTATTTTACTTTATTTTATTTTTAAAGATATGTTTTTATTGATTTCAGAGAGAGGAAGGGAGAGGGAGAAGGAGAGGGAGAGGGAGAGAGAGATAGAAACAGCAATGACCAGAGAGAATCACCAATTGGCTGCCTCCTGCCCTACCCCTACTGTGGTTCAAGCTCAAAACCCAGGCATGCGCCCTGA
Organism: Myotis lucifugus; assembly: GCF_000147115.1. NCBI lineage: Eukaryota > Metazoa > Chordata > Mammalia > Chiroptera > Vespertilionidae > Myotis > Myotis lucifugus. Next base: position 861,319 of record NW_005871223.1, read on the forward strand.
CCGGGAATCAAACTGTGACCTCGTGGTTCATAGGTCGACACTCAACCACTGATCCACCCCAGCTGGGCTCCTTGAGCTTTTTCATTGGCTTCAGTTCTTGGAGGAATCTACAGCTTTCTAAGCATTGCTTCCCAAGTCAGGATTAGGCCAGTTGAATGCCAGCAGAGCCTGGGGCCTGGCTGTTACTGAACACTGTTCCAATGTTCTATTGTCTATATGATTGTAGAAGGTTCTGGTACAACCTCCAGGTCATCCTAACATCTATACTGATTTGAGGATCTCCTAGTCTGGGACTAGCAGATATGTTTGTTTCTTTGTTTTTGCAGAAATTTTAACTTATCTATCTCACATGTTCTAACCAATGTTCTCTCAAGTCCTGTCCATCAGGACTGATGTTGAGTTAGGGAAATAGAACTGTTATATAGAATTTGGTTTCTAATGTCTATAGCAGTTTAACTTAAGGTGTAAAAATAGTTGTTTATATCACTAAAAAGCATGCTAAATTTTGATACATACAGAATCTGGTCTTTCTTGCAACTCCTAAAGAACTCTGTTGAATTAAATAAATTCCTATGGGTAAAGTGAAATTGGTAATATTTGCCCATATATTTTAATGAGAAATGTTTGATAATAAAAATGAAGATATTGCTGAGTCGAAATATATTTTTATTCCTCCCTTCCTTTTAATGATTTTATAAGTAAATATTCAATAAGCAATTCTGATTTTTCATATTTTTTCATCAGAGTCAAAACTTTTTCCTAGTTGACTTGCAGGCTTTAAAAGACTTTTTGCACTGACCTGGCTTGGTTTTGCTCTGAGGGCCTCCTGTAAACTCATTTGTTGGTTCCAGGAATTTTTTTCTCTGAAGGCTTATGATCTGTGGGTAAACAGGCAAAAGTTTGGAGGCTCTATTGTCATTTGGCAAGGTTTATTACCAAATTATTTTATTTTTTTTCACCTTCAAAATATGACAGTTCTTTGTCTTTCTTAGCTAGAGAAGATTTCTTATATCTAGATCAGTGGTTTGCAAACTGCGGCTCGCGAGCCACATGCGGCCCTTTGGCCCTTTGAGTGTGGCTCTTCCACACAATACCACGTGCGGGCGTGCACGTACAGTGCGATTGAAACTTCGTGGCCCATGTGCAGAAGTCGGTATTTTGTGGAAGAGCCACACTCAAGGGGCCAAAGAGCCGCATGTGGCTCGCGAGCTGCAGTTTGCCGACCACTGATAGATATTCAATCATTCTGCTCAGTGTTTCCCCCAGAACTTTTTTTAAATAAGAAAAACACTTTCCTTAGCTTCATTTTAGTTGAATATATTAGAGATTGGTGAGAATGAAGTTTTCTTTCTAAGTTGGTGTTTACAGAAAGGAAAGTGAAAGACACGGGTTATTCAATGAATGCCCTATTTTCCAGGGCTTCCTTAGTATGCATTGCCCTTTTCCATTCCCAGGGAAATAAATGTCTCTTGTCAAGAAGTTGATAGTAAGGTGGGCTAAGGCAAAACTTTTCTCTTGACCTATGGATAGAAAATAAGTCATTATAAGAGAAGAAATGGAAAAGGGACATCTAGCAGGGTGAGTAACCCTTCTTTTCCTTGTCTATAAGTCAAATGAATTTGAATACATTGATGCTTGAAATATTGGTGAAATCAGTGTTCTCTGATTATTAAGTGTGATTCAAAATGGCGTTAACAAGTTTGGTGAAAGCATACGTAATTCTATAAACAAAGTAGGGACTGAGTCTTGAACTTACTTTTTTCCCATATCCGATGAAACTTCCCTGGGTTCTTGCGTTTATTCTCTTGATCCATTCTCTTCATTGCTGCACAGCTATCCATTCACATACTTTAAATTCCTGAAAGCTTGTCTCATTTACTTCTCAAATAATTGGCAATATTTTGAATGTGTGTGATTTTGGGTTTGTGATTCTGTTATTTAGGAGATGCCAAAATTGGCAATAACAGTGTCAGCTCTCTAAAGAATGATGACTTCACCATGAGGGGTTTGCGACGTGATGGGAATGCTGATGATATCTGGACTGCCTCACAAACTGCGAAATCATGCGGGAGAAGCATTTCCATAGAAACCGCCAACTTAAAAGAATATGCTAGATATGTACTGAGAACTATTTGTCAACAGGTATCTTCAGATTTAATTGGCCTTTAACTTTGAATATGTAACTGTTATTTTGGAAAGAATCTCACTATTGTACAAAACGTGTACATAGATGGTCCTTTTTATCCTGCTTTGTTTTGACATAATTTCAAATTTGCTGAAAAGTTGCAATAATAATAAAGAACTCTAGTATATCCTTTATACAAATTCACTAACTTTTTACATTTTGCCACATTTGCTTTATAATTCTATTTGTGTGTGTCAGTATGGATGCATATACTTAAAAAAATTTTTTTCTGAGCCATTTGAGAGTAGTTGGCATACATTATTCTTTTTTACTTTTGAATACTTTAGTGTTTGTTAACATGAACAAAATACAGTTAAAAACAACTCAGGAAATTTAGCATTAGTACAGTAAATTTTTCTCACCTATAGACCTCATTCTAATTTTGTCAGTTGTTCCAACTATGTTGGATTTGTGTGAAGTTTCCTGTAGATTAGCTTCAGATTATGCATTCCTAACTAGACACTGCAGCGGTAATGCTGGGTTCTTCTCGGGTACTCACATCGGAAGGCCCATGATGTCCATTGGCACCTCATTGGTGATGTTAACCTTATCAAGATGTCTCCATTGTATGATTTCAAAATTTCTCTACTGGATAATTATTTTTTTTCCTTGTAATTAATAAGTGGTCTTTGGAGAGACACTTTAAGACAATGCAAATATTCTCATCAAATTCTCTCACCTCCCAAGTTGCATCCATTTTGATTCTTGTCCAAACCAGTCTTTACTGTGATGGGTGCAAGATGGTGATTTTCCTCCAAACTCCTCTCCTCTCCAGTTATCAGTTTGCACTCTTCCCTAAGGAAAAGCCCGCCCTTAACTTATATTTACTAATTTTCCGTATGGATTATGATTTACTGTCCTTGGTTATGTTCATGTTCAAATTGCCCAGATTTTTCTGGTGGGACTCTCTTCATGCTGGATCTCATGTTATTTTGATATGTCTTTATCTTTAGTTTTTTTTTTTTTAACTTTCTGGCCCCTTTTGTACTTTCCCTGCCCCAGATCTAGAATTACTCGTTCCTCTGAAGAACCTTGATTCTGTTTAGCACAATATGGTATTTAGAAACCAAGATCAAGGCACTGTGTGTGCTCATTGTTTTAGGCCTTTTCAGCAGACAGAGCTAAGGAAAAAACATATCTATATACATAAATGTGTGTGTAAATCACGAGTTCCTACTGATATCTTTACTTCCAATCCAACCCCACAAAGTCCTTTGTTTTCCCCATTCCACATTAATATTGCCTTCTTCCACACTATGAACCCCACTCCCAATAATATTAACCCTTTACTCATTTGCTTTATTCTGTAATATACCTGTAATAGTTTCAGAATTGCTACACCCATACTACTAGGAAAAACAAACTTACTAAAAGGATTTGAAGATTTGTTTATAGTTCTTCCCTAAGAGTTTACCATATTATGTTGAGAAATCATTTGAACTTTCTCCCTCACTGTGGATATATTTCTTGCTTGAAATAGAACTGATTTTTATTTGTTTTTGTTTACATTCGGTGTAGATCCACCCCCCCTCCCCCACATGCTGTCTTTAGAATAGCATGCTCCCACAGGCCAACTATGCAAAAGGTATACTCAGAGATATGTCCTCTCTCCCTAATCCCTGCTACCCTTTGTCTCACCCTGCCCTAAGTGGCCAGTTTCATTATCTTCTGCTTTAACTTTTCATATATTTAAAAAAATTTTCTCCTTTCTTAGTAAAAGAATCAAGGCATACCATGTATACTCTTTTTTACATTCCAAATGTTGACAGGGTCATGTTTTTTATAAGGCATATTATAACCATGGTAAAAGTTAGCTAAATAGTTATATAGGTCCTAGAGGCCTGGTGCATGAATTCGTGCACCAGTGGGGTCTGGCCAGCCTGCCCGGGCCAATCGGGTGGGGCTGGCTGGAGGGAGGGGACGCAAGAGTTTGGCCAGCTGACCCCACCCCCAATTGGGGTGGTGGGGGCAATCGGGGGCAGGGCCGGCCTGGGGGAGGGGCCGTGGGTGGTTGGCCAGCAGTCCCCACCCCCATGGTTGAATTCCAGGTCGAACTCCTGGTCAAGGGGACAATTTGCATATTAGCCTTTTATTATGTAGGATTAAGAAGTTGTTGGGTTGTGCACTGGTTCCATACTGTGAGGGCAATTGGAATTACTGAAGGAGTTAAAATTGTTTTTGATGCCTTAAGAAAATGACTGCTATCTGGTCCACAACCTAAGATTGACTTAATTGATTTGATGTAGGGCCCACACTTTGTTAACAAGGTCCTCAGGTGATTTTAATGGATAATCAGTGTTTAGTCACAGGTGTAGTGGTTAAGAAACAGGTTTCATTTTAAACAGATCTGGGCTCAAATGGGCCTCTGGAACAGTTGACAAAGTCTTACCTCATCCAATCTAATAAAAGAGTAATATGCAAATTGACCATCATTCCAACACACAACATGGCCGCCCCCATGTGGACACAAGATGGCCAGCAGGGGAGGGCAGTTGTGGGTGATCAGACCAGCAGGGGAGGGCAGTTGTGGGTGATCAGGGGCAACCAGGCTGGCAGGGGAGTGGTTAGGGGCAATCAGGCAGGCAGGCAGGTGAGCAGTTGGGAGCCAGCAGTCCTCAATTGTGAGAGGGGTCCCAGATTGAAGAGGGTGCAGGCCAGGCTGAGGGACACACACCCTTCCTCCCTCCCCCCCCCCCCATTCACAAGTTTTGTGCACTGGGGCTCTAGTTTAAAATAAGAGTTTCCTTTGAAAAACTGATGAAGGAAGTTGTGATAGAAGTTTAAATTAGTAGAAACTCTCTACAGGTTAATTAGCCATATGCATCAATAGCCTTAAATTTTTGCTATACTTCTTAACCCAACAATTGCACTTTATGAAATTATCCTGAGAAATCAATTGTACAGAGAATAGATGTGCACAAACATTTATTTATAATACTAACATTGTAATATCAAACAGGAAGACAGTTTTCTGAATGTTATACTGTGTTCTATTCAATAGAACATAGCATAATGCATTTCATAAAAATGGCATCTTATAAATAGACTTATTGCCCTTACATATGGCAAGCTAAAAATTTGATTGTAAAACAGTTGCAAGAACAAGAACCCATTTTCCAATTGAAACACATACCAATATTTTCCTTAGCTTTCTTTTCTTTCCTTTTTTTTTGCATAACTATTTTTTAAAGTTTTCTTTATCCAAGGTTTCACTTTGTATTTTAAGAATTTAAAATACTAGAAAAGTTTGTTTTTAAAACTTTTGCCACCATTTTGTGTGTGTAATATTTTGTTAATTGGAAGATTCCTGTCTGCTTTATATTCCATTATGTGCCATGAACTTAGTACATATTACATAGGCATGTAGAAAGCCTATGCCTACCAATCTAACTGCTGTATGATTTTTAGGAATGGGTAGGAGAACATTGCTTAAAAGAACCTGAAAGATTGTGCACAGACAAAGAACTAATATTGGACCCTGTGCTTTCAAATATGCAAGCACAGAAACTACTGCAGCTCATCTGTTATCCTCACGGCATTAAAGAATGTACTGAGGGGGACAACCTGCAAAGACAGCACATTAAGCGCATTCTTCAGGTGAGTGTCAGTAATTTAAAGATTATGTTTCCGTGATTTGACACATTCTTTGTAATTATAACAAAAATGACTGTAGCATTCCCACCGGCTCTCTTAGGCTTTTCTTATGCCTTAAGACACATCTTGCTAACAAATATGCAAAATAAGTCGAGATAAAGCCAGATGCTCACAGGCATGGTTTAAAAACCATGGTGGCTGGATGCTGAGAGGCTGTGTGTGGTTCCCAGGGAAGGGGTTTGGTGCCTGGGCTACCCTCGCTGCTGGGTGCCCACTGCCTCCATCACAGCTTACTGCACAGCAAGCACAGCACTGTTTTCGCACTCTCCGATTTCATTCTGTTGGTGAAAACAGGCTAATGTAGGTCTTTCCTTAAAGTGAAGTGCTTGCCCTGCCCTGTGTGGTTCAGTTGGTTGAGCATCGTCTGTGCACTGAAAGTTCGATTCCCAGTCAGGGCACATGCCCAGGTTGCGGCTTGATCCCCGGTGGAGAGGGAAAGAGTGTGCATGAGGCAGCAGATTGATGTTCTGCTCTCACATAGTTGTTTTTCTCTTGTCCTTCCTCTCTTGTTAAAAATCAATAAAAATATTTAAAAAGAAAAAGTGAAGTACTTAACACAAACTTTTTTATTTTTATTGATTTCAGAGAGGAAGGAAGAGGAGGGAGAGAGAGATAGAAATATCAATGATGAGAGAGAATTATTGATCGGCTGCCTCCTGCATGCCCCCTACTGGGCATCCAGCCCAAGACCCGGACATGTGCCCTGACTGGGAATCGAACTGTGACCTCCTGGTTCATAGGTCAATGCTCAACCACTGAGCCACGCTGGCTGGGCATTTAACACGAACTTTTGAAAAGCAGTGGTGCCTGTAGATCCTTTCTTGTGTGTGACTATTCTACTCTTTCTTGAAATAGGGAAACTGCCAGTAATTCCTGTGTTTTAAGACATGCGTAATGTCCTTAATGTCTTAGTTATTTCCGTTTCCCCCAGAACCTTGAGCAGTGGACACTGAGGCAGTCCTGGCTAGAACTTCAGTTAATGATTAAGCAGTGCTTGAAGGACCCAGTGAGTATATCTGAAGAGCATGCATGTGTATAAAATTGTATGAAAAGCAAAGCATGTTGACATTTGAGGTTAAAGTAAAATGTATGTGTGCTAGTTTTCTTGTGTCTGGCACTAGGGCTCTGGTTCGGTGGCTGAAATGAACAACTTACTGGACAATATTGCTAAGGCGACCATAGAGGTGTTCCAGCAGTCTGCTGACATGAGCATCAACTCTTCCAATTCCGGTACGGGGCTCTTCAACCCGAATGGGATCGGAAGCTCCGATGCAGGAAGCACAAGGCAGAATGGAATAAAGACATTTCTAAGGTGTTTTTTCTGTGGCTTTATTACTAGTAGTCTCTTGTTATTTTTTCACATGTAACTGTGTTTTGTTTGCATAATCCAATATTTTTTCATAAAGCTGCAGGAATATGAAGAAAGTAATAACTTGTGTCAGTTATCATTATTTAATAATAAGTTAAAGGGCAATGCTACAGGCTGCATGATATCTTAGTGTTCTAAATACTAGGTTAATCGGGCCCAGACTCCTGGGAACCACAGGTGACATTCAGGGTGCATTAATTTCTTTAGTGTTCACTGTTCCGTGGTATTTGTTACATAGGAAACACTTTTTCTGCCTTCTTTAAAAATGAGCATTTTTGCATAAACTATAATCATGAAAGGCAGATTAGCTGTATTTCATCATTTTGGTGTAAAGTATAACTAGTGAATTCTAAAACTTTAAAAACAGGCTATCAGTGTGCTTAAATGTAACCAGAACATTTCATATCTTAACCAGGACAAAAAAGTGTTGGACAAAAGGACTGTTACTAATCAGAGAGCCACAATAATAGAAAAGTATGTTTGTAGATTTTTAAACAAACTTTTAGTTATACTCCCAGAACCGTGTCTTTTATTGCCCTCTATAAACACGAGTGGAAAAGTGTGTGCAAATATCTGGTATTTGGCAAAATATTTACTGTGCGATAGCATAGAAATGAAAGGGAAATTTCTGAATAATCAGTGTATCTTGTGTATAAAATTTTTACATGGGAATTTCTGTCATAACTCTGAGAAAAAGGTGCCTCATTGGGCATAACGCCTGTTTCTGATTTTAGCTCCTCTGAACGCAGGGGTGTGTGGCTGGTGGCCCCGCTCATTGCCAGGCTGCCAACCTCTGTGCAAGGAAGAGTACTGAAAGCTGCGGGGGAGGAGCTGGAGAAGGGACAGCACTTGGGTTCTTCTTCAAAAAAGGAAAGAGACAGACAAAAACAGAAAAGGTATGCCTGCAAGTTGTGTCTCTATGTCTGATTTGAAAGAAAGAAATGTAGCATTCTGCAAACATACATGTTCACTGCCCTCCAAGTCCACTGAAATTTTGTTATTAAATGAAATTGAAAATGTTTTGTTAGGTGAGGCACTGTTCCTAAGAAGTTACACGTTCTCAGTTCCGCCTATGCACCCCAATCCTTGCTGCTATGAAAATCCTGACTTCTTAGCCCCACTGCATCCTGAATCAGACCTGGATTGCCACCTGGTCCCTGTTTTCTCCTTTTAATCACTTTTCTTTCTTTTTATTTTATTACTTAGGTCTTTGTGTTTAAAACACATAGAAATATTTCTAGTTCTGTCTTGTTGGACCCTGAAATAGTTACTGATATTTTTAGCATTTAAGGTTCTTGTTCTAGATTAGATATTAAAACTTACAAACCATGAAGTTTAATGTTAATTTATTTTATGCCCTGAAAAGATTTCAAATAATTCTATTTGAAAACTGACTGTGTTACTGAAGAAGTCTAAAACCACTCTCGAATGTGAAAACATGGTGAATTTAGCACCAAAGGATAAGGGGGAAATAATGATAATTTATTCTGTTTGATTGT
>NW_005871223.1:870125-954122 GCF_000147115.1 Myotis lucifugus
TTTGTCCCCCCAGAAGTATTTACGATTTTCTTGAATAGACACTTTTCTGGTTTTATCCAAAAATAATCATCCTTTTTTGTGAATTTAACCCAGGCGGCATTGCCCCTAGGGGGGGGGGGGAAATAAAGATTCTTTTTTTCTTTTGTTTTCCCCCCCCGCGGGGGGGGGGGGGAGTGGGGGCGGGGAGTGAAAGAGGATACGGGGGGATAAATGCTGATGGGGGAAATAAAAAAAAATTTGAAATATTATTTTCTTCTAATTAATAATATTTTGGTAGCGGTCATTTATTGAGCTCTTACAAATGCCAGCCCCTATATAAAATTTATTTCATATATACTCAAACTTTTAAAATCTCACAGCAATCATGAACCAGGTGCTGATCTTAGCTCTATACACTGTTTACAGATGAAAAAAACTGATGCACTGAAAGGTTAAGTAAAGTTTTTGAGAACACAGCTAAGGAGTTAGGAAGCTGGGTTTACACCAGGTGGTCTGGTTTCTGATCCTGCATTCTTAACTGAAGAACATTTGGTAGAGACCTAACTTTGCTCATATTTTGTTTGTTATCTGATTGTTTTGTTATGTTTACTAGCATTAATTAACCAACCAGATGACTCAACTTAGTTCTCAAAGTTTGTTAGCTAATGGGTGATTGTATGTACATCGACCCGCCTACCACAGAGAGTTCTAGAGGCTCTTACAAAATGGCCCTTCCCAAGTCAGTCTCTCTCAGTCTGCTTATGTAAAATGAAGCAGATTGAAATATTTTGGCCTCAATCTCATTTGAAGAAATTTTTCTTTCCAGTGTAGCAATTAGTTTATCAGTATGACTAGTTAGTTGTTCTCTAATAATTGAATAAATCTTAATAGAATTTTTACCAAATGTCTTTTTTAAAAAATATTTTTATTTCAGAGAGGAAGGGAGAGGGAGAGAGAGATAGAAACACAATGATGAGAGAATCGTTGATTGGCTGCCTCCTGCATGCCCCGCACTGGGGATTGAGCCCACAACCCAGGCATGTGCCCTGACTGGGAATCGAACTGTGACCTCTTGGTTCCTAGGTTGAGGCTCCACCGTTGAGCCACACTGGCTGGGCCCAAATGTCTTAAAACCCCTTGGAAGACTACATTGTGGGGGTGGAGGGGCTGTGCTCCTCAGGTCACGAGCAAGCACACTGGTATTTGGCAAGATATTTACTGTGTGATACTGGGTCCTTGAACCAGGTTCTGATCTTAGCTCTACCAGTAAATACCCCACTGTTTGTTCTCAAGAAATGTGCTGAAAAATAAAATAAGCACAGCAATTGGATAGGGCTGGACCCTAAAATAAGAGTTTTGTGTGAGAGGAAGTTTACATTTTAAATTTTATTCTGTGTATAAGGTGATATTCCTTCTGATGTGTATTATAAAATGCAACTTACTGATGTGAAATACAAATTCTCTTCTTCCTTCTCTGCCCTTACACACTCAGTTGCAGTATGAATTTATGCTAGTTTGGGGAATGCCTTCAATATTAAATTATTTAGAAGCATTCCTGTGGCTTTTAATATAATCAGTAGAGATATGACTTAACTCTCCATTTTTGACTATTAGTAAAATAGTGAGCCAAAACCCGAGGGCAAGAAGTCAGTGTTGCAAGGAAGTAATCCATTCTTTCTAACTAGATCTGCTGTTATGATTTGCTTTGTAGTATGTCTCTTTTGAGCCAACAACCATTCCTCTCACTGGTCCTTACGTGCCTTAAGGGACAAGATGAACAACGAGAAGGCCTCCTCATGTCTCTCCAGAATCAAGTTAATCAGGTAAAGTAGAGTAGAGTATGAAGCCAGGCAAGCGTTTTTCTAATGGCATTAATTTGTTTTCCTTTCAAATGCTGAGATTAAACCAATAAGGACACACCGTGATTTGATTAGATGTAGGTCAGCATAATTCACGCTCTATTCTCCTACCTGACATTCTAGTCACCACAAGATTAACAATTTTATATTAATGTCCACAGACTATAAAAGTAACATTTGCATATTTCACATAACTTGGACATGTCTGTTCTCTCCTGATCCTGCCTCAGGGGAGGGGTCCTGGACAAGTCCCTGTTGCAGTTGGCATGGCAGGAAGACAGAAATAGAGATCTGAGACCTAAGGGGTCTTCCACCTATCAGGCAGGGTCTCATCTTGAGCCTTGTAGGTGCAGAAACTCAATTTCATTTTACTGCCAGAGCCAGGATGATGCCAGTCAAGTACACAAGATACTCATTTATAAATCAGAAGTCATTTTGGTTCATTGATAAAGAATATGGACTTTGTCTTTCCAGCAACTACAGTTCCCCTGGCACTTGCATTGTCTGTACCACAAGGAAACTAGTGACCACATTAGAAACTGGAGATTGTGGAACTGAGCAGTGTGGTTGGGTGGGTCATGTGGGATGTTTTATCCTGCTGCAGAGCCTAATGGAGCCCTCCTGTGGTGCTGTGGTTCTATGACATCATGTCTTTTCCTTGAATGGTACTAGATGAACATGAACAAGGACACTTACTTGGTTCTCCCATTGTCTTCTACCTTTTGGATATGAGAAATCTATCCTCTACACAGTCACCAGAATAATCCTTTTTAAATGTGAATCACATTTCTTTGGTGCCCAAAATGCTGCAATCATTCTTGCTACACTTAGAATAAAGATTCAAAGCCTGGGCTTATAAGGCCTTAGTGATTTGGCACTGGCTCTCATTCTACCTTTTTTCCTACCAGCCATGGCCTAGCTCACTCCATTCTTTTCACAGGGGCCACATTGCTGGTCCTCGAACAAATTGTCGTTGCAGCACCTTTGCATCTTTTCTTCCCTTCACCTGGAAGGCTTTCCTCTCAGATGTGCACATGGTTATCTCCCTCACTTCATCAGGTCTCTGCTCACAGGTCACCTCCTTCAGGAGGCTCTCCCTGATCACTCTCTAAAAATAGAACGACTGTCATTCTCTATCCCCTGGCCCAAGTCCATACCACTTGTTACACCTGATTTTTTTTTATTCACTAGAGGCCCGTTGCATGAAGAGATTCGTGCAATAGGCCTTCCCTTCCCCTGGCTGCTGGCACCGGTTTTCCTCCGGCACCCGGGACCCAGGCATTCCCTCTGGCCCGGAGTCTTCCGTCTTTGCTCCACCGCTTTGTGCCTATGTATGCAAATTAACCGCCATCTTTGTTGTGTTAATTTGCATACTCTCCTGATTGGCTGGTGAGCATGGCAGAGGGACGGTCAATTTACATGTTTGTCTATTATTAGGTAAGATCCTGCCCCTTGAATGTAAGCTCCATGGCAGCTTGTGTGCTTTGTTACCTGCCTTGCACCCTTATCTCGCCTGGGAGAAGTCCATTTCTGTTGATGAGCTGTGGAAAGTGTTCTCCTCTTACCCTGCAGGATACTTACAGGTCATCTGCTGGGCTTACTTCTGCATGTGACTCATTTCAACTATTTTAAGATGGTTCTTATTAGTTAACACATATTTCGGAGCATGGCAGTATGAGATTTTTTTTGGGGGGGTGGTGGTATGCATTTGTTTTTGCTCCTGACATCTGATCCTGGAGTGTTGCCCACTTGCAATTTGCCCTTCCTAAGAACACTTTCCTTTCCCAGCATTAGTCTGAATCAGGGAAGAAGCACTCACTTTACAAGTGGATATGCCACTTGACTAATATCCAAATTGTCACATTATTTTCAAAATAGTATGTATTATCTTTATCAAGGAAGACAAGTCTATAAAATGACAAGATTCCACTTCAAAAGAACACTAAAATAATACTAGTACATTTGCTAGGGTTCACAGCGTGTCCCTAGAAATATAACCCAGAGCTGATATAAAATGTAATTTTATCTGCCTAATACTTATCTTTATAAGACAAATGAAATGATGTAATGATGTATAGTTGACCCTTGAGTTACATGGGGTTTAAGGGCACCGACCCCAAGACAATAAAAAATTTATATAACTTTTGCTTGCCCAAAACTCCAGTCATCCTCCTGGTATTCAGAAACCAAAACCTGAGAATGCTCCAGTCCCTTATGGTGAAGAACAATCTGCAAATATCCAACCTCAGATAAAAAAAATACTGTTTCTCAGATGTGAAACCCGTATTTATAGAGGGGGCTGCCTCTATATTCACTGAAAAATCCATGTGTAAGTGGACCCGCACAGTTCAAACCCATGATGTTCAGGGTCAACTGTATTTAAAAACTGATCTTTATTTTTGTTAATGTTTAACTTGATGGTCCTCTAAAAACGTTTTCTAAGACTACTGGATAAGTAATTAGAAACGATTTTTCTTCTCCCATCTGGAAAGGTAATGACAAAGAAATAGCCAGATTTCTGTCTGCTTAGTGGAAGGGGAAGAAAGTTTTATTTAATTTGTTAAACCAAGAAGTTATTTTTGACCATCAGTAAAAGCTCAATTTAACTTAAAATATGAAAAATTTAATTTTAACAGGGGAAACCAGTTCTGGATTTTTTTTTAATGTATTGTCTGGTTTAGATCTTAAGTAATTGGAGAGAAGAGCGATACCAACATGACCTAAAAGCACGGCAGATGATGCACGAAGCCTTGCAGCTCCGCCTGAATTTGGTAAGACATTTCCAGTCTTTGCCTGCGTTAAACTTATCTCACATCGCCTCCCACTTCCACTGTCGTCACAAGTCTTCATTGCAAGGTGAGGCCTCTGCTGTTTGCTCTCTGTGGCTACTTCCCTGTCCCTCTAACCTTCCTGTTTTCCTGGCTGCTGTTCTTCCTGTCTGGCCTAACTTCCGGACAGCAGTAGGTAGGTATTTTAGGCTCCGGTTTGCCTTCTGCAGCCCCGCCCCAGGAATCTCTCCTTTTGGGTGTGAGCTCAGAGGAGGACTTAGAGGACCAGTATTCTGAGATGGAAGTTAGTTTTGACTATGCTTATTTAAAAACCATATTAAAATGACATTTAAGTCAAAATTATCAAATTGATCATAAAAACAAATTCTACATGGAAGGTTTTGTTTTTCAGAAATTTAAAATTCTCACACATTGAACATTCCTTTGAATTTTTCTTTCCCACTGGACAAGCCAGTTGAAGGGCACTCTGGGGATATTCACTGATTATTGATTTCAACTGAATTTCCACACGTGAAAGAGTAGACCTGGGGGCCATGCCTCCTGCTCATCATTACTTCTGTGATACTGGATAATTCTGAGTGCTATTATGACCACAGGCTTAGATTCAATAGTAATTGACAGCACAAAGTTGTAGTAATTGGATTATGTGGTTTTGACCTATTTAGATGTAATTCGACTAAAATCACACCATAAAAGAGGGTATCCTGAACATTTAGGAATAAAAGAAAGCTAATTATACTGACATAGTAGTAGGAGTAGTTATATGTAGATTTTCTACTAAGAGGAAGGTCATTGTCCCTAAGCCTCTGCATTTTCAAGGATCAGCTGTCAAGGGTCAGCTGTAATTCCTATTGATGATGTGCCCACACTCAGGTGCTCTTCTCTTCTCTTCTCTCTCTCTCTCTTTTTTTTTTTTTTGAGGATTTTCTTTAATTAATCAAAATTTGGCTAAAGTATATTTTTCTCTTTAACACAATGCAGATTTTTTTATTGTATTTTTTTATGTACTAGGTGGGAGGAATGTTTGACACAGTGCAGAGGAGCACCCAATGGACCACAGACTGGGCCCTCCTCCTCCTTCAGATCATTACTTCTGGAACCGTTGACATGCACACTAACAAGTATGTACTTATCATTTTACCTTTACTTTGCTGCGCATGTACATGGCAGAGGCTTTGATATACTGATGTTAATTTCTGTCGCATCTTATTTTCTTAGGTACATTCTATGCCTTAAATAAAAATTCTCAGTTAAGATTATCTTGGTTTTGCTCTGAGGTGAAAATAATTCTTTTCTGTCCCCTCTTAGTGAATTATTCACAACAGTTCTTGACATGCTGGGTGTTTTAATCAATGGAACATTAGCCTCTGATCTGTCCAACGCATTGCCAGGGGGATCTGAAGAGAACAGACGTGCATACATGAATTTAGTAAAGAAACTGAAGGCAAGTTTGTGACCTGCTTATTATGAACTCAAATGGCTTGTGGGTTTGTTATTTAGTACATTTTATCTAATTTTACTCCTCGTTAAATTAAATGTTATTTGTTGCACTCAAATTAATTTAATGTGATTATTTTGCTATTTGCTTTACCTTAGCTCACTAGAACCCCAAAGTAGTAAGCATATAGTTTGAAGGTTTGTCTTTTAAAAAAATTTATATTCATAAAGCATGTTTAATTTTTTAAGGAACTTTAGAAATGCATTACCAAATATCTAATCAGAGTACCAGCATCAGATTTAAGATACATTTGTGCTTGGACTGGAACATGCAGTTGAAAATAATCACTTGTACTGATATATCTAATCCAATTCATTTTACTAACCACTAGCACAGTTTTGAAATAAACTATAAGTAAACTGCATAAGAGAAAAAAATCAATATATCTGATGACCTTACAGTAAAATAACCAATGGTTACCTTGTGCTGTGGCCCTGCATTCGAGAACGTGTTCCGTGCTGCAGCTCCTGCCTTCTCGTTACAGTTGCTGTCCTAGATTTTGTCATTTCAGCATTGTGATGTTTGTTGTGTAACAAGCGTGCCTTTTTATGTGTTCTATTTTCTACCTAAAATGAAGAAATGAAACATACTCACCACTCTAATTGAGAGTTGCAACGTAGACCATGTTTCAAGTGAAAGAACATTTCAGCTATATAATGGAAATGTTTCATAAGGGAACTTCCTTCTGGGCAACTTTTGCCTTCATTGTAATTTCTGTTCCACTTCTCTTTTTCTCTCTCTCTTATTTTTTTTTTTAGAAAGAGCTAGGAGACAAGCGGTCAGAAAGTATTGATAAAGTTCAACAGCTGCTGCCTTTGCCAAAACAGACATGTGATGTCATCACTTGTGAGCCTATGGGTTCCTTGATCGACACAAAGGGAAACAAAATTGCTGGGTTCGACTCTATAGATAAAAAACAGGCAAGAGTAAAGTGTTTGTTTCTCATGTATATAACTATGTGTTAATCTTACAAAAACAAAATACAACTTTTTGTCTTCCTGTAAAGCATATAAAGCATTTTAATTTTACAGTTTCCTGTTTTTTAAATGCATATTTTTATCATTTAATGGTTATTGGCATTATAATAAAAGTTAAATCTTTCAAGATCTTTACTTAAAATTGTACTTGAATTTAAGTGAATTTCTTAAATTCAACAATAGAAAACTAAAAAGATTAGTGTAAAAAACAAAAACAAAAGATCAGCTGTAATTTTACTTCAGAATTGGAAACAATACGTTTAGATAAGAATTTTTGTTGCTAAAAGTCTTTATGTAGTAAAACTATTTTGAGTAAAAATGTTTAAAGTGATGGTACTTTATTTTCATATCAATTAAACAATATTTAATGAACACTTGATTTCATATAAGATATTAAGCAGGGTGTTCTTATAATACAAGAAGAGTGGTCCGTGATTCTTTCAGTGAACGTGAACAACCACAGATTTCCAAAATCACAGAGATGGAAGACAGAGCGCCTGCCCTCTTAGTAGTAGATAGACAGAGCATGGTGAGGTTTGTGTGTCATGCTGCACAGAGTTAGGGACCCTGAGAAGGAGCCATCACACTCAGATGGCAAGTAAATAGTTGGAGCAGCATCCCCAGGAAAATCGACATGAATCATTTTGAAGGATTAAGAGTTAGCTGGGAGGTAGGGGAAAATGTAGTACAGGCAAAGGGGAGAATTTATGCAAAGACACAAAAAAGGTGGCTCATTGAACGGCAATGCAGCAGTAACTCGGAGTACTTTAGGTGCTTACCACATTGGTGCATTGTGGAGAGAAAGAGCTAGAATCATGGGCAAGTTGAGTTTGTAGTGCTGGTGGGCTCTCTAATGGTGAGACATGTATAAGCCATTTGGAGATGTGGTCTTGGCACCCAGGAGAGAAGTCTAATCTCAAGACATATTAGGAAGCAGTCAGTATGCAGATGGTACTGAGCCTTGGTTCCGGATAAAGCTGTTCATGGAAGAGTGTGTAAGTAAGAGGGCATAGTTATGGAATGCCCGAGTAATTATTTTGGGGTTCATACTGAAGAAAAGTATTTTCAAATTGCTATGCCAGGGAAAGTACCAAGGGACATTACCAATTAATGTTAAAAATAAACTTCTTATTTTCAGAAACAAAATAATATTTTCTCCTCTGAACTCCGTAGAGATGAGCTTGAATTGAAGGAGTTTATTTCTACATGTTGGTAAAGTTAATTCTGTAATAAAATGACTTAACTATGGCTTATTAAGTACATGAAAGGTGCCCATATTAAGTCCACTCATGTTTGGATTAAAGTTCATTTGAGCCCAATTAGAGGTTGAATGTTTCTTATCCTAAAAACAATAAATGGATTCCAAAGATTTATAACTGATTATAATTTAGTATAGTAAGATCAACTTTATAGCATTTCTTAGAAATTATTTTTTTGCTAACAAAAGAAAACTACATGAAAAAAATGCCATTGTACAATAAACTGTATCTATGGAGCTCAGTGGTAGAGAGAACCATAGAACTGTGGATTCTAGCCAGCCCCACCGGTGATCTGCGTGACCCTGGACTGATTAGTTAGCCTGTCTGCTCTATGCTAAGTTCTTGCGAAGGCCCACACCAGCCAAAATGTTCTCTGAATCCATGTCCTAAGCAAGCCTGACCCTAATCAGAAAAAGGTCTGAGGGTGTGGTCATAGAGTGTTATTTTGCCACAGGGTCTCCAGGTCTCTACGAAGCAGAAGGTGTCCCCCTGGGATTTGTTTGAGGGTCAGAAGAACCCAGCTCCTCTGTCCTGGGCCTGGTTCGGGACAGTCCGAATAGACCGGAAGGTGATCAAGTATGAGGAGCAGCACCACCTCCTTTTGTACCACACACACCCTATGCCCAAGCCCCGAAGTTACTACCTCGAGCCGCTGCCCCTGCCTCCCGAGGAGGAAGAGGAAGAGCCCACGTCTCCCATTTCTCAGGAACCAGAGAGGAAATCAGCTGAGCTGTCAGATCAGGGAAAAACCACAACTGATGAAGAGAAGAAAACAAAGGGAAGGAAGCGCAAGACAAAATCAAGCTCCAGAGTTGATGTAAGTGCAGGAAGTAGAGGGAACTTATACGCAAGAGCATCCAGTAGATTTAGTGTCCAACTTATAGCCCTAGAAGCACTGCTAAAAGCAGTAAAAACCTTTTTTTTTGGTAAGAATTATCCTAACGAGGCACATAATGAATAGAATTAGGATCATAGCTTTTGATTTTTCTTCCTCTACTTTTTATAACTGTTTAATTTTAAGCTTCCATTGTGAATCATCCTATATAATAAAACACTAATATGCAAATTGTCCCCTCGGGAGTTTGACCTACTGGGAGTTCGACCGCTCGCTATGACGTGTGCTGACCACTAGGGGGCGACGTGGAACGAAGGAAGGCCCTGGCCGGCAGCCGGAAGACCCCGATCGGCCCTGATTGCCAGCCAGGCCTGGGGACCCTACCTGTGCACTAATTTCGTGCACCGGGGCTATAGTATTTAATATTTCAGTGCCTCATGATTTCTCAGATTTGAAACTTGAATTTTTCAGACCTATAAAATCTCATCCTCTCACGTATTTTTATTATAAGCTGTGTTTAACATAGTTATTGTATTTTCGGCAATTGATAGCCATAGTATATTAAAATAAAATAAAAACACTCTATTTGG
The DNA here is from genome assembly GCF_000147115.1 of Myotis lucifugus. Classification (NCBI taxonomy): domain Eukaryota; kingdom Metazoa; phylum Chordata; class Mammalia; order Chiroptera; family Vespertilionidae; genus Myotis; species Myotis lucifugus. Next base: position 879,912 of record NW_005871223.1, read on the forward strand.
TCTTCCCTAGATAAATCTCCATCTAATATATTGAATAGGATGTTCGTGAGATTTCATATTCACCACTTCACCTTCCTCACCTGTGTATTCTACTTCTCTATCATATTTCCAGACTTTATAAAAGATAACATAAACATGATGTAGTTTCACTTCTTGTTTGCCTACTAGACTTCCCTATCTGTAGCAACATTTTCTTAAAAACAACAGAAATCTATGAGATGGTAATTTAAAATAATTTTATAGAACTTACAGAATTAATATATAAAATATCTTTCCATTTAACTGAAAAATACTTGAGAGACAATTTGAGATTATTTTCCTATGAAATTCAAAGGTGTTCTTACTGTGCAGTGGAAAAAATATTCACAATGTAGTGTTTAGACACCATGATTATTTGATGTTATTGTTTACCTATGTCAAAGCCAAAACATGTCTTTGTCAATTGGATAGTTTGGTGATTATTATTCTAGAAATGATCACTATCACTTTTGGATGTCACTTGAGTGTCAGTGTCATCTTTCATACAGTCTTCCTGCCAGTATTCCTTTGTCTTGAAAGGGGTACTTAATAAGGTCCAGACTGCCATCCCCTGAAATCTGGGTTTCCCAGCCTGTCCAGCCACGGGGATGGATTTCTGTTCTTTTTAGCTGCAAAAGACCTAAAATTTATCTCATTCCCCAAGTGAGTCTTGGTCATTTCTTCGCCTCCCACACTACTCCTGAGACTGCCTCTTCCCGATGGGATGAAGTGCAGGCTGTACTTTTCTGAAATTTTATTTTCCCTTTGTCCTTTAGAGCTAGCCTAGACCTGTGACCCTTAGAGCCTTTTGGCTGCTGTGAGGAAGAGGAAGCCCTGTTGGGAGATTGGGGGTGGGAGGCGGGAGTGGAAGTGGTTGTGTTTGCAGGATGGCGGTGGAGTCTGCTCTTGCAGAATACTGGCCTGAAAACTGGGAATAAGATCCTGTCCGAGCCGGGCCTGGCTCTGAAGTATTGTGGGCCTGTGGCAGGAATCTGAGCTTCACCCCAGGCCTCAGCAAGGCCTTTGGGAGACTTTGCAATTACAAAGACGCCCTTTCAGCTGTGGTTGGCAGTCAATATCAATATTTTAAATGTGTTTTTAGTATTTTAAAATGAAGTTTAGAAAAGATATTTTTTTCCATCTCCCTCCACTGTAGCCAGGTTCTTTTTAAATTAACGAAAAGTATTCACTAAGTGAGTGTTTTGCAGAGAATATATTGAGATTCTGCCTTCCATCTCTCCCATTATAGAATAGCCTTATCTACTGGGAGAGGAGTTATCTCAAGTAATGTGATAGGAAGAATTTGCATTCATTTCCTATGTGGTGTGTGGAGTTAAGTAACTTTTTGTTTTAACTTTATGTTGAAGGAGTATTCACAGAGCAACATATACCGAGTGCCTCCTAATTACTCACCCATCTCCTCCCAGATGATGCACCACCCACAGTCTGCCTTGTGGGGCTACAACCTCATGGGGCAGCCCCAGCAGCCTGGCTTTTTCCTGCAGAGCCCATCTCTGACTCCAGGTACGTGAAGAGAGCAGAGTCGGATCCTCGAGATGACAAGTGGCTTGGAGTTCTCACTTGGGGTTTTCCTTGCTTTTAACCTGAAATCTCCTTAAAACTTGGAAGTTTCAAGAGCCGAGTGCTCAGCTGACATTTATAGAATTCTCTCCATTCAACGTGTTACTTCTTCTTCTAAAATAAGGTTTCAGTTATGAGTTTGTGGGCTGATTTTGGAGTTTTCATCCAGTGCTGGGAGGAAATTAGCCACTGATGAAAATCTTAAGCTATCTATAATAATAAAAGCGTACTATGCTAATTAGACCGAATGTCCTTCGGATGACCTTCTGGATGAAGCCCAGGTCCCGGGTGCCATAGGGAAGCTGGTGCCGGCAGCTGGGGGAAGGAAGGTCTACTCTGGCACGAATTTTGTGCATTGGGCCTCTAGTAAGATATAAAGTTGATCAAAGTTTTATATTATGAAATTTGTGTACATTTTTATCAGATATAGTTACCAGCATTTAAAAAGACTAGACAGTATTGCACAGTGTCTTTTATTATTTTCTTATGTTTTGAACTTTAAATTGTGTATACCATGGATTTCAGAAACCTGGTTCAGCAAGTAGATTTAGATACGATCAACAAGGAAAACTGCCATATCCAGAGTGGATGTTGCTGATTTGGGTATTGCTCTGATTCAAGCTCAGGTAGATTTTATATATGGAGTGAAGATTTTCCAAATACAAAATATCTTAATTAGGAAAGGATTTAATTTTCTTTCTAAAGGAAAGTTTGCCTATTCTAGCAAAATAGATTATTTTTGAGATCTCAGTCTGCATTTTGTTAGGATGTGTCTTTCTATATATCATATTTTACTTATTGTGCTCCACAGGATAGTGAATTTTTTTATTGCAAGTTGAGTATAACATTTTTGAGATTTAGGGAAGAAGAAGATATCTGATTCTTGGCTTAGAGCAGTGGAGAATCCACAGTTTGTCCCATAAATTAGTGGCATAGAGAGCTGTTCTGGGTGTTAGAGTTCTAAGTTACAGTCTCGCTCTATCACTTTCTGCTGTATAATCTTGGCCAAGTCCTAATTACTTTGTGCCTGATCATTTTGCAGCTTGATCATTTGTAAAATGGATATGCTGATATATACCTTCATAGGATGGGTGATTGAAAGTAAATGTTTAAAGGTAGCACTCAGAAGGTAACCTGACACAGCAGACATGTTAAGTAAATGACCTGAATACATTCTCACGGCAGGGCTGTTGCACCTGCTGGGCCCCGTGCTGGGGATGCTCTCCCTCAGACATCTGCATGGCTCAATGCCTCCTTTGGGTTTGGTCAGACCCCACTTTCTCAGTGAGCTTGCACTGACCACCCTACACTCTGTCCCCCTCCCCCTCTTTCTGTTTCTCCATGGCAACAGCGCTTGCTTAAGTGCTACATGTTCACTTACCTGCCTGCCCCAGAAGGTCAGCTCTGTGAGGGCAGGGGTTTTTCTGTTATGCTTACTATAGTGTCCCCAGAACTTACAGCAGCATGTAAGCAGGCTCTCAAAAGAGGTTGTTGAGTGAGTAAATGCAGACTACAAAGAACAAGCTAGACTTCGTGGTAAATGTGGAAAATAATACACAATTGCCATCTCCTCTGATTTTCTCTTTAATTCCAAGGTCCTTGTGAACTTTGTAGCATTTTCAACTTTGTCAACAACAGAGTCCAGCACAAGGACTGTATGAATAGAAGGCTCGGTATATTGTAAAGCCGCACACCCTTTCACCCTAGAGCAGGGGTGGGCAAACTTTTTGACTCAAGGGCCACAATGGGTTCTTAAACTGGACCGGAGGGCCGGAACAAAAGCATGGATGGAGTGTTTGTGTGAACTAATATAAATTCAAAGTAAACATCATTACATAAAAGGGTACGGTCTTTTTTTTTTTCAGTTTTATTCATTTCAAAGGGGCCGGATCCGGCCCACAGGCCGTAGTTTGCCCACGGCTGCCCTAGAGTGTTATAGAAGGTATTTGCAAGTTGGGGAATTTGGGTATTAGGTAAGTCTTAGGCATGATGATATGATGACATGTAAGAAAAATATGTGAAGTAAACAACTACTTATGAGCGTTTTATATCTGTGAAATAATAGAATTTCATAAAAATGTGAATCCTATGAAATTGAGGAAGAATATGTACAACATGTTTCCATTTATATACTGTATAGTTAAAACGCAAAACAGTGTCCACCCACACACACACACCTCTACCAATCTCTCTCTTTTTCCCCTGTATACACGCCAGTATAGTAAATTTATAAGGAAATGTGTATGAATAATAAACATCAAATTTAGAATAACATTCAATAGGAGAAGGGGAGGAAAGTAACAAGGCTTCAAACATATTTATTATATTTATTTTTTTAGTTGATTCAGAGGTATAACATAGAAAAGTTAGGAAAAATAAAAGGAAGTAGACCGTAGTCTAATCTTTAAAAAGTATGTCTCTTATCCATAAAATGAGTCAATTACATTTTATATATTAGTTCACATTCTTGCTTCACAAAGTTACCTTGCCATATGTTACTCAAATCAACTATCCATTTTTCCCCCAAATGATCTTCAAATGCTGCTGAATTACTTATTAAATCATATCTCTGATTGTGATACTGAGTGTATAAAAGAATGTGGTTTTTCGAGAGAACAGCTTTCAAATTTTTGCCTCTATCATATTACTTGCTCTTTGTGAGGTCTTTATATAGACATTTTCTTATTCATGTACATTAAAGAATGTATGTAGACCGTGTGGCGAATGAAGGGTTAGCACCTACTTTGAAGTCAGCCAATGTTGAATTTTTTTCCCCTTGAACTCTTAAAGACATTTGGCAAATTACATATGCAAAATGTTAAGAATTTTCTTTGGTTTCTTCAGCATCACTATAATCAATATTTCCTGTTTATTTTATTTCTAGCCTTCAAAAAGATGTGTTCTATCTTTAGAATCAAGGTATTTGAAGTTTCCAAGCATTTCCAGTTTTTTAAGTATTTTTAAGCATCTCTACTGTAAGATAGCTTCCAATTGTCTAAATTACAAAAGGGTTTCTAGGCCTGGCTTAGGACACTTGGCAAACGTAATACATTTTATGCAAGAAATATGTTCCTGGGAGCCTTCCATAATTTAAAACCCATGTGATTCCCAAAGTACGCCGACCACTGTTTCAGGCATGTCACTTTAGCAGTTCAGGTGGGCCTTCGTGAGGCCGTTCAAATGTTATAATTGCTCCTGCACCACCCTCCCTATCCTGTGAAAATTCTGCAGTTCTTGTATAGGGTGGGATGGCACCTTATGTTCCATTTTGCTTCATAAAGTGAGGCTCAGAAGGTGAGGTGTCTACATTTTAATCAAATCAGTAGGAACTGCTGCATCAATGTATAGAAAGCCCTTCCTTCTGGTTGCTTTGTAGGTGGCTCTAGACTGGACCCCACAGGCTCCTTTGTCCCTACCAACACCAAGCAAGCCCTGTCGAACATGCTGCAGCGGCGGTCGGGCGCCCTCATGCAGCCGCCCTCGTTGCACGCCATCACGTCACAGCAGCAGCAGCTGGTCCAGATGAAGCTCCTGCAGCAGCAGCAGCGGCTCCTCCGGCAAGCCCAGGCACGGCCGTGCCAGCAGGTGTGTCCAGGCCAGCAGAGATCCTCTGCGCCTCGTGGTTTTCTCTAGCTAGGGTGAGCAAGGCCTGTGTGACATGTGCTTCCTGCGTGCACACCCCGTGTGCTTGGTGAATGCAGGTATCTCTTTCTTACACAGGCTTAGAAATACTGTTCTCTTTGATCAGATAAGAACTCGAAATGTCTTAGGTTCATTTAAAGCAGGGGTGGGGAATGTCCGGCCTATGGGCTGTATAAGGCCAGCAAAATCATTTGGTCTGGCCCTGCAAAGGCATTAGGGGGGAGTTAATTAAATGTTTGCCCAAATATAACAGACTAATTTTTAAGTTGATACTCTTGTATGGCCCCCGAGTGATGTCATAAATATCCAAATTGCCCTTGGCAAAAAAAAGGTTCTCCACCCCAGACTTAAAGGATGCCTTAAAACACAAAGAAGAACTGATGACTTTCTAGTCCCTTAGATGCAGCAGGACTGTCATCCTGGAAGTGACCTTCTCTGAGCTCTCATTCAGTATTTAATTATCACCACATTCTGTACTTTCAGGTATTTAGCTTTACTTTCATGTATTATTATTCCATTTACTACTTGAGGTTGAGTCTCTGAAGCCTATGTTTCTTAGGTTTTCTCCTACAATGCCCTGAGCAAATCCTGTGTTTTTTAAAAAATATATATTTTTATTAATTTCAGAGAGGAAAGGAGAGAGAGAGATAGAAACATCAATAAGGAATGAGAATTGTTGATTGGCTGCCTCCTGGAGCCCCCTACTGGGGATGGAGCCCAAAACCCAGGCATGTGCCCTGACCGGAAATCGAACCATGACCTTCTGGTTCATAGGTTGACATTCAAACACTGAGCCACACCGGCCGGGCCAGATTCTGTTTTTATTGCATACTTAATGAGGAGTATAGCAGAGAAAGAATGCATTGCAAATAACTGTCAGTATATGCTTATCTTTAAAGTAATTCTTGATTTATATTATTTCTATTTTTATGCCCTATAACCCATTATCTTTAACTTTTTAGATGACCATGATTATTAGAATGCGGAAGTAACACAGAATTTAGTATAGACTCATAAAACCACGAATCTATACAAATACATAAAATAAAAAGAGGGAAGGGAGATTGTGACTTCTTTTTCTAGTTTCTATATACTTTTTGTGTTCAATTTTTCTTGAAATTGTATTATTTTGATGATGGTGATGATAGTAATAATACTAGTTAGAAGCAGCTAACACTGATGGAGCACTTATTATCTGGCAATACACTTCCAAGCACTTAAAAATGTATTAGTTATCTTAGATCTCATGGCAGTCCTATGAGTTGGGCATTGTTGTGATCCTCAAAGGATGTAGCCAATCGTCAGATGTATCCTGCTCTAAGAAAAATCACAAAACTTTCAAAGCAAGAAATTCTAATGTTTTAAAAAATATTTTTGTATTTTCATAACTTTCTACACATATCTCCATACTGCATTCCACCCACTTCTGCATGGGGTATTGGGGTTGGGAGGGTTATGCATTCTTAAAAAAGCTTTCTTTTCTTACCTGTATTATAAAGACAGGAAAGAGGAAACTAGTTGAACTGCGTGAGAATGCAAACAACAGTCACTACAGGCTTGTCTGTACCCGACCTCTAGTGATTTAAATTCCCTGGGTGTCAGGCAAGATGGGCTTAAGCTGCTTCATACACAGATATTATGAAGATTTGATTAAAATATTAAAAAGCTTTGATTTTGCTTAAATAAGCAACATGTTTGGAACCATTAAAAATCTCAGTGGTATATTAGCTTTGTTGGATGCTGGGGTCCATCCCCAGCGGGTCCAAGGGTCCCCAAAGGTGTGGACGGAGTCGGTGAAGAAGGAATGACACGGAGACAGGGTTCAGTTCATCAGCATAGCGAGGTTCTCCCTCCAGGATCCCCAGCCAAGTTCTGTGTACAGGTTCTCTTGCTAGGTTCTGGTGTGGATCTGATGAGGATCTGATGTTTATTGTCTTGTTACATCCATATTTATACCAGCCGATTTTAATCCTGTCAATTTCTATTACAAAGGTTAGGGCGTTTCTTATCTCCATTCCAGGGAGTAAAGATTATGTAGCTTAACTACCCGCCTGGCACTTAATTAAGGGGTTGTATCCCCTCCCTAACCTCAGGGAAAAATCCCCACCTGGGGAAACAACCTTTCTCAGAGAGGTGACCTTGGTTAAAACACATGGCACTAAGGAGAGCAAACATTTTAAGAACAATATGCTATATATGCCAGGTCCCTTGAAACATATGCTGTGCAGATGTTTCTTTCCTGCAGCGACTGTGTCAAGCAGCAAGGATGGACCGGCTTCCGGCAGTTGGAGATGATTGTTTCATTTCTTACCAAGATAAATTAAAATTTTACTGTAAGTGAGTAACCAGCCCACTAAGATGAATTTAGCTCCCTTTTAAAGTAATGTAAGCCTAAGTAAAATTTGCCTTCCAATAAGTTTATTTAGTTTTTCATGTCTACCTTTTTGTCACAAGTTATAATTTGCCTTATTAATAACACACTTTCAAATGATTACTGCTAAATTCAGTTTTGAATTTATCTAAGTGGTTCCTAGTATTGCGAAAGTAGTAAAGCTCACTGGGCAATTTCTAGGTAAGCATACCTTTCCTCATGTAAGCCATGGCAAGCAATTTCCCCTAAAGTAATTTTTTAAAAGGAATTTAAAAGAATAAAAGAATAATGTGAGTGTAATGAAAGATATCCTTGTATATTTGGAGAAGGCAGGCTTAAGACCCAGCATGTACCCAGAGGACCCCATTACTCCCACACTTTCCTCTAACCACTAAAACTACCTGACTCAATTCCATCACACTACCTAGAGTTACACTGCTTGTACTAATAGGAATTAACTGAGAGTTCATTTTTTTCTAACTTATTTTATTGTACCAACTCTGTCACACTGTTGGATTTTTCTTTTTTCTTTTTTCTTCTTTCTTTTCTTTTGAGAAATCAGGAATCCCTTCTTCAAGTAGTAGAAGCTCAACCTCATAATACTGATTGTATAATACTCCCTTCCCTCCTCCCCTGTATTCTTTTTTAACAGTTGAAACTTGCTTTAAAGTCTGTAAAGTGCTTTTGGAAACATATACACTTTTTTTCTCAATCACCATTCTTAAAGTGCTGGATAACTGAGCAAAACAGCATTCTTATAAGGAAGAGAATTGCACACATGGTACAGTCATCGGACATAGTGGTCCTTCGTGGAGTAAATGAGATGTGTCTGTAGCATCTGCGAGAGTGCCTGCACCTGCCAGGGTCTCTCCTAATAGGTCATGTGGTTATTGTGGCAGAAAAATTCTTGTGCTAATCCTTAAAAATCTAGAATAAAAACAGAATTATATGGAATATATTGGATATTGATAAATTGTTTATTATATGATTCTGGATGCAGTTAGAATCCAGAATTTTTTTTGGATATATTTATTTTCCTAATAAATAGTGACCTCTGTTCTTCATGAGAGGAAATGATAGAGAAATATTGAAACTAATTTTGGCAGGAACATTTTCTCAGGTTACATGCCTTCTCATAATGTGACTCTCTAGCTACATAAGAACTCTTATGGTGTGTTTTTCTTTTAGTTTGGGGCTTATAGGGAAATTAAAATTAATATAATTTTTCTTATTAACCTAGCAGTTTTCTAAGTACAGAAATCCATTTTCTTAAATGTAGCAAATGTGTTGGAGAATTTCCATTTATCTCAACTTTTAAGACTGATCTTATAATTATAGAAGATGCTTTTTTTTTTTTTTTTTTAGTGTCACCCAAGGATATATTTATTGATCTTAGAGAGAGAGGAAGGGGAAAGGGGAGAGAGAGTGAGAAACATGGATGTGAGAGAGAAACATTGATGGGTTGCCTCTTTTTAAAAAAATATATTTTATTGATTTTTTACAGAGAGGAAGGAGAGAGATAGAGAGTTAGAAACATCGATGAGAGAGAAACATCAATCAGCTGCCTCCTGCACACCCCCTACTGGGGATGTGCCCGCAACCAAGGTACATGCCCTTGACCGGAATCGAACCTGGGACCCTTGAGTCCGCAGGCTGATGCTCTATCCACTGAGCCAAACCAGTTAGGTGGATGGGTTGCCTCTTGCATGCATCCTGACCAGGGATTGAACCTGCAATTTTTTTGGTGCATGGGACAACATCAGCTGAGCCACCTGGCCGGGCAGCAGATGCTTTTAAAGATTGACTAGTGTCCCCAAGCCTTGGATATGACTGTTCTCTAGGCCAGTTGTCTGTGACTTCCTTGGTCCCCACCCTCTTCTTATAAGATCAGGTACTGGGGCCCTAACTGGTTTGGCTCAGTGGATAGAGCGTCGGCCTGCGGACTGAAGGGTGCCAGGTTCGATTCCGGTCAAGGGCATGTACCTTGGTTGTGGGCACATCCCCAGTAGGGGGTGTGCAGGAGGCAGCTGATCGATGTTTCTCTCTCATTGATGTTTCTAACTCTCTATCCTTCTCTATTCCTCTCTGTAAAAAATCAATAAAATATATTTGAAAAAACAACAACAAAGATCAGGTACTGGGTTTTAAAATATTTTGTATTACCCTGAGCACAGGGTAGAAATCTATGAAATGTTTATTGAGCAAATTCATGTTTTTGAGCAGCTGTTTTCCAAAGCCTAAAGCAGCGGTTCTCAACCTGTGGCCCTTTGGGGGTCAAATGACCCTTTCACAGGGGTCGCCTAAGACCATCCTGCATATCAGATATTTACATTACGATTCGTAACAGTAGCAAAATTACAGTTATGAAGCAGCAATGAAAATAATTTTATGGTTGGGGGTCACAACATGAGGAACTGTATTTAAAGGGCCAGAAGGTTGAGAACCACTGGAAAGCTTCCTGGTAGTCTTACTCCTTAGCAGTCTGATTATTATCTACAAACTCATCTCATTGCTCCCCGAAACTGCTCCCAGCAGTGACCTGCTATGATTGTTTTGAAAATCTAGATGGGGCAGGGAAGACATAAATTCCTGGTTTCTGGATGTGTCTCAGAACTTGCGGAGTCCCCCTTAGCCTCCTCCCATCTGAGGAGTGAAGCTGATGTATGTAGGAATTATCTAGTCTAGACATGGTGCACAATGATGTTCAGAGCACCATCGTAAAGTAATGAATTCTGCTGCAGACAACGAATAGCAGCTCCAGCTGGTCGTGGAATTTCCTGTTAGAGACCATCCTGTATTTCTTCAGGAATGTATTGAGACATTTGGAGAGTGTCTAGAAAATAGGTGCAAATAGCATGGATGTTGTTGGGTATTTTTAATCAATTTATTTGACATAATGATTGTTATATAATCAAGTGTATTTTCATATAGCTTTAGTCATATCAACATGCATAAAGACATTTTGGGAAGAAAACTTGTATTCATTCTTCTTAATTACAGTTTTGACTTGATTACTCTTCATTCCTTATCTGTCCCTTATTAAAATGGGGCTCAGTGAAGTGATTGTCACCTTTCTGTGCCTCAGAGCCTCACCTATACAGTGGAGTTAACACATATTTACTTTACAGGGTTCTTGTGAAATTAATTATTTAATATATTGAACAGCCCTTAAAATAATGGCTGGCTCATAGTAAGTGCTCAAAATATGTTAACTGCCATAGTTACTATCACTGTTTTATTACTATTCACAGAAAATTCCTATTCTATAAAAATGATCTTTACTTTCTTAAATATATTAAGGATTAAAAGAGAATCAAAGCACATTAAAGGCTTTACTTATATAATTACATTAATTACCCCTAATGAGATTGGTGCTCAGTGGTCACCAGTAAGAGAACAATAAAAAGGAATGTTGATTAGTTTTCCTAGTAGGCTTTTTGGTTTCTAAGACCAGAATGTTTATGTTATAACCGTCTAAAATTCTGTGATGCAAACTTTAGTGGGGCTGATTACAATTTCAGTATTAAAAATACCACAGTGTTTTATATTCTACATAGCCTATGAGAACTATCACAAAATACAGAATATTGGTTATAACAATGCAAAATGCTGCTTAAATTGTTTTCCAGTCACCTTTTTATATCCAGTATTTTTCTTCTCATACAGGAACTTCCTTCTCCACCCCACCATGTCAGACTTCTGGGAATGGGCATTTTCACATAGGAAAAGGACTTAATTTTATGCCTTGGTTTATGGTATCACTTTATCTTGATTTGTCCCTTTAAATGCATAAAAGCATTTTATGAATAATAATCAATGTCAGACAGTTTAAGATTCCAAAGAAAGACAGCCAAAGATATATGTATTTAGCTTAAATTGATGGAGACAAATTTGGAAGGAAGCAATTGGTTTGCAGACTGTCCTATATAATAAAAGCCTAATATGCTAAGTGTCCGGTTGTTCGGTCGGCCGTTCAATCAAAGCGTAATATGCTAATGATATGCTAAGGCCACTCAAACTCTCGCTATGACGTGCACTGACCACCAGGGGGCAGTCAGTCAACTGGTCGACCAGTCACTTTGCTGTGCACTGATCACTAGGGGGCATATGCTCCGACCAGTAAGTTAGCTTGCTGCTGAGGGTACGGCCAATCGGGACTGAGTGAGATAGGCCTGACATGCCCTGGAGCCCTCCCGCAGCCCCTCCCCAGCTGGCCAACCTCCTGCACCCCTCCCTGACCCTGATTGTGCACTGGTGGGGTCTCTCGGCCTGGCCTGCACCCTCTTGCAATCCGGGACCCCTCAGGGGGTGTCAGAGAGCCGGTTTTAGCCCGATCTCACAGGCCAGGCCAAGGGACCCTACTGGTGCACGAATTCGTGCACGGGGCCTCTAGTCTATAATAATAAAAGCATAATATGCTAATTAGACCGAACGTCCTTCCAGACGTCCTTCCAGATGACCTTCCAGATGAAGCCTTTGTCCCAGGTGCCAGAAGGAAGCTGGGCTGGCAGCCGGGGGAAAGAAGGCCTACTCTTGCACGAATTTCATGCATCGGGCCTCTAGTCTATAATAATAAAAGCATAATATGCTAATTAGACTGGACATTCTTCCGGACGACCTTCCGGACAAAGCCGGGGCTGCGAGGGAAGCCCAGGTCCCGGATGCCTGCCGGCAGCCGGAGGGAAGTCCAGGTCCTGGGTGCCAGAGGGAAGCCAGTGCCGGCAGCTGGGGGAAGGAAGGCCTACTCTTGCACGAATTTTGTGCATCGGGCCTCTAGTAGATAAGTCAGAAGGATTTTTGTGACATTGAAGAGGGAGATTTCTCATAGTGGACAGAAATGGTGTGTCAGTTATGGCTAGTTGTTGTTTGTTAGAACACTAATTATCACCCGTAGAGCAGGTGCCATTGTTGGGCATCCAAATAAAGGCATTAGGTAACTTAATGAAATGACAATGGCTTTGTCAAAGCCTCCCAGACTTGTTAGCTCCTTGGTAAAAGTGAAGCTGTAACTTCCTAAAAATATGCCTCTGAGGTTGATAAAGCCTGTTTAAGATGATTAACCAAGATTTTTGTTAGGTAATTGATTTCCTACCCTACAGATATGGTATCACCTTGGAACATCTGTTTCCTTCCGTTGCTCTTTCCCTTCTCTTCACTCTCTAGAGGTATATTTCAAACATGCAGATAAGAATAGAAAATAATATAGGAAACATTGGTGTACTTACCACCTAGTTTTATTTAAAACGTTCTGCCATATTTGCTCTAGATGATTTAAAAAATGAATCATTACAGATATGGACAAGGCTCCTTATCTTCTCTCATTTCCATTCTTACCTGTAAAGAGGTAATCATGAATTTGGTGCTTCTCTTTCTAATGAATGTTCTTATGCTTTTAGTACATATTTTTGCATTCATTGACATAAACATTATATAGTATTATTTTCATAATTATCTTATATGTGTATTATTTCACAACTTTTGTATTTTGACTAATTTTAAATTACATTAACTTTGTTACATGTAGTTTTATTTGTAGTTTTATTCATTTATTTGTTCTGATTGGATGCTATTCCATTGTGAATTCTTACATTTATCCATTCTTCTGTTGGAGTTGTTTATGTTTTGCCAATTATTTCTAACTGTTAATAGTGCTACAGTGAACATTTTTGTACATTTCTTCTCTGTGTTTGGAGAGTTTCAGGGTATGTACTTGAAGTGGAAATGCTGATTCAGTTTCCAAAGTGATATGATTTCTGTCAGTTATGAGTGTTACCTTTCTCCGCGTGCTCACCAACCCTTGATACTGTCCTCCTTAATTTTCTCATTCAGAGCAGGTGAAATGGTATTGTATTATGACATTCTAATTTGCATTTCCTAATAACCTGTGAGTTTAGGCATTTTTTATAACTTCACTAGCTAGTCAAGTTTTCCCTTCTATAATTTTCCTAATTGTATAATTTGAGCATATTTCAAAATAATTTTATTTTTATTCAATAAAGGTAGGCAAAATAGTTTTATTGAAACCAATCTGGAGTCTTGACAATTATCTTTAATGCATTTACTCAGAGAGTGTAATTTATAAACATCTCTGTGACAAGGAATGAACATAAGGGGACAGACACCACTGAACTAGTAAATGTGTCCTAAAGCCTTTTATTTTTTTTCCTTGGATGGAAACCATGTCCAGGGAAGTGGGTGCTTTGCTTATTGCTTATTATCTGTCATTTCTCTATTTATTTGAATAAGGAAGGTGCTCATTTTATTTGCTGAAATTATGATTAGGCAACTAGAATGATCTAAAAGATCATGTGTACAGCTTGGTTTTTATAAGAGAGGGGAGCAGATTGGGATGGAGGGTGAGAGAATGGGTCACTAATACAAAGGTGGTTGTTGATTTTAAAGACATATGTCCAGGTGCAATGAATTACTAGTATGTGCCTATGCCTAAAATGGTGAGAATAAATATTATTTGCTTGGAAAATTCCTCCTGTACTTTCTAGTCCTTAGTATAGTAAAATATTTATTTCTATTAGTGTTGAGAATACTTTGTCTCATTTGTATCTCTAAAATTCTGTGAGCAAAAAATTTTTAGTATCTCAGACAAAGTATCACTTAGAATCCTATATAATAAAAGGCTAATATGCAAATCAATCGAACAGCAGAACAACTGGTCACTATGACGCGCACTGACCACCAGGGGGCAGATGCTCAATGCAGGAGCTGCCCCCTGGTGGTCAATGCACTCCCTCAGAGGGGGCGCTGTTCAGCCAGAATGGCAAGCACAGCTGTGGTAGCAGGAACCTCTCCCGCCTCTGCGGCAGTAAGACATCCCCCAAGGGCTCCCGGACTGCAAGAGGGCGCAGGCCGGGCTGAGCCCCCCGCTCCCCCGGGTGCATGAATTTCATTCACCGGGCCTCTAATCTGTTTATTAAAAAATGATTAAACCAGGGAATTATTTACCTGAAAAATAGGAATTTCCCCCAAGCACTTAGTTCTCTTTTTCTAAATCAGATTCCCTGTTAGTGTGTAAATGTTGGTGGGACTAAAAATATTTGTTGTCTGATTTGGTTGATTGAGTGCATGGTGAACCCAATGCTCTGTTTTCATTTTTATTTACTGAGGTCAGAGCTGTCTAATTACATTGTCCAATAATATATGAACTGCTGACTTGTTCACTTAATGTCTTGTCCATTCAATGTGACCCAGATGTCCTGAGCTGTCCCACTGGCTCTAGCCGGGAAGAATGCTGTTTCCCTGTTATTCGCTGGGGACCCAACATCCCTTTGCTACAGGCAGTGTCTGTGTGCGCTCTCTCCTTGACCTCTTTACGTCGCCATGTAACCTCCAGTTTGTGCTATTCCATTATATAAAATTAACATATTCGTTTCAGTGTCCAGACTATGGTGGTATCGTTTGCTATATAAGTTAATAAAACCTCTGTAGGTCCTGGGTTTTTAAATCTTGACTCCCTGAAACATTGTTTTAAAATGAACTATTTCATGTGTATTTTGGCTACCCACATCACCAGGCTGAAAAATCTTATCTGTATTGTCTGCCGTTTTCTTGCTGTCCCCTTTCTGTAGGACTTCTGTAACTCTGCTGTCTCCCTTCTGGAAGACTTTGACAACATAATGGTAACACCCCTGCTGTCATCTCTTTTCTTTCTTTCTTTTTTTTAAGTAAACATTTATAGCATTACTCTGTGAACATCAAAATGAGAAGCGGGTTGTTCTTCTATAGCTGGTAATAACTGTAGTCTTCATTTCACTGTTACTCCCTCGGTTTATGTTTGAGACGGGAACACAAACTCATGAATGTGCTGACCATGTCCAATCTAATGGCATTTATTTCGGAAAGTTTTCCCCTTTGCTTGCCTCATGGTTTTCATCATATATGTGTATGGTATAGGAACAGTGGATGTTCATGCCTTGGCTTGGGAGCATAGACCAGTTTGTGCACCTGCATCTCAGTTCCAATTTTGAACACGTCTGTTCCCGAGCTCTTGCACTCTCTGTGGTAACTCACATCCGTAGCAGAGGAACGCATGGCATGCTAACGCATAGGCCAGTGCAAGACAATGAAAACTGTGGTTATGAAACATACCTTTCTCATCACATCCCACTCACTGGCTATTCCAAAATTTTCAACAGAACACATCATTTCTATTTCCTTTCCAGTATGGAGGATATGTCTTTTCAAGCATAGATCTTGTGCATGCATGTCATATGATTTCACCTTTGCTGCTTTGCCTGGGCTAGCTAAGAATGCATGTTTTGCATTAAATTACTTATAGGTTTCTGTATCAGGTAGCCAACTTACAACATAAATCCAAGAAGCATTAGAATAAAAAAGAGCACACATCTCAGATGTGAATGTAAGTTAACTTGTTTCACTGCCAATTTAATGGGTAACATTTTCTATACATTGGTGAAAATATCCTTAACTGCACAGTCGAACTGAAAATATTCCTGTTATTAAATACTTGTTATGTAGGCAGTTTCTTTAAGTTATTTCTGCAAAGGAAAGTTTGGACTTTTCTGAAAATCAGTTTTCCTATCAATTTTTTGACATTGTGTTGTACAGAGAGCAAGTGAAGGTTTTATTTCAAAACTTGAAATAAAAATGTATCAAATTTAAGACTTTTGGAGGTTGGTTATTGTTCAGATGCTAATATAATTCAGTTAGAAAACAATTTGTATCAGTCATTGATTTTACTTTAAAGAAAGAATTAAACAAAATATTTTGTCATGCATTTAAAGTCAAAAGGGTTTATTATTTTTATATTCATTCAAATTAATAGAAATATGTGCATATATCTTTGTTTTCCTTTTCACTATTCTTATTTTCCTAAAATATTCTCCAGTATTAGAAATTTAATGAATGTATATACTCTGCCAGTCATTATATTCATTATTTATGGACATGCTAATAGAATATATTGTAAAACTTTATTATTGTATGGAGTGTCCTTATTTTAGAATGAATCCATTTGTTCTAGCAATTAATCTTACTATTAATTGATTCTTAACCAATTTATGTTTGATGTGAAAGCTTCATATGAGAGTCAAGCATAACTGTCAACAGGATCTCTTGTAGTTATAGAATTTTCTCTATTATCTGAAATCAAAATACACCAGTATGTGGTGAAGACCATAACCTCTGGTTCACACCATGTGTTTTAGTCTTGAGCACTGTTACTCAGTACCTGCCAAGCTAATAACACAAACAAAACCCTTTTTGGCAGATGACTCATAAAACATTAACCACTGGTTTTCATTAGATTACTTTTATTATTATTCCTAAATCAGCATTTTTAAAAACAAAGTCACAAAATCTGTTTTTTTAGGTACAACTCCCTACTTGCAACCCTGAGACATTATTGGGGGGAAAAATCATTACATTACTAGTGAGTAGAGTGGATAGGACATTCCTGGTCCTGTAATGCTGCTGCTTATAATGCTGACTGCCTGCTAGTGGGCTGTATGACCAGTTCTCCTTTGGGAACAGAGCTTCACATTTGCTCAGTTGACTGAGGGAGCGATTGCTAATGAAGAGAACAGGGCTCCAAAGGATGAAAATTACGTATGAGCATCGATTTTAATTTACTAGATGCATTGACTTCAAATTATACAAAAGGCCTTTGAGTCAACATCTCTTTGATCTCAGACACTTCTCTTGTCTAATGAAAAATAAAGCAGTAAAGAAAATTGTTCTCATAACGGTCAGAAAAATGAATCTATATTGAACAGTACAGCCTTTTTATTTATTTATTTTTTGAATTGATTTCAGAGAGAAAGGGAGAGAGAGAAAAAGATAGAAACATCAGTGATGAGAGAATCATTGATTGGCTGCCTCCTGCACACTCCCCACTGGGGATTGAGCCCCCAACCCGGCATGTGCCCTGACTGGGAATCAAACCATGACCTCCTGGTTCATGGGTCGATGTTTAACCACTGAGCCATGCCAGCTGGGCAGCACTGCTTTTTTTTTTAGAAGATTTTAGAAAATGGAAAATTTTAAAAATATAATGGTTTTATATTTCTCATATAGAGGCAAGCCCAAAGCAAAATACATGAAAGCAAACTGGAGAGAATATGTGTAGGAATTTACCTCAGGTGGCAATATAGAGATGGGTCGGTGTAATATTCAGAATTTCCCAGTTAGCTGAGCCTTATTCTCTTAGCACAAGGAAGCCAGGTGCCTGAGGATGGGAGCTGGAGCCAGGGCACAAAAGTGTATGTTTTCTCTTTCGGTAATGTGCTCAAAGTCATATGGCACCCGGCTGAATACACACATTTCATCAAAAACAGCTTCCTGAACTATCCTTTGTACCCATAAAAATACGAAGTTATTGTTGCCTCTGATCACTTCAGTTAAACAGAATAAATCAAGACGGGGAAATTGAAATCCACATATTAATGCAGGTAGAAGGAAGAAATGATTAGAATAATAGATGCTAAAGAGTAAATTTAAAATGAGTTTTCAAAACAAAAGATGGTACTGAAAAATAGGGGGCAGTTGAAAAGCACTTGGTAAACTAACTTGTGCTTAAGTAAAAATAAAATAAAGCTTAGAAAGTTTTCTGAAAAGAACAGATGCATGAAACACGAATCACGTATAACTAAGTTGACCATGTGTCCCATTTTGCCAGGCATGGTCCACTTAGTACCTGGTGTCTGGCCTGCCCTGGGTGATTAGTCCCTTCTTGAATAAATGCAATAAACCATCCCCACCAACATTAAAAACCTTGTACTAAATCTTAATCTGTAGTTGCCTTGCTTGTTCTCACAATATGATCCTCCGTGAGCATTTGTAAAATCTTCCAAGTGACTAAAGAACTTGTCTTATTCTTTCTTTCCCCAACAAATTGAAATATTTCTATAAATTGAAAGAATGCATTCCTGGCATTATTCTGGGGGGAAAAACAACGGTTGGAGGCCATTTCAATTTTGTGGAAGAGAATGGGGTCTTTTTCAAAATAATTCAGGGCAAAACAGGATAATAAAGCTATTTGCAGAGCACCTGGAGAATGCTAGCCAGTTTGAAGTGTCTATGATTTCCTCGGGGAGTATATGCATATCAGAATTATTTCCTACTGTGCCGAAGTAGGTGATGGGAGGGAACAGAATATGTTCACTAATAAATAGCTGACCTTTAAACAAAATTGGTTGACTGAAAATGCATGAATTTTAGAATATAAAAATTGATTTGAAATTTTTGGTCCTTTTCTCCTTGCTTGAAGTTTTAGTGCTTTTTCCTTAAATGTTAATTTAGTGTTTTTAATGTAGAATAGTTTATTATTTTTATTTTTAATCTCCACAATATCAACTGTCATTTGTCAGTAAGAGTGTAGCCAGTAATTCAGATACTTACCTTATCAGTAGTCTAGTTTCCCTCACATGGAAATCATTGGTTGTTCTGTAAGTTTTTCAGAAAGCAAAGAGTAAAGAGTTAGATCCGGTGTAGGAATCAGCATGCAGATGTCACAGACAGGTCTGCTTCCCTTCGTACCAAACACAGCCTGGGTATTGTAGACTACACATGGATCTCCAGATTATAACTCACAAATAAGTAATTCGTTTTTCTTCATTTCTGTAAAAATATTAAAATATAAATATATATATCCCCACAAAGAAGCACAACAATATGTTTCAGGGACCTCACATGACACTGTCAGGGAGCACTGATTTGATGAGTGGCATTTAAAGATCTGGTTGATTTAATGGGCATAGTGCTTGGAAAATCAAATGCCGTTGGGATACTTGGGGGCAATAGCTGTGGGCTCCCAATGGCCACACTGCCATGCATGGTTCTCATAGAGGGACTTGGGACAAGCATTTAGAGATATAATCACACTTAGATTAATCAGCTAAAGGCTAAGGGCATCTTTATGGTACCCTCTTTTGGAAAGTGAGATTCGTGTTGAATATATGCAGATATTACAGTAGAGACTCTCAGAAACACATGTTTGGTCCGCATATGGGTGGGTAATCACCTGAAAGAGGCAGAAACTCTTAAGGGCCCCAAGTAATTTCATGTCAGGGTCAGAGAAAGAGCTTTACTGTCTGGTATATACATTTAATTTCAATATTTTTAATAAGTCTCAATAGAGATTCTCCTTTTGGTTATTTTTGGGCAAGCTTAAGAGGCTATATGTCCCTAAATAATAAGCACCAAATGAGGTTTTAAATATTTTCAACCTTAATATCACATATAGAAGCATCTCATCCTAATGGAAGAGCCCTGAACTGTGGAGTCAGACTCACCTGAGCTCAGGCAATGGCCGGGCTAGGTCTGGTTGGGTGAATCACTGAGCAGTGTAAGCCCCTTGCCCGCAGCTTTTCCTCACTGAAGACAGGGGGTGAGGCTCCCTCCCTGCAGAGTCCCTGCCGGAAAGTGAGAATAAGAGCAAGAAGCCTGTCCCTGGCATATTATAGATGTTTAATCAATCTCAAGCTAAGTGTTTATTCCTTTTTCCCTGTTAGAAATATCTATACTACTTTCTAAGAACATGAAAATCTTTTATATAACTGTTATTTAGCACTTTTAAAAAGTGAGGACATCTATTATATAAAAGTTAGTAAAATATCCTAGGATAAATCCATTCTCTATCATTAGTAAGTCCTGAAAAGACATAGGGATGGTGGGAAGTTAGACCTCTTCCTGTGGTTATTACAGCAGCTTCCATGAAGTAGCATCTGACGCCAAACATAAAATAATACTGCTTTTCTAAATATATTTATTTTCCTAAGGCCAAATTGTATTAAATGAGAACTGTTGAAAGATGTTCATTGGTTTTATTTTATATTGTAATTGGTTAGAATTGTATTTGCTGTTAACTTATACATTTTTATTGATTGTATTTTAATTGATTATTGGAGTCAGAGGAAATACCAAATTCATCCATTGAATTCATGGCTAAATAGACATATTTTAGGCCACTGGAAAGAAGCTATCAACAAGTTATGAAATTTGTATATGGCATTTGCTTTCACCGTATGTGCTCTTTTCGTTATGGGCACAGGGTTTCTGATCTTACAGTTAGGGCTTCCTGACTTTCACTGCAGCAGGGCCGTGTCCTGGGTACCCAGGAGCACTGCCATGAGCCTCTCGGATGAGCTGACCATTGATTGTGGTGGCTCATATTTACGTCTGTGCTCTACTTTTGGGGGCAAATGTAGTCTCCTTTGGAAAACATAGTAAGTTCAACAATCTCTACACACATAGGAAAGAGGTGAGAAATGAGATTTTCTGCAGTTTGGAAATCTGCAAGTTCTGTTTTCACATAATGACATTTGGTGTCATGGGTTGTTGGGGTTGTTAAGCAGGAGCTCAAATCAAGCCCTTGCTGTTATGATCAAGAGTTCTTCTTGGCTTTGTTTTCCAGGGCCAGCCAGGGGACCAGGCTGCTCTGTTTGCTGCACAAGCACGGCCCTCCCCTCAGCTCCCCCAGTATCCAGGGCTGCAGCAAGCACAGGTACCCACAGTGGCTTCATAGATGCTACGGGGATTTTTTTTTTAACCAAAAAAGTGGGATTTTTAATCTCTTTATTTGAAGTGGGAAACGGAGTAAATAGGGTGTCAACTGCTTTATGGGTCTCGAACTTAGTTACTCCTGCATTACCAGTGATTGTTGAACAAGTGTCAGGATTAATTAATTTAAAGAACACATTTTAGGAAATTCTTTAATTGAAAACATAAATTCAAACCTCTATTAATGATTTTTGTAGGTATTTAAATGCTTAACAGTCCCAAAATACTTATGTTATAATACAAAATGATATCATTCATGCTTGAATTTGTCACATTAAAAGATAGTTTCAAAGAGTATAATAAGAAGGGAATTGGCCTTGACATCAGACCTTGGCAACATTCTTGGCAACTTGCTAGCTGTGGAACAATGTGCAAATTACTCTCAGTCTTGGTTCCCTTCTCTGTAAAAGAGAGGGCACACTGGGTATTTAGGGCAGCCGTGCTGCACCCAGTTCACAGCAGCCGCTCAACAAGTGGTAGGCTTGCCTTCATATAATGTGAATCTGGAGCTGTTTTTCTAATAATTTTGTTTTTTCTGCATCCATGTACTTTTACCCTGTCGCTCCCATAATCAGGAGCTGGGATGTTGGTAAGACAGCTAGTTGGGGCTAGCAGCTCATACTTTGTCCACAGCTCAAAGGAGAGCGAGGTTGGCCTTCGCAGGCACGGAACCCTACAGGCTGGTTCCATTCATGCTGCCTGCTGGAAATTCATTACACATTATTCTGTCTTCCAAGCCAGTGCCATTACACTACCTTAAAATATGGTACTTTCAGGATTTGAACAGCAGTCCTCTTCTACTCTAGTCAGCATTCTATTCTATAAAGTATAGTGATCTAGTGAACCTCAGGTTTTTCATTTACATTAGATGTCAAATTTAGAGAAACAGACATGTGTATGCTAATATTGCATAGAAAAATAAAGTATTCAGATGACTGGTACAGTGCAGAACTGGGCTTCAGTCCAACCAGGACTAGAGGGTAGTGAATAGTCATCTATTACATCCTTACTCTGGTAAGATATTAATGTTGGTTTTTTTTATAACTGGTTAGTTACTCCAGGCTCATTCATCAGATTTAGGGAAGTCACATATTAGGAAAGTGTACACCATTATTTTAATATACATGAGCATGGGGGCAGCTCTTCTGAGTAAGTTTTGAAGTGGCATTACTGATGCTTGGGTCTGTTGAGCACTGATGTCATCTGTGCATAAGAGGAATGAATGCTTGTCTATAAGGAAACATGCACTTTCTCCTTCAGAATAAGCAAGCAACTGATCTTAAAACTAATCTCTTAACCACATGAGGATTCTTTTTTTTTTTTAAATTGTATTTTCTGGTAAATCATTATGTAACCAGTTCATTCTGTAGCTTTCTGATTAGCCTCTCTGCCTTCATGGCATCTCTTTCATACTTTGAGTCATAAAAACATTTGAGAATAGTGAATTTCAGGGGGCTTCTCCTGGGTTTACCCCTATATAGCTTAGCAATAAGAAAGCTGGTGGTAAATAAAAACACTGACTTTGTTCCTTGTGTCTGCCTGCAGGCCATGCCCCAAGGCTATACTATGTATGGAACACAGATGCCTTTGCAGCAGACCCCGCAGCAGCAGGCTGGCAGTGTGGTCCTGTCCCCCAGCTATAACTCCAGAACCTACCCGGTTGCGCATTCCAACCCTACACTGATGGAAAGACTCAGACAGATGCAGCAGCCGCCCAGTGGCTATATTCAGCAACAGGCCTCGCAGTACCTGCAGCCTCTGACTGGCTCCCAGAGGTAACATATCTAGAAACAATGATTGCAGTAGTGGACACAGCTCTTTGTTATGTTTCTTCTAGAGCATGGCACTTATATTGTTTTTGTGAACTTGCATATTTATATATAATTTAAATTATGTCATCTTATTTTTAGGAGCACCCAGAGATTCAAAATAAGTAATGGCCCATCTTGTTTATTTTATTAAAGGCTCCTATAATTTGATTCATATCTTCCATAGAATGGGTGTAATATATTTAGATGAAACCACTATATTTAGAATATACCATTATATTTAGATGGGTGTAATATATTTAGATGATACCACTATATTAGTTCTAATGTTCTTTCTTTTCCCTTCTTTTAAAAAAGGTCTTTTTGGCTAAAAATATCTAAGTTTAAAAAAATGTTGGTTAATGTTAGCAATGCCTTACTAGAATGTCTTGAACAGAGCCATAAAGTCTATGATTACAATACTCATTGTACCTGGTGCCTACAAGACTTTTCTTAGATTTTAATTTTTACCTTTTCCACGTCAGGGATGGTTGGCAAAGCAGGGTCATGAAAGACCTCTTCTCAGTTCTTGCTTAATCAGATCCCTTAGATATAGTATGTAACTTCATTGTCCATTAGAGTAGCCAGCAGCCACATATGGCTATTTCAATTTAAACAAATTAAAGTTCAATTTAAAACTTAGTCCCTCAGTTACACTAGTCACACTTGAAGTGGTCAGTAGCCACGTGTAGCCAGCAGGGCCAGCATCGGAGATGTGTGACCAGTACAGTCACACCGGTGACTGTGTTTAGAGGACCCACATTTGATGCAATACTCTACTGTCACCTTCTTGAAATTCTAATTTTTGATCAGGAAACCTTGCAGTTTATTTTGCACCGAGGCTCAGAAATTATGTAGCTAGTTTTGGTGGCCAGCGCAGATATAGAATATTTCAGTCATCATACAACATTCTAGGGATGGCATTAATCTAGAAGAATTAAGTGTCACGCACAATTTTGTGCGACGGTAGATAGTAGCCTAGCTTCATGTATTATCAATGTTGCACGCTAACCCTAAGTAATCACTATTTGAAAAGTGGACAAGGTTGATGGTAGCACATTTGGGAAGATAAAAAAAAAATTGGAAAACAATTTTAATAAGTGGCATCATTGCACATTGCCCAAGAATTTGAACTTTACACTTGATCTTAGCCAAAAGGCCGAGAAGCGATAGAATTTGAACTTTAAAGCCCCAAAGTTCTGGGTTTAAATCTCACCTGTGCCATTTTCTATCTGGATTACTTTGGCATGTTACTTCTCTAGCTCTCTGTTTATTCACTTTTAAAGGGGAGATAACAAAACTACTGACCTCAGAGGGCCGCTGTGAAGAGTCAATGAAATAACACCGTTCAGACTTTTACCACAGTGCCTACTCCAGAATAAATGCTCAGTTAATGTCACTTGTTACTGAAAACTATTAACAATTTTTAATCATGCATGTTCTTTTTCAAGTGATCCCATCTACCCCTGGGGATCCAGATTATCTTAACCACTGACCTTTACTGAATTTGAATTGTATAAGTAATTATTAAACACAGCCGTTTCTCTGTGAATGTGTGTGATGTGCTTGCTAGCAGTGCCCATTAAAAATGTGGCAGTGTGCTTGGGCCTGAAACCAGCTGTGTTCTTTCCAGACTGAATCATCAGTCCCTTCAGCAGAGCCCTCTGATGGGTGGAGGAGTCGATGCAGTGCTGACTCCCACACATCCGAACCTGCCGTCAGTGCCGCTGCCTCAGGACCCTATGCGGCCCAGACAGCCGCAGGTGCGACAGCAGCAGAGGCTCCTCCAGGTATGGGTCTGGGAGGTGAGGTCAGTACCTGGCGGGTCCTTAGCAGTTACGAGGAATAACAGGCACTTCAGACTTTAATTGCCAAGTTCCAAGGAACACTGTGTATTTGACAGCAGGACTAAAGTGGTATAATTTCGTTTCAACTTGACCAGAGTCTTCCTATGTGAATATGCCAGGTCACAGCAGGAGCGTACATTTTGCAGAGCATCCTTCCCCTTTCACTAAGCTTCACGGTAGCCGATGCCATTATATTGGTAGGGTGAGCCTCAGCTTACTCAGTCATTTAATTAGAGGCCATGCAAAATGAATGCAAAATTCCTTATATGTATTTTTTTTTAAAGCTGTCTAGAGCTTTTATCATATTTCTAGAGGGGTCTGTAATCCAAAAAAATTTCTATAGTATCTCTGGTCTAATTGGACTATGAAGTTGGCATTAAATAAGTAGAATATTTCAAAGAAATATTTCATCTTGACTGTTAGAATCCAGAGAGCTATCCTTTAATTATTTGAAATTAATTTTAGGTCTCCTTGCTTCTAACTTCCTCGTTTATGAAATATAGGCATTATGTTCACCTGTTCCATTGGTCTTCCTTATGTGTGAGTCTGTCCTTGTTGGGTTGGAGATTGCCTGGTGAGTCTGTACAGTGCCCTCCCATCTTACCAGCAGTCCAGCTTGAGATGCTCAGTCATTTTATGTTTTACTAAGAAAGAAAAGAAAAGCACCAAAACACGGGACTCTAGTTCCCTGGTGAACGGTCAGTGAGGAATAAACCCGCCCGCAGGAGGGACAGGAACAGAACTTGATGTCTCAACCAAGGACTGGTGCTTATATTCCCTCTGTTTCAAAATTTCACAGTTTCAAATCACTGAGGAAAGTTATTACATTTATTTCTTTACTTATTACCTTCTGTCTTACATTGGTGTTTTTTAAGGCTGCAAATCTGGAAAAGTTAATATTCCCTTTTTACCCCAATTAGCATACTATGTCCCTCTGGTAATTTTTTGCCTTAACAACACATTCCCTAGAGAAAAAGAGAAGTGATTTGTTTTTGCATCAGGATGACCATTATTTCTTTTCTGGTGATGAAGTTGGGTTCATTTGTCTTGGCAGAGTTCACAGAGTCAGTGGAAAACTGCTTCCCTATTGTAAGCATTGTTCACACTGGGGAAACCCGTCCAGATCTCTGCTTGGATTCCACATCCATGTGCATTGTCACTTAGAAGTGCCAACAGGCAGTATCTATTTATTGCATTGCCCTAAAGAAGAAAAATAAATTGGAGGATAGTATACACACCGAGTTGGAAAATGCAAAGGATGAAAAGAAGTCTGGCGGTGTCCTCATCAAAATGAATGTTTGGGTGGAGGAAACTGAAGGTCCTTGAGACAGACCATCTGCTAGGATTTTCCTCTCATTCTCTGTGTTTCCTCTGTGACTTGGAAGTGTTTCCAAGAGTTCTGCATTTCTGCCAACTGTCACAGACACAATTTATGATTTTATTCTCGTAATTTATGCCAGAGCTTCCCATATCTACAATTACTTTAAAAACAAACTAATCTTCTGGAGTTCTTTAAGAACAACTCCTTTGTTTCCTCCTCCTTATCTATCTTTATTTTCATCTTCCTTAAAAAACAAAAAAGAAACACCACAAATGAATCTTCTAGTTCATCCAGATGTCACAGGGAATGAAAAGGTAACTACGAGCACTCCTTGTCTAACGTGGTAGTATAAGAAGGATAAGATATATGGAAGGCAGACAACATGAAAGGAGTTGACAGTGAGTTTAGAGCAGGTACTGGGACAACGCAGGACAGGATAGACAGAGAATGCTGTGACTACTGAAGGGTGAGGTCCAAGAGGGCTTCATGGAGGAGGAGATTTAGGTCTTTCCCTTGAAAGATGAGCAGTTTGGCAAGGCTGCTATGGAAGAGGCTGGTGTGTATTATTTTGCCGCAACAACATAATTAAATAAAAGGCATATGGGAAGAGAAGACTGGAATATTAACCCCTCTGTTTAGTATAAAATCCTTTTTCTTTCTAGATGCAGCAGTCCCAGCAGCCCCCGCAGCCCCAGCCGTCCTCGCAGCCCCAGAGCCAGCCCCTCAGTCTGCAGGCCGTGCAGCCCCAGCAGCCATTGGTAAGGCCTGGTGCTTCCAAATCAAACATGGGGGCATTTTCCTTAAAGTCTGTTTGCATTTTTCATGTCCCATAATAGTGTTAACAATTAAAATAGCCTAAATATATTCTAGCAATTTCCCCAGAACTTTATCAGAGTGGGATGATATTGATGTTGTAGTTGATGTATTAGTTTTCATAGAAAGCTACAAATAAATGTTTGGGATTTAGTAGATCATACTATTTTTCCTTTTCAAGTTTTTCCAGACATCTCTATGAACTAAAATATTTATATTCAGACACAAAAATATTTTTATAATTTAACGATATATATAGTTCAGAAGATTATCTTCCTGTGAATTTTTACTATAATTTCAAAAAAGCATGAGAGTGCTTTCTGAAATATTATCTTTACTGATGTAAAAAAAAAAAATACTGATTTCAGCAGTTAGCATTTGCTGCAGGAATTTTCAAGTAATTCATAAGTGTTTACTTCTCTGGCTTTGTGAACCGAACTTTGAAATGTGCATCAGTGAACATTTGCAAACCTCAGAACTTACAGCAGCCTTTACTTTTGCAAATGCTGTAGCCCTGCTTTATTTTGACTTAACCTTTTTCTTTAAATTGCCTCTTTTTCTGTTTACCTAAATGTATTCTAAAAAGGATCATTTTCTCACTGCCATCAGTGGTCACATCACTTGCTACATATTGGAAATACCTGTAAAATACTTACTCTGCAGGTAATTCAGCAATGTGAGCTGTGTGCGTGAGTACTACCTAGACCAGTGATGGCGAACCTTTTGAGCTCGGCGTGTCAGCATTTTGAAAAACCCTAACTTAACTCTGGTGCCATGTCACATATAGAAATTTTTTGATATTTGCAACCATAGAAAAACAAAGATTTATATTTTTGATATTTATTTTATATATTTAAATGCCATTTAACAAAGAAAAATCAACCAAAAAAATGAGTTCGCGTGTCACCTCTGACACGCGTGTCATAGGTTCGCCATCACTGACCTAGATAGAGGGAGCTGGCTGCTGCCCATTTTACACTTTGGGAAACTGGTGTCTCTTTTCAAGACAGAATTTGAATGTGGATGGTTTCATAACTTGTAGTAAAGAAGGAACAATATGGCCGGGACTAGAGTACATTAGGAGGGATCAGAGTAGAGTTAGGGGAGACAGGTCTGATATACACGAGTAGGGCTGCTAAGGGAACATGGTCAGCTGGACTAAGACATTCTGTGGACATTTGACAAGCCCCTGCTTTGCTCAGTTTGATCTCCATTTAAAAAGAAATTATCTTTATTGTTGAAAATATTACAGATGTCCCTTTTTTCCCCTCATTGACCCCTCCATCCTGTTCCTACCCCACACCCAAGGCCTTCATCACACTATTATCTGTGTCCATGGGTTATAGACATCCTATATAATAAAAGGCTAATATGCAAATAGACCGAACAGCAGAACAACCGGTCGCTATGACGCACACTTACCACCAGGGGGCAGACACTAAACACAGGAGTTGTCCCCTGGTGGTCAGTGCGCTCCCACAGTGGGGAGTGCCACTCAGCCAGAAGCCCTGAGCTGGGCTTATAGCTGGCAAACACAGCGGCAGCACTAAGGAGTCTGACTGCTGGCTTAGGGAGTCCCCTGGAGGGAGCCGGCCTAAGCCGTCAGACAGACATCCCCTGAGGGCTCCTGGACTGTGAGAGGGCACAGGCAGGGCTGAGGGACCCACCGAGTGCATGAATCTCATGCACTGGGCCTCTAGTATTCATATAAGTTATCTGGTTAATCTCTTCCCTCCTCCCTCCTCCACTTTCCTCTGAAATACGTCCATGTGTTGCATGCTTCAATGTCTCTGGTTCCATTTTGTTCATCAGTTTATTTTGTTCATTAGATTCCACATATAAGTGATATCATGTGATACTTTTCTTTCTCTGTCTGGCTTATTTCACTTAGCATAATACTCTCCAGGTCCCTCCATGCTGTCCGAAAGGGTAAGAGATCCTTCTTTTTTACAGTTGCATAGTATTCCATGGTGTGAATGTATCACAGGGTTTTTCATCTACTCATCTACTGTTGGGCACTTGGGCTGTCTCCATATCTTAGCTATTCTATATATTAAAAGCCTAATATGCCAATCGAGCTCTGTCCATTTTCACATTGTACTTTTGTTAAATAAACTTTAGTAAAGAAAAAAAGAACAGCCACTATGATCTCCATTTTTTAAGGAAATTCTTTATCATGAATCTAGTTTATTTTTAGCTCTGATTCTTTTTTTTTTAATGTGTCTGACATTTACTGCAATCTACCTTCAAAATGCTGTACAAGTAGAGTAATATATAAATATTCACAGACTTCTACTTTATCCTCATGGGTGTATTAGCATGGGTTGGCTGACTGTTCCTTTCAAATGTGGAAGGGAATCCTTTGGATGGGATACTGCTAGCTCACTCTAACGTCTCTCCTAAGAACAAGATATAACTTTGCATTTTGTAATAATTTCTTTAAAAACAAAACAAAACAGGATTTTTTTTTTTTCAGAGAGGAAGGGAGAGGAAGAGAGAGTCAGAAACATCAATGATGAGAGAGAATCATTGATTGGCTGTCTCCTGCACTCCCCTTAATGGGGATCAAGCCCGCAACCCAGGCATGTGCCCTTGACCAGAATCAAACCCTGGACCCTTCAGTCCGCAGGCCTATGCTCTATCCACTAGCCAAACCAGCTAGAGCTGAAATAATTTCAAACTTACAGAAGAGTTGCAAGAATAATAAAAAGTATTGCCATAAACAGTTCACCCAGATTCACTAATTATGAACATTTTGCCACATTTGTGTGTTTTTTTAATTAATCTTTATTGTTGAGATTATTACAGATGTCCCTCTTTTTTCCTCCCATAGCTCCCCTCCACCGGGACCCACCCCACCCCAAGCCCTCGCCACTGTATTGTCTGTGTCCATAGGTAATGCATACATGCATATAAGATCTTTGTCTAATCTCTTCTTGCACCCCCCACACCCTCTTCCCTCTGAGAATCATCAGTCTGTTCCATTTCCATGGCTCTCATGCTATTCCATTCATCAGTTTATTCTGTTCATCAGATTATTTATTCACTTGATTTTTAGATTCACTTGTTGATAGATGTGTATTTGTTGTTCATATTTTTTATCTTTACCTTTTTCTTCTTCTTCCTCTTCTTAATGAATACCCTTCAGTATTTTATATAATACTGGTTTAGTGGTGATGAACTCCTGTAGCTTTTTCTTGTCTGTGAAGCTCTTTATCTGACCTTCAATTCTAAATGATAGCTTTGCTGGGTAGAGTATTCTTGGTTGTAGGTTCTTGGTATTCATCACTTTGAATATTTCTTGCCACTCCCTTCTGGCCTGCATAGTTTCTGTTGAGAAATCAGCTGACAGTCGTATGGGCACTCCCTTGTAGGTAACTAATTGTTCTTCTCTTGCTGCTTTTAAGGTTCTCTTTTTGTATTTTTCCCTTTGCATTTTAATTATGAGGTGTTTTGGTGTGGTCCTCTTTGGATTCCTCTTGTTTGGGGTTCTCTGTGTTTCCTGGACTTGTAAGTCTATTTCTTTCACCGGGTAGGGGAGGTTTTCTGTCATTATTTCTTCAAATAGGTTTTCAGTATCTTGCTCTCTCTCTTCTTCTGGCATCCCCATAATTCGGATATTGGTATGCTTGAAGTTGTTCCAGAGACTCCTTACACTATCTTCATATTTTTTCTTTCTTTCTTTCTTTCTTTTTTTTTTTTTTTGCTCTTCTGGTTGGGTGTTTTTTGCTTCCTCATATTTCAAATCATTGATTTGATTCTCAAGATCCTCTAATCTACTGTTGAATCCCTTTATATTATTCTTTATTTCAGTCAGTGTATACTTAATTTCTGACTGGTCCTTTTCCTTTTTTTTTTTTTTTTTTGGCATTCTCACTAAGATTTTTGAAAGTCTCACTAAGTTCCTCGGAGGTTTCTAGAAGATTCCTGAGTAACCTTATAACCGTGGTTTTGAATTCTGTATCAGTAGTTTGCTTTCTTCCCTTTCTTTCATTTGTGACATGTCTTTGTCTCCATATTTTAGGTGCGTCCCTATGTTTGTTTCTATGTATTGGGTAGCTGTTAAGTCTCCTTGAGTTGATAGAGTGGCCTTGTGTAGTAGGTGTCCTATAGGGCCCAGTGGCTCAGCCTCCCCAATAACCTGAGGTGGACACTCTTAGTGCACCCCTTTATGGGTTGTATGCACAGTTTTGTTGTAGTTGAGCCTTGATTGCTGTTGGTGTCACTGGGAGGAATTGACCTCCAGGCCAATTGGCTGTGGGGACCAGCTGCGACTACAGTGGGAAAGCTGCTGTGCAGGAGACACCCTTATGGAGCAGGACTTGCTTCAGTGGGGCTTTGGTGCTCACTGAGTCTGCCCCTTGAGTGTGTCGCTTATGGATTTGAAAAGCTGTAATCTGGTATGGTCTCACACTGACCACTGGTACACTGGCTCTTGGGTCTCCAGGGAGGTGCAAAGTCAGCCACTGTCTTGGGCTACCAGGAAGAATCTGCAGATACTTCCTCTTTGTATTGGGTTTGGAAGTGCCCAGATGAGGCCCAACTGTGAAGAAAGGCAGGCTGGTGCTGGTGCTGGTTTTTCTGGGCCTTTTATTGATAGGTTTGCAGCTCCCTGACCCAGTTGCAGCTTGTTTGACAGAGTTTTCACCTAAGAAAGGACAGACAATTCATGTGCAAAAGCCACTGTGCACAGCTTGGGTGAGGTTGTAAATTGGGTGGGGTAGGGTCTCAGGGAATCACCAGGGCGGAGCAAACAGAAATGGCTGCCAGTCAGCCCTGCACAGAGGAGGTCCCAGCATGGGAACAATGACTGCCGCGAGCACCTCTGTCTGAAAGAAAGCCACCCCAGAGTTCCTGCCCTGATGCCAGACAGTCCAGTTTCTCGCCATATGTGTCTGGGTCCCCCAGAAGCCTCGCCTGGCACTGGAGCTCAGAGGAAGTGGGAGCTTGTAAATTCAGTTCGTGGTGCAGGCCTTTTAAGAGGAACAGCTAGGTCTCCAGCAGCCTGTGTGTCACTCAGCCCCAATCCGCACTGGTTTTTACAGCCCGTAGTTCTTACTGCCAGTAGGGACTTCTTTCCCCAGCTCTGGGACCCTGGACTGGGGGTCTGGAGTGGGGCTGGGACCCCTTGCTCCTCCAGGCAATCTCCACAAAGGCGATCTTCCTCCTGATTAAAAAAGCAGCACACCTGGGTGCCAGACCAGTCTGTTCCGCACCTCCGCACTTCCTACCAGTCTCAATGCACTTTCTTCTTTACCGCTCTAGTTGTAGTACTTCTACTCAGCCAGCTTTTCCATGGTTCTGGGTGATAGTTGTTTTGTATTTTAGTTGTAATTTTGATGTGGTTGTGGGAGGCAGCAAGTACTGGCGTTTACCTATGCCACCATCTTGGTTCTCTTGCCACATTGGTTTTATTATTCTCTAAGCACACACCCACATTTTTTTCCTAATTTGTACACTTTAGTAAGTTGGAGGTTCATGCCCCTTTACTCCAAATACTTGTGTGTGTGTTTTTTTAACAACAAGGATATTCTCCTACAAAAAAACTTGATACAACTAAAACCAGGAAATTGACAACATTCATGGACTACAATCTATACATCTTTTGCAAATTGTGCCAGTTGCACCAATAATACCATTTATGTCCTTGTTGCAGATTTTTTTCTTGGTCTAGGATCACTCTGTTACCTTTCATCTTGCAAATGTGCAGGGGTTTTTGTTTGTTTTATTTTGGTCTTCACGCATTACATTGAAATTTCTTTTT
Source organism: Myotis lucifugus (assembly GCF_000147115.1). Taxonomy (NCBI): domain Eukaryota; kingdom Metazoa; phylum Chordata; class Mammalia; order Chiroptera; family Vespertilionidae; genus Myotis; species Myotis lucifugus. The sequence continues at coordinate 912,610 of NW_005871223.1, forward strand.
GAGGTTCCTAGGATTTTGTAGAATGTTACTCGATTTGATTTGTCTGACGTTTCATGATTAGATTCAGATTATATGTTTTTGGTGGGAATATCACAGAGGAGACATTGTGTCTTTCTCAGTACATCACATTAGGATAAACATTATTGGTGATATTACTCTCATCTCTTTGTTTAGGTGATCCAATAGATTTCTTAACTAGAAAGTTATTTTCCTTTTGAAATTAAAAAATAATTTATGGGGATGTTTTATATAATCTAGTTGTACTTTTACTCATTAGACTTTACATACTAGTGTCAGCATAAATTAAAGTATTCTTGCCTAAATTTTTTTTTACATGGGCAGGGAAAAAATGATGATTTGCTAATTCTATTATTTTTTCTGTGATTAACATATGGTATTCTATTTTAAGAAAGAGCTTTCCCTTCGAAATTTGTCTATCTATTGATCCCTAAACTGTGTTTCTCATTTGAAACCTAGCCTTAGCCGGTTTGGCTCAACAGAGAGCATCAGCCTGAGGACCAAAGGGTCCCAGGTTCAATACCGGTCAAGAGCCCATACCTTGGTTGCAGGCTCCTACCCGGCCCAGGCCCTGGTCAGGGCTCATGTAGGAGGCAACCAGTCGATGTGTTTCTCTCACATCAATGCTTCTCTCTGTCTTTCCCTCTCTCTTCCAATCAATGGAAAAATATTCTTGGGTGAGGATTAACAAAATAAATAAATAAATACATAAATACATAAATAAATAAATAAGAAGCCTAGTATTTGACTCCTTGAGTTTAAAATGGGCAATTACTAAAAATAACTTAAATTCTTTCTTCAACTTGATCCAGTATTCTGGAGTTGTAGATGGCTTCAATTAGACTAAATTTGGCAATTAAATTAACTTTTCCATATATATATATAGCTAATATTCTAAGTGTCCGACTGTCTGACCAGTCACTGTGATGTGCACTGACCACCAGGGGGCAGACGCTCAACGCAGGAGCTGCCGTGACGTGCACAGAGAAATGGCACCGCAGACCTGGTGCCAAAAAGCAATACTCGGCTTCCCCCAAGTGGGAGACAGGCCCCACCACCACGCTGGAGCGACAGCCCACCAAATTGTAGCCGATGCTGCTGAGACCCCATGGCGCAAAATGCAGCCCACAGCCCAGCCCAACCTGGAAACGGTGGCTGTGGGCGCCGGGTAATGACGTCATGTAGCAACGTCCGCCCTCCTCTCCCTAGTAACGACTAGCTTCCTTGCGGTTTCTTCAGCCCAGGAACATGACTTGCTTTATAGCCAGGTGCAAACATTTCACACTTTAACCAAATGTCTGTGAAGAGTTTTCCCATGCCTCATCTCATTTGATCCTCACAGAAGTCCTGGAGTATATAGATAGGAGACTTGGTGGAATCCTATTTTCTTTTCATTAGCTGGCAAATGGAGATTTAGAAAGTTTAGAAACTTGACCCAACTGAAAAGAAGTAAGAAATGGTGGACCTTGAAAATGGCTTTAGGTTTTCTTACTGCACAGAAAATAGTCAAACACTGCTGCAGTTAAATATTTTACCCTTTGATCTCCCTGCATGATCTACAATAATAATATGCTTCATGTTGATATTTACTGCTGTGTTGCTGACAATTACGTGAAAGAGAAGTTGGGGTGCTTCACTGGGCTGGAAAAATGTTAGCTACCTCAGAAAGCAGGTTTAATTAAGCAAGTTTATTCTATATATATAAAAGGCTAAGTTGACTAGCGCCTGCGTGATACATATAAAGCTCTCGCTGGCACCAATTGCACGTGTATGTTTCGATCTGTCATTGTTGATCATGAATTTGGTTGACACTTCTATTATAGAGAAAGGACAAATAGCAATATTAAAATATTTCTTCTAATTAATTTCCTTTCAATGTGCACGAATTCATGCACCAGGCCACTAGTATTAGTATATGAGGCAGTAAAAAAGCTTAAAGTAGCCCTTATCTTTTCTTTTTGTATGCAACAAAAAATTCTGGTGGTATTTTTTTAAAAAATTTATTTATTGCCTTGGCTGGTTTTGCTCAGTGGATAGAGCTTCAGCCCATGGACTGAAAGGTCCTGGTTCAATTCCAGTCAAGGGCACATGCCCAGGTTGCAGGCCGGTCCCCAGTAGGGGGTGTGCAGGAAGCAGCCAATGGATAATTCTCTGTCATCATTGATGTTTCTCTGTGCCCTGACTGGGGATGGAACTGGCAACCTTGGTATATCAGGATGACACACCAACCAACTGAGCTATCCTGCCAGGGTTCTGGTGGTATTTTGACAGAAAGCCAAGAAATACAAATTTTGTCAGGTTGACAAATTTGGAATATTTAATGTTAACCTGGCAAATCCTTAGCCTTTTTTTTTCTTTCTAATTTAAAACAAAGACTTATTATGCTGTAATGTTCATGTTAGCAGCACAGATTATGTAAAGAACAGGAGGAAATGAATATAATAGAATTATACCTTTTCAGAGATTAATGCAAATTCATATATGAGCACTTGACTAACAATTATAAGGAACCCATTAATCTGAGAATTATAACTTTTTTTGGCTAGCCATTGCTAATAGGCTATGGTTAAATAATACCTACTTTAACAAGAGACAAACATTAAATATAGGACTGATTTTATTGTTTGAGTATATAACAGTATGATATTGTACATTTTTAACTTTTTTAACCTTTGATTTATCTTACATATTAAATAAGCACATATATATGTCTCACAAGTAAAATTTACACATACAAGTACATTTAATCTATGTACTTTTATGTATTTAAAATTTGTCTATTTAGTCACACATATGTTTAACTGCCATCCTCAGAGTTCTACTTTTCAAAAATGTTTGCTTTAATGTATAGGTACATGTCCTTATAAAATAGTCATTTTATAAAAAAATTTTAATTGGGTTGACATCTACAGTTAAGCAAACATTAAGAGTATATTCATTAGTCTTTCTCTGGCCTTTTATCCACTGATTATTAGTTTATTTGGTTTATAATGTAATACAGTATGTGGGAAATATATAAGATATGAAGGGTATAAATCCTTAGAGAATCATGCTACATATGAATATTAACAAACATGTGTGAATATTAATATCAAGTACCTGAAATATAATAGTTATTTTGGATAGAGTAAAAAAAAAAAGAAACATCTGATTCTATCACAAAGTTAAATCTATAGGGATGTGGGAGATTTGTCTTTACACTTCTTAATTATAATTTGAAGCAGAGGATGAGCTTATGGAGAATGAGAGATGATCTCCCTTTTACACTAGTATTAAAGCATATTGAATATAAGGGAATTTAATATTCTTACTCATCTAATAGTTTCATAAATACTTAATGAATGTATTTTGTGTGAAGAATATATGTTAAACTTATTCAATTTTGACTTCTAAGACAGTATTGAAGTTTTTTAGTGTATTAGGTTGTATTTCACTCACTGGCTTAAAATGTTTCTATCCCAGGGATTGAGCAGGGTTATCAGAACACAGCACAAGATTTCCCCTCATTGTGTTCATAGGAAAGTAATTCCAGAGAAACACAGAATCCCATTACAGCAATCTTAATGGATAGTGAACTCCTGCAGACTGTCTGTGGACTAGGAGTCACAACCTTGTTTAGGTTTTTTTTTTGTTTGTTTGTTTTTTGTATTGCTCTGCTAGTATTTGCTTAATCACCCCACCTACAGTCAAACATTTAGATTGTTTCCAATTTCAAAAATAGTACTTATAGCCTGGCCGGTGTGGCTCAATGGTTGTGCATCAACCTATGAACCAGGAGGTCATGATTCGATTCCTGTTCAGCGCACATGCCTGAGTTGTAGACTCGATCCTTATTAGTTCCACTAAGATTTATTATATACCTTCTAAATATGTTTATTTTTATTATGAACATCCTCAGCATATCTGATTCTCATTTCTGGCCAGTCAGTGCTCTTCATTCTCTGTTTCTTTCCTTGCTGAGACGGAGCAGTGAGCAGGCTGTTAAAGAGAAGCCAGCTCTGGTGCATTTGGGGTTCTGAGTCATGCCATCTCAGGCGAGAAGTGGTGGGGGACACACAGCCACCTCCATTCCCGCGACTTGCCCCACCACTACCTGGTGACATTCACAATTTAATTCAACACGCGCTTATTCAGTACATACAGTGGAGCCAGCACTGTGCCAGAGGTTCTGGAGCGCACTAACAAAGAGCCCAGTACATCCTCTGCCACCAGATGCTTAGATCAGCATATCAGTGGAGAGCAGTAGAAGAGCTGAAAGATTGGATGAGTTTGCGAAGGGTGCTGTAACCAAGTACCACCCACGGGGTGACTTAAGCCCAGAAATGCATTTTCTCCAGGTTCTGGAGGCTAGAAGTCCAAGATTAAGGTGTTGGCAGGGTTGGCTCCTTTGAGGGCTGTGAGAGAGAATCTGTCCTGTGCCTCTCCCCTCGCTCCTGGTGATCTGCTGACAATGCTGGACATTCCTTGTTTTATAGAAACAGTACTCCAGTCCCTGCCTTCATCTTCTCATGGGGTGTTCACTATAAATGTGTTTGTTTTGAAATTTCTCTTTTTCATAAGGACCCCAGTCATATTGGATCCGATCTCACCCTCAAGACCTCATTTTAACTTGATTACCTCTGTAAAGATCCTTTCTCCAAATAAGGGTTGCATTGTGAGGTACTGAGCGTTAGGACGCTACCCTGTCTTTGGGGGAGGCGGCAATTCAATCCATAACAGGTGAAGAGGAATATAAGTTTGGGACGCCTGATGGGGAGAGTGGGCGCAGTGAGCATGGAAAGGCACCATTGTTCACTGCTATTGACTGTCCCCTTGTTGGTCTGCTCTCCTAGTGACCAAGAGCAGCTGGAACGGGTAGGATAATGAATGGTAGCGGCAGCACCCATCTAGGCAGGTCCACCTCTGCTGTAAAAAAGTGCACCTAGGAGTCAAAACCAACAGAACAGAATGGGCACTTTTTCAAGAAGTGTCATCAGCAAATCAAGCTTTTCTGTGAAAAGCTTTTCTGTAAGAAAAGCTGGTGCTCACAGGTTAAATCTAGGGAATCCTATGCTGTCTGTCATTTCTTCTATAATCACTTTTCTGTGGAAGAAGAGCATCAGGAAAGAGACAGGGTGCCTTTGCTGGAATATTACACGTGGCCTCTAGTTTGGGCCTAATTACAGTTCTTAACTTGAAAGATACTTTTAAAGCTTATGAGTTGTTGTGATTAAATTAACTTTAATCAGATGTTAACAGGCCATGATTTAAAGTTACTTCCAGCTTTAAAGAAAACAATGTTTAGCCCATCCTGCTGTGTCATTTCTTTTCATCTTAAACGCAGGTGTGCTAGGTGTGTGACCTGGAAAATATGCTAACAGAAAACTTTAATAATGTGGCTTTTTAAATTGACTCATCCTTGTGTCGTTATCTTAATATACTGAATTTATGCCTTTTAAAGATACGCATAATAGTTGCTTAAACAATTGCATTAACTTTTAGTCAAAGTCATGTGTGAAATTGTCATATAGTCTTCCTCAAAAAAATTATGTTCCATTTAGAGAAATTGAGAAATTTTTCAGAATTTAGATAATATCATTCTCCTTTTCAAATGAAGAAAATCAGGTCCAGAGAAAGTTAGTGAACCATGTTGCCTTTCTTTGCTTGAATTTGGATTTTTCTTTTCATTATGAAGGAAAAGGAGGTATAATATTTATAGAAAGAAGTTGGGGAAGATATCCTAGAGATTTTCATTAACAGGACAGATAAATTTGATATATTTCCTTTTTACTAAAGAACTGATGGTGTGCAGATTTAAAAAATGACTGCATGCAGGTTGCTAGTTATCTTGCAGATAAATGCGTACTAAACACTGTAAGCTCCAGGCCGCTGGTTCCCACTCAGGGTGCCCGCAGAGGCGCCTGGCTGGGCGGAGGAGCCTGTGCAGGGCTGGGGTCTCTGTGGGGTCTGGTGCCCGTGAAGGGCTGCGCTTCATTCATCCAAGGACCTGCAGACTGTCTGTGGACTCTGTCAAGTGGCAGAACAGTTTGGAAATAAAGGTTGCCTTGGTGCTTTGTGCTTCTGCTCACCAATAATGTGCTCACGGGTTGTTGCTAGAGCAAGAACCTCAGCGGCCAGGAGGCAGGGACAGTGCTTTACCCACGTTTGTGTCCCTGAACCCAGAGAAGTGCTTGGATCTGGATGAGCATTGTCAAATGATTTGTTGAGTGTCATAGCAATGAATGAAGAAACTTCACAGAGTACCCATAAGTAAAGAAGAACACAGTTCGGAGGGCAAGGTGACAAACCCGCTGTGAGGCAGGTGCGTCGCTAACCGCAGTAGTCCTGCCACTAGGTGACCAGTCGGGGTCTGCTTCTGCTGCCAGGACAGCCCCAAGAAAGTCGCTTTGCCACAAAAAGATTCAATTAAATAGAAATTATTAGTTAATGACGCACTTCCTTTAGTAATGGTTGAGCAAAAATTTAATAATCTTGAATAAATGTGTGTTGTCAAAATAGACATTTAGGGATCAGGCAGAATATACATCAAAAAAAATTTTTTTTTCAATCCTCACCCAAGGATATGTTTTTGGTGATTTTTTTTTTTGCTTTATTTTTATTTAATTTAATTTATTTATTTATTTATTTATTTATTTATTGCAGAAAACTACTTTCTTAATTTTATTTAAAAAGTACACAAGGTCACAAAACTAGATCAAGTTCTTACTTTTTTAACCAAATTTGTTCCTATAAAGTTCAAAATCTGCACCATTAGATATTTAAGCCAGAAACTTTAAATACAAAAATCATCTTTGAAACTGACACTATCAATTCTCTACTTGCATATGTGAAGTGTCAAAATCTTTTTTTCTCAGTAGTACAAGTTTATTTATTATAAATGTTCACAGTTAGGGATGAGAATAAGTGAATCAGTGAATTGTGGTTCTTTTGACACTTGCATCATTAAATAAGTTAGTAGAAAATGTATAGTTCTTCCTTGATTGGAGCCAATCCCAACAGATACTTTCCACAGTCAAATTACAAAACAGGGTACTTTTTTTTTTTTTTACTTGATTTTTAGAGAGAGGGAGAGAATGAGAGAGAGAGAAAAAAACAACAACATCAATGTGAGGAACTGATGGGTTGCTTCCCACATGTGACTTGACTGGGATCAAACCCACAACCTTTTGGTGTATGGGAGTACACTCCAACCAACTGCGCCACTCAGCCAGGCCAAAATACTTCTTAATATATTCTTTTTGTTCAGCAGAGAATGTGTTTACTGGAGAGTGACTATGCGTTGTTGACCTGTTCCACCTGACGGAGATCATGAAGCCTGTGCTCTGTCTGTGGTTGCAGTGGGAACACGGCACAGCTCCCACCCCTCCTCAGAGTGTGAGGGCGGGGGAGAGGCAGCTGCCTTGTTGCTAATGAGGGCATCACAGTGCCCAGGCACAAGAGCACTGATTCACTCTGCCGATGCCTGAGGGCGTGGCTGGCAACTGGAGCCTGTTCAAGGCTGGGGTCTTTTTGAGGGTGCAGGACAGGATGAAAGGGAGGATGTTCTGGGAGGATTAACATCTGAAAAGGGGCAGGTGGGAGAAACCATCATCAGCTCCTGCATGGATGGAGTTCAGAGAGACCTTTCCCTGTTTGTTCATTACATTGCAGCAGGAAGATCAAACATACACAGATGGCAATTGTAGGACCTCAGTTGACCTGTTTTCTGACCTATTTTGGTCAATTTAAAGTTCCAACTCTCACTACAAGGATGACTCCAAAATCTAGCCAAGCATCAGATCACCGGAGGGACCATTTACAAAATACAGATTTTCAGCCCTCGAAATTCTAATTCAGGAAGTCTGGGGAGGAGTCCAAGAGGGTGACTCCTTAAATTTCCCCTGTTGGTTTTATGCTCCTCTGCCATGTGTAGGGAGCCTTTGCAGGAGACATTCAGTAACTTGATTTGAAATGCTCAGTAATGGGATTTCTGTGGGGAGTTGGTGGTACTCCTTCTTTTCCCAAGAAAATTGCACATGCAATCTCTTGCGTGCTCATGTACATATACAAGTTAAAGCCAGTTGCATTTAGTGCCAGGTGGCCTTGAGAGGAATGTAGTGAAGCACCATAGCTGAGAGTACTGGAGATGATAGATCATCCCATGGATTTCCCCTGCTGCTCTCAGTGCTCTTGGCCTCTGAACCCGTCACAAGCAAAAGCTGTGGCCCTTCACATGCAAAAGCTTTTGTGTCTATCAGTATTTACTTTATTAGAAATTAAAACAAATATTAAAAATATTTCGTAATTCTAAAATAAAATTACATATGAAAAGAAATAACATTTTTAATGAAAAATGGGTGTATATTTCAAACTAAAAATTAATGAGAATGACACTGTTTTACAGTTTTGAAAACTTCAGTGTCTGGGTTAAAAAGACATTCATTTTGTTGCAGTATCACACATTATTATTCTCTGGAAAACTGCATAGTACACTCATGAAAAAATGAGTGAAAAAGCAAATAATTTCTTAGTGTTATGAAAATGGTTTTGACCTTGTAGACATCCCAACAGAGTCTTGGGGTCCCCCCAGGGATATTATCTCTCAAGGTCACCCAGTGGGCCACCCACCATTCTCCAACATAATATGCACCCACATGTGTTCCTGGGTGCTTGTGCTCAAACACTAGCTTTTCAGGGACCTAGTTACTGCCTTGGCTCAAAATAAAAATCTGAGGAGATCACTACAGTGTTTCATTCTAAGAAATACTCTACTTGAAGCAGACTTTAAATGAACGTAGAGAAGGCAGCTAAGTGTTTGTTGAATGAACAAATGTTAGATAATTATGTGTTGTGTACCTTAATCAGCTAATAAGATTAGACATCTTTGCAGCCGACCATTTAGAATCTGTGATTATATTCAAATAAATTAATATTTGGAAGCTAATATTCCAATTAAGAACAGCACTAGATTGTGGTTAGGATCATGAGCTCTGGACTCAGAAAGATGAGTCTGAATTCCAGCCCCAAAATTTACAGGGATCATGGACTGACTTCACCCCTCAAAGCCTCCACTTCTTCCATCTGTAAAAAAAAAAAAAGCTTCACAATTTCTTATATTCATTCCCAAAATTCAGACACCTGTGAGAATGGAAATTTTATTTATAACTCATTGAACAGCTAAGCCTGACCTGATTAATTTGGTAATAAAAGCTGACCTCGGATGTGAAGCTCTTTTTATTTGTTTTATCTGATATGACTGTTTGTGTGTTTTGCTGCAGAGATTTAAAATGTTTGATTATGGAGTACTGTCTTAGATCTTGCTTGGTCTATGTATTATGAATGTTTCATAGTAAATCATATGTGTACTGAATTTCATAGCACACATGCCCAGGGTTTGTGTGAGAGACTGAGGGTGGTATTATCCTTTCAGGGTTAGCTGGGCTCGCTGGGCTCATGTATGCAGGTGCTGTCTAGAACACTGCCTCACACATAGAACCATATTAGCTTTTGTTAAAGAAATAGGGTCTATTTCCAAATAATCATAGAAACCACTGAATAGAAAAGAACTTACTTCATATTTTATGAACGTTTTTGCATCACTGAAAGATGGATTTTTGTTTTCTTTTCCCCTCTTCATTTGGGCAGTGTGAGAAAGTGGCAAGCTGCTCTTTTCCTTCCATGTATTGGGGGAAATAGTAACATGGGTGGAGGTGCACCTTTCTTGTTAGGAGGCAGGTTTGGAAATTGAAGGCACTTCATGGTTAGTCATTCTGTCCATTTTTTCTGAGCACCTACGGTGTGCCTGGCACTGCTGGATACTAAGGATACATTAACAGACAAGCCCAAGTCTTTAAGTCACTCACAGTCCAGTGTGAGAGAAACAGGTGGATCAGGTGTTGTGCGAAATATTCAGCTTTAACAGAATCAACCCAGTGATGCCCTATAATTAGGGTTGCCAGATAAATTAATTTCAGCTTTAGGTAAACAATGAATAACTCTAGAATTATGTTCCAAATATTGTATGGGGCATACACTAAATGCGATATGTGCCCCATGCAGTACTTGGGACATACTTAGAACTAAAAAAAAATAAATAAATAAAAGTGTTGTTTATCTGAAATTGACATTTAGCTGGGTGTTCCATATTTTCATTTGCTAAATCGGGCAACCTTAAATATAATCCTGGGCTATTTTTAGCCATAGCAGCAAGCTCTGAGGAGGAAATATATGTTTCATTCATACTGGGTAATTGAGTTTTTTAAAAAAGACTGTTTACAGAGGTATGGGTAGGTTAAGGGAAACCAGGCATGACAAAGGGCCCCAGGCTGGAAGCAGTTACCCCCGCCCCCCCCGGGCTCTGTGGCCATGGCACAAGAAGGAGAGAAAAGGAGAGGGCTGCTGGCAGGAGCTGTGGCCTTCCCAGAGAGAGATGTGTTCCACCAGCAGAGACTTGTACTGAAGGAAATTGGCAAAAACAAAATTGGACTCTGCTCCCTCCCAACTATACCTGCTCCTGCCCTGCGGTCTCCAGGGGCTGCGCCTCCCCATCTAGACGTAAGAGGCAAGGGGCCAGCCTGGCCACACTCCATCCAGGAGGCTGGTGACAGGCCCCCGTGGGGTGGGGCGTGGCCTGTGGAGGTGAGTGAGAAATGTGAGAAATCGCCTGCACAGTTCTGATGTGTACATGTCAAGATGGCCTTGCAGAAGAACATGTCCTCTGTCACAGTAGTAAAAGGCCAGGTGGAGGGAAGGGGGAGAGGGAGAGAAGGCAGGCACGAAAAGGAAGAAAAGCTCAACAGTCTGAAATTTAAAGGTTAAGGGAAAAGTAAGTCAGCACTACCAGTGATTTTAGTCTAAAGTGATTTCACTTCTACTGGACAGTGTTTTTTTCCCTAGAAGAACCACCACAATTTTTTGTATCAACTTAATGGACAGAACCAGGGCATATGGGCCCTCATCTGTGCCTGCACTTGCACGACCCTGGAAGTGAGCACCTCCTCAGAGTTTGCGCCCTTGGTGCCCCAGCCCAGCCCAGCCACCCGTGAGAGTAGTGGACCTTTCTCCTCCGTCCAGTGGGAGGCTCAGTCGTGAGAGTCCGGACCTAGGGCCTGCTCTGCCTCAGCACATCCCTGCCGTTCATGCAGGGCAGGCAGGGCCTATGGTGCTTGAACAGATCCCCCGACCGAAAGCTTGCATTTTGCCAATGAAAATGTTTTCTAATATGGTGACACTAAAATAAGCCAGCTGATGAAGGGAGAGATAAGAAGGACATTTGAGCCACTGGGTCACTGCTGGAGTATGGGCTCCTTCATCAGGACTCTTCAAATAAATGCCAAGTAACCACATGGAGAGGACTTTTAAGTGGATTGGGCACTTCAGATGGTCACCAGATGGAGGCCAAGATGGAGGTGAAAATAAAGGAACACACTCTGGCCTGGCACCTTTGTCCTGGAGTAGTTGAAGACTCTCTGACCCTGGGAGTCAGTCTCTGTGTCTGTGATGGGCACCCGGGCTGACGCCCTCTTTCTCCTGTCACATTGCAGTTTCCCAGGCAAGGCTTGCAGCAGACACAGCAGCAGCAGCAGACGGCTGCCCTGGTGCGGCAGCTCCAGAAGCAGCTCTCCAGTAAGTACCCCTCTTGCCAGGACAGATGGTTCCTGGGAAACTGAAAACAAGCACACAAGCAAAACACAAGGGCTGGCTCCTCAAAAACTGCACTGTCTTCCTTGATACCACTTCATCTTTGTTTAGTCTACGGCAGTGGTCGGCAAACTCATTAGTCAACAGAGCCAAATATCAATAGTACAACGATTGAAATTTCTTTTGAGAGCCAGATTTTTTAAACTTAAACTATATAGGTAGGTACATTGTTATTAACCTAATTAGGGTACTCCTAAGGCTTAGGAAGAGCCACACTCAAGGGGCCAAAGAGCCGCATGTGGCTCGCAAGCCTCAGTTTGCTGACCACGGGTCTATGGTGTTAAGGTGGTTTTTTTATTTGTTTTGGTTTGAATGCTACTTTTCCTAGAAAAACCCCAATCTTTTTTGTTTTGTTTTTTGTTTTTTTGTTTTGTTTTTTTTTAGTTCAGTGAAGAGGTTTTCCTGCTGCTTTCAGCTGAACCTGGAAATATTGCTTTTCTTTTGGGGACCCCTGTGGAGCTGCAGGTGCCCTTCTTATAAAGCTGGAAGGTTTAGAGAGCAACTCAGTGGATGTCCTCCCCAAAGTCATAGACAGAGGGAAGCCAGCATTAACCTGTATCCTGGTCACAGGGCAGTGGCTGTTTTCACCACTGCACCATCCTACCCTTCCTGACAACAACTCAGACACATCAGACTGTACCACCACAGGCGGCGAGGTGGTCCCGCCTGCTGTGTGGGCTGACGTTTTTAATGGTGCTGCCTCTAGAGTGAATACCACTCACCCATTCAGCTCCCTCGTGTGGACGCCAGCGGGGAGCTCCGTGACTGTATCACCCTGTGTTGGCAGCAGGCGCAGGAAATTTGTTAGCAACGGGAGCCAGCCCTCTGGGGCAGAGTACTGGCCTGGACGCCAGGGGACCTAAATCTGGTGCCAGCTCTGCCGCCGTTATCTGGATCATGTGGTTCTCATCCATAGAGTGAGGAGAGGAGCAGGTTCTCCTGGTCCCAGGGTACATGCTTCTGGGGTGCAGAGTTGAGCAGCCTGTCCTGAGCAGCCCTGCCCCTGCGACGGGTAGGGTGCTGCGAGGAAGGGGCCGGTTTCCAACTGAGGGCGGGCAGCTTGGTTTCATCTGGCTTTTCGGCCTGGCTGCTGATTCCCTGCAGGGGAGATACCCCTCCTGTACCTGGTGTCTTTCCCGGGACATAACCAAGACCTTTTTTCCCCTTTAAAAATATTTTCCTCTTAGAGCCTCATTCAATTTCAGTTAAATTATGTAAATCAATCCTCTTTTCCAGTTGCTATTTAATAGGTGTGGTCTACTCAACAAACATGTGGTTAAAATGTCATTGCTCCGTTAATTCTGGTGGTGATATTTTTACATGGCTAAATAGACAACATAATTTTAAGGACAAGACCAATGTGTGTGTTTTAGATTTTTTCCAATGTTTAGAAATATGTACCAGTGATTTTCATATAGTAGTACCTATTTAGGGAGCACATCTCTTGTTTCCAGTTTCCCAGAGCTCATGAAATGCAGCTTTTAAAAAAAATTATTTTTCCCATCACCATTTATCCCATCTATGCCCTCGCCCCCCAACCAGCCATCCTTTACGGAGCACTTTCTTGGACCCAGGCACACTGTGACTTCACATGTATCAATTCACTTAATTCCTAAACCACTCCATGAGGTTAGATATTGTCACTGTTCCAGTTATAGGCGAGAAAACAGCTAAAGGATAAGGTCATGACTCATCTGCCCAACGTTCTTCAGCTGACAGCAAGGGACAAGCTGGGGCAGAGCTCCGACGGCTCTTCCCGGAGCCGCTGCATCACCACACAGGCCTGCCCCGTTTCCTTGCGCTGAGCCTTACTGGGCTTCACAGGTTGACAAACTGAAGGCAAGAGCCTCCACCGAAAAAGGTTATGACTCGCTTTATTGCTTGGTCTGGAACCGAGCCCACAGTGCTCCCAAGTCTCTCCTAAGGCGGGTGCACACTCTGCCGCCTCCTTGGTTGAATAATGACAGCTAAGCTGAGCTGCCCACTGCACCCTCCAGAGGGTTCCTTTTCTATCACACCTTGAGAATGGGCCTCTGTATTGAACAGTCCCACAAGAGTTGTGCGAGCAGTGGCTATTCTCATCCTGTTTCTTTCTTTGTACCTACTATTTTTCAAGCTACTTTTCTCATCTCATAATATCCATGTTAAAGCAGAACAATTGGTGTGTTTCTATAAAAATTTTGAGCACTTTCAATGTTTAGTGATACTTAGAGTCCTTTTGTAAGTTAGTATTGAGTTGTTTCTCAGTTCAGAGAGAGAAACCAATTACCCTCGTCTGAGCCTTGTGCTGGCAGAACCTTGGGCTGGCAGGTGTGGGACTCAGGTGAGCTGGGCTCCCTGAGAAATGAATTCAGCTGCAGTGTTTACGCTCTGCCACTGGGGGGCCCCTGGCCAGCGCTGTGCTCCTGGCCAGTCAGTCAGGCTGTTATTGAGAAGTGACAGGGGGGTGGCATCTATCTGTGGCATAATTTTGCATCTACAATTTTATTTGTATTTCTTTTTCTTCTTAGGTAACCAGCCACAGCAAGGAGTGACTCCCTATGGACACCCTTCACACTTCTGAATCTGGAAGAGGACAAGACATGAAGTTTTATGTTTGCACTGAAAAGCAGAAATCAAATTTAATGCATTAGTCATCTTTAGAAATGTCCCTTTGTTATTTCAATTCTTTGAAGTTTTTTTATGTTTTATGCTACACTTGTACAAAGGTGTTTAAACAAAAAACAAAGGAGGAGGTGTGGTTTTGTCTTGTTGCTTTCAGCTTTAAAATAAGTTTTAAAATGTGGATCATGCGGGCCTACTCCAGAGAAAGTTTGGTAGCAGACTTTTTGATATTGGTGCTTTTTTTGAATCTCATAGAAAGAATGAATTATGGTAAATATAATATATTTATATATTCATTAATGAAGTTTTTTTTTCTTTTCAAACTGTGCCGGACCAAACTACTGATTTGAAAGTCATGTCAGGTCTTGACAGAAAAGTGACCCATTTATTCTGCATTTACCTTTGATGGTGAAATGGACACTTATTCACATCACTCTAATTTGAAATATTTGTAACTTCATAAGCACTTTATAAACTTTGTTCTTATTTATATAGGGTTATTCTTTGCTTTTGTTGTGGTCAAAAGGTGCTGAAACAGATTGTTGCTTAGTACTTAAACTTCTTAGACCAAGAACTTAACCCAGGGCTTCTGTGAGTGATGCCCTAAGAAGGTGGAAGCCTGCTGGAAGTAGCTGTACTCAAGTTTGTTTTCAGTAGCAAGGTTGTTGACCAGAGTCTCTGTGAAGGTACGACATGGAAATTCTAAAGGCCCAACAAACCATGGTGGAATTGTCCAATTATTTATTGCCAGATTTGGCAAAAATGACTGTGTCCAGTTTTGGTTCTCCTGAATCTTATGCCAACTTGAGAAAAAGAATCTCGCAGCTGGCATGAGATTCCACAGTGCTCAAACTTGACATGGTTTCCAGAGAATTTGGCCTCCAGTTCTGAAAGCTCTGGTTTTCATAAAAAATGTATTTGCTGTTTATTTTATATGGTAAGTATTTGCTATTTTGAATTTAATTGTTAATGTTGGTGTCCAAATCGGTTGTGTGTTGCATATAATGTATTTATAAATTGGTGCAAAAAGCACAAGTAAAGTAAATTATACATCAAATTTATTATAAAGAAATAGTAACTATTTTAACTTTGTTCAAGTATGTGGTAATTTGCTCCTATTAGAGTAAAAAATCCAGTAAATTATCAGTTTGTGTAATTTAAGAGTATTCCATATAATATTTTTTTAGATTTAGATGCATAAAATTTTGAATGTGAAAATTGCAGGGCATTTAAAAACATGTGAGGGATATTTTCCCATGTTCTGCGTTAATTCATTTCCTTTTGCCGTATGATTTCACATGTCATGTAGTTGCACATACTGTGAATAGATTTGTCTATAATGAACAAACCATGTAGAACTACTTTCTTTTGAATGTAACTAGTACAACTTTAGTAGATCACTTCCTTTGCAAAGCATTATATAAATAATTTATATCTTCCTAGGTGAGTTACTCATTGCAAAGTTTGACTCATGCAAATGACCTCAAATGTATGTCCGCTTACTTTGCTGTGGCAACATCCCTGTGAACTGCTTTGTACACTGTGAAACCAGTTTACTCCGGCCTGCTCATTTCATGTTTACTCTGGGCTGGAAAAGACTTTGCCAAAACATGAAGGACCATTCTTTTCACTAGATTAACATATTCAACCTGCTTTCAGAGGATGCATCTTTACTTTTCAGCTGGTTTTGTATATCGAGCTGTTTTTTCCCCACTCAATCATCTTTAGAGTCCATGATATTATTTTTCTTCAAGTAGTATATCTGTATAATGACTGCCTTGGCTAGACAGCCGAACAATGAATGCTGTGCCCGGAGAGAGTCATTTTCCACCCCGATTGTCATTTTCTTTCCTTTTGAGAATTATTGGCATTTAAAAAATCTCAGTTTTCTGTTGGAACCATATATTTTTATAGCTCAGTATTGCAAACAGCAGTAATACTGTTTCAAGAATGAGTGTTATAATTGCATAGCATTTGTATGCACTTTATATTTTGCAGAACTTAGTGAAATTAATTTATTAATCATTTGCACTTGAAGACTGTGGGTGTACATTTTTGTTGTGTGTCCTTTTTAGGTGGGGAAGCTAAGTCATGGTAAGGCTTCCAAGATTCTATGGAAAGTTGAGGAAAAAACTAAAACTGGTTTCTCCCTATGCGTAATAAAAATGGCAACTGGAAATTTTAATCTAGTCTCATCATAGTAACTCCCACTTAACCCTCTATCCTGAGAGGTTTCTTTTTTTTAGCAAATGCGTTAATTTGCATTAAATGATCACAAGGGGAAGTCCTGTCCTTTGACAGAAGCTAGTAATTTGTTTCATGAAATAGAAGAAATTATCTTAGGATAAATGGGAACCCCCACCCTGTTAAATATAAGACCTTGAAATAGAATGGAGTTGGACATAAGAAGCCCTTAGACATAACGTTTTCACTGTAGACTTGTTCCTAGTAGAGTTGCATTTGTTATGTGACTTACTCCTCTTGGCCCAGAAGTAGAAGATCACTGTTAGAATGAATATCCTTTGACTTATTTCAGCCATGGAATCCCAACCTCAGAGGCAGCAGCAATCAGTCACCTCTCAGTGGGGCCAGCTGAAAGTGGGTGTGGTGAAAACACAATGAAGTGAGCTCCCCCATATATCTCAGATGATTGGTGGGGGCTGACATAGCTCTCGGTTTGGGTACTGAGATATCTGAGTAAAACCTATGGCATTTTCTTTTTATCTTATTAAGGCTCCTATAATTCTTCTTAAATAATAGGCAAATATTTAAATAGATGCTGGAGAAATTACATTGGAAAACCCCAGCCTCTACAATTAGAAAAGATGAATCATAATGTTCTCCAAATTAATTCTGGTTGAATTAAGCATGTAATATAAATAAATTCAATACATTACAAAAGGCAACATTTTGGGTACGGTTGAAGAAATTTTAAGTACAGTGAAACTTCATTATATGATTAGATCTAGAGCTTTCCTAAACACTTACCTGTCGCATAAAGGATTCCCATTTAATGAAATTAAATGCTCATAAAGCAATGGTTCCTTCTCAGGAACTTTTCCTTGTGACAGCTCCAAACCAGGGTACCTGAGCTGGATTTTGAAGCTATAAAGAAGTTTCATTGTATTTTTAAAACATTTTTAGTGGGTTTATTTAGACAAGGATGTAATCAGCCCCCTTTTCACGTTTTTTATTTGCAGGTGTTGAGTTGCTTTTTACATGTTGGAAAAGTTAGCCTGCATTTCTTTTTAAATTCAGTCATTAAAACATCCTTGTATTCCCCATCTATGAAAAACTTCAGTGTGCACAAGACAGTAAATCATCATCAAAACAGTTAAGTGCTTATTTTCTGTAGGCTTTAGTAAAATATAAACCAACCACAAAATATTTATACATTATACATCAAAATGGCAAATTTACATCAAGACTGAAAATTTAATCTTTTCCATTGTCTGTTGTCAGTGCCATGCCCATAACATTGACAGAAGGTGGACACTAGGGAACTGGTAATTTAAAAAAAAAAGTCAATTTAATGAAGAATTCAGGTACATTAGCCATTTGTTGTTTTATAGTGGATAGTTTTCTCTAAATGTTCATTGTTATTTGTTGGCAAAATAAAAGTGCCTTAAGTTAAAAATTTGTTTTGAGATCCATTAAAGAAATCAGTATCAATTCATAATGCATATATTTACAAGTCTTTTTTTGCATGTCCATGATAAATTTAATATTGTAAATGTATTTAAATTCATTTACATACCTATCGCTGCCTTTGATTAAACTTCTTCCAAAAAAGTAAACTGTCCAGATGTTGACTATTCAAGAAATGTTATTTTATGTCAGATCACTTGCATATAAGTTGTTGCAGAATCACTACCAAGTGCGTTCTTTGCTGTGCACTTGTATATCCCGGAGTCTGAGCTCTGAGGGTTCTGAATGACTAGGGTGCCTTGTGGGTGGAAAAGCTCAGTCCCATGTGTCCTCCCTCTATTTGCCATTGACAGCAGGGAGTGGTCAGGCATCTCCCATGTGATTTCCGGCTTGGGGACGCCCAGGGCCACACAGTGAAGCTCAACAGCTGCCCCTGTCCTTGTGAGGATGCTCCTGGGTGGGCGATTTGTAATTCGGGGAGGGTAGGCTACAACCAATACTGGAACAGTAACCAGTGCATGGCCAACACTGTTTTGAGCCTTACAGATATAGTTTCCTCTGTCATAAGCTGTTGCTTCTTTGATGACTAAAGTGCCATTTTCATGCAATATATATTTCCCATGAATTTGAGGTCTGTCTATTATATGACCACTTGGTACAGTCCACTTGATATCTGGCTTAGGGCTTCCATCTGACACACAGTGCAATGAGAGAGAGTCCCCACTGATGCCGTACACTGTTCCCAATGCATTGGTAAGAATAACTGGCTTCTGGCCAATTTCTAATACAATTAATTTCTCAATATAGCCCACTTTGTTTCTTGCCCCACACCGGTATTTTCCTGCGTCATCCCGAGTTGTTTTATAAATCACTAAAGAACCGCTGCTTGCTGTCAGGTGCTGAGGGCTGTGTGGTCCCCTGGAAAACCGTGTGCCATTCGGTAAAATCCAGATTATTTCAGGTAGTGGGTTTCCATCAGCAGAGCAGTTCAATGCTGTGGGCTTCCCAACCTGGGCAAATATTTTTTCATTAGATGGATTTCTGAATGTTGGTCTTCTCAGCATTTCCAGTACTTCCAGCTGTACTACCAGCACACTCTCTCCTCCTTCATTCTGAGCCACGCAGGTAAACTCGGCTGAATCTGAATGCCTCACATTCCTAATCTCCAAGGTTCCATTTTTATGGACCGTGATTCTGCTTCCATGGTATGGGGCGGTGAGGAAAATGTTGTCTGGCATGATCCACGTGACTTGGGGAGATGGTGTCCCTTCAGCTCTGCAATCAAAGTGCTTTTTGGAATGCCTCACGGCGGTGGCTTTGATGACAGTTTTGTTGGTATACAGACCATTGATTAACGGGGGCCTGGAGACAACTTCCAGCTTATACATTTTGGTGTCATCCCCACTGGGATTCTGGGCCACACACACATACTCTCCAGAATCGAGCAGTTTGACGTTGTTGATGGACAAAGACCCATTGGCATGAAATGTGTACCTATTTTTTGAGAATAAAATCATATCACTGGAAGGCAGCAGCCAAAATACTTTTGGTTTGGGTTCCCCAACAACCTCACAGTCAAAGGTGGCTGTGTCTCCAGCCCTGACTCTTGGTTTGGCCTTGAAACCCTGCTTGATCCGTGGGGCAGCAGTTATGACCGTTAGGTGGACCTTCATTTCATCCTTCCCTACAGGGTTCTGGGCATAGCAAGTATAATCCCCTTCCTCTGCTACCCCAACCCTGTTGAAGTACAAGGTTCCATTGTCGAAAAGAGTATACCTCCTGGTACGCCACCTGCTGTCATCAGCTTGCATTGCATTATTTATCACCGTTCCATCGGGCAAACTCCAGGATATCTGGGGCACTGGTGAGCCAGAAGCCTTGCAATCAATTTGGAAGTCTTTCCCATGAAACACATGCATTTTAAAATGTTGCTTGTGATCAATTTTGGCAGGTCTCAGCTTTAGGCTAACATGCATCAGTATCAGATCATCCCCTATTTTGTTTCTTGCCACACACAAGTAGTCACCACCATCTTTTTCTGTTATTGATCCAATAAACAGGGACCCATTTGGGTAGACGTGGATTCGACTGCCCATTCTAAGGAGAGAAGAATGATTTGAGTGTGAGGCCATTAGCAAAAGACAGGAAATAGAGGAGTTGTCTTATTGGCATTTAACTTTATGGACATTTTCTTAAATTGTTGCAATAGAATTAAAATCAGGACTAGCTTATTTACTGTCTTCTAAGCCAGTTACTAAAAGATAAAATTATCTAACTGAAAAGGTACAATTTAGTACAAACAAGTAGTACTTATCAGATGGACTTCAAATGAATCTCCTTTACATGGTGAATTTTTAAAAAATTACAACGGTGTGAAGAATGCTACAAATAGTGGAATCCCAGACATATCCTTTTTGACCATTTTACATATCAAATTATTATTCTGTAAGATGTCAGTAAAAAACTTTCATTCTTGTTAGAAAAGATGTCAGGTTATACTTTTTAGAAAGATATTAGTTATAAAACATTTAGAGTTACTTGGTTAGATAAGTTCTCCTTTGTTATAAAGAGAGAAAATGCCAGCGTAAGACATATTAGAAGCTTGCTGTAGTGTCCGCCCTTTGTGGGCGGCCACAAAGCGACAGGTCCTTGCATTGGGTTGGACTGTATGTAGAGCTTCCTTTTTCTCTCTGAAGCAACTACATAGCCTGTCATTACCACTATGAACCCCCAGATGGCAGATCTTTCCTGTTAAAACAAAATCTAGTTTTTCAGAAAGACCAGTGGATATTGAGTTGGTACTAAAAACGTGATTAACACCCATAGATGGAAATCTTGTGGGGGGTTTTTCTGCTAATTTTTTGGCAACATGAGCTAAGCAGGTAGGTGAAACTGAAGAGAATCTGGACAATCTCACATAGCATAACTGTTAACCAAGTTAAACAGCCTCAAGTCATTTTGTATTTTCCAGCAAACATATCTTAAGTATGGAGAGTATTATAGTAGAACATTACAAAACATGCCGATGTTTTTTGGAATTTTTTTTCAAGTGTGGAAGAAACTTTTCTGGTATGTAAACCAAGGTAGAAATCATTATGGGCACACTTCATAAAGGAAATGGAACCTTCCAGGAACTCTACATTTACTAGTACTTTAAAATCTTTAAGAAGTTACCCACTATTCAGCTTAAAAGTTGATATTTAGAGAGAATTCATAACTTACTTTGGTCCCAGGGCTGGTTCTCAAGCCATGTTTTGTACACTATGCTACACTCCACCTGCTATCATTCTTGCCTAATCCTTTCTAAAAGCACTGATTCTCAAACTTGGATGCACATTAAAATTAGTGTGTAGTATAATAATGTAGTAAATAATGCTGAGCCTGGGCCCATGGAGCTTCTGATTTATATGATGTGGAATGTGGCCTTGGCATTTGGATTCTTAGTTTCCAAATGATTCTGATGTGCAGCAAAGTCCCAGAGCCACTGCTCTAAACTTAGTTCTCAGTGCATTTCCTTCATCGCCTGCAGCAGAATTATGTGTGACCTAATTTAAGATACATCTCCATGTGCCTTGGAATTTATTTAAATATTTTAATTTCACAAAAGAACTGGCATTCAACATTAGTGCAACGCTTATAATTACTTGAAGGCAAAAAAGAAAGAAACATGCTGAGTTACATTAGACGCAAAGACGGATAAAGCATTGGAAATATTTGATGTCATAAATGGCTATATATATAGTAAGCAAATAGATCACTTCTGAAATTTACATTTCATAGCTCAGTATTTTTCATTTTAAATTAATTTTAATTAACATTTGACATATTATTTGCAAAAATTGAAACTTAACATTTACTTTTGAATTAAAGATCACAAATTAAATTCATTAATAGCATTCAATACCAACTTATAGTGTGCCACTAGAAAAATCTATTCAACTTGTCAGCAGGAATATAAATTCATATCTATTATGTTAAATTTGTCCTGCATGGTATTCTCTATTAATGAAAAGCAAATATATGAAATATACTTACTCCCATCTTTTTTGTCATATTATAAAAATCATTGCATAAAGTCATGCAAATGACAAAAATCGGTGATCATAAGCTGTAATTATTACTTTTCAAAGATGGTTTAAACTCTATAGAAAATCAGATGAAAATCAGAGTCCACAAGCCTGTAACAGAAAGTTAGAGAAAGACTGAGGGCATCAGAGCGCTGGCGTCCTGGCCATACT
Source organism: Myotis lucifugus (assembly GCF_000147115.1). NCBI lineage: Eukaryota > Metazoa > Chordata > Mammalia > Chiroptera > Vespertilionidae > Myotis > Myotis lucifugus. The sequence goes on from NW_005871223.1 coordinate 934,797, forward strand.
CCACTTTGTGGAGGTCTTCATGCCGTGACTCAGAAAGGGCTTTGCAATTTTAAGACAGATGCGATTAGCACAGATCATACTCAAATTTAAAATGTTTAACAGGAGAATTTGAAGAGTGAAATAATGGACCTTGACTGATTGAATTGAAAGAATTCTCTTTTTTGATCAAGGGATTATAAATGCATACCTTTACACAGTTACCATTTTAAAATTGTCATAACCGTGAAAATAAATGAGGTTTTTATTGTTTCTAACTATATAAACTCAACAAGAAGTTGGCCTTCGGAGTTAGGCAGATAAAAGGTTGGTTATATATAATTTATGTTATTTTATAAGGATTAGGCCTCTTTAGAGAGAGTTACGTTTATGTGTAGAGTCTAAGCTCAATAAAACTGTTGTCTAAAACTCACTGTATCACTTTTCCATTTCAGAAGTTGTACAGCTAAGTAGATAAAGACGGTAATATCAACACAAAGGTGTGGTTTACCTGTGCCACTGGTCCACAACAGCCTTGGATGGCAGCCTCCAGAGTATTTTGGGTTTGGGTTTGCCGATGGCTGAGCAGTTCAGTAGTAATTTGTCCCCAAAATTCACCTCATTCCATGTCTGGGATGTAGATTCTATCCTGGGGATGGTCTCCCGCTCCTCCATTGTGAGAATTACCACCCTTCTGTCGGAGCCAGTGGAGCTGGTCGCAATGCATTCATAAGTGCCCCTGTCTGAAGAGGCTACGTTTCTTATATACAGCGTCCCATTGGAAAATAAGAACAAGTTGGAATCAATAAGCTGTAGTGGTTTCACTTCAGTGCCATCAGAGAGAACCCAGTGAACACTGGGCTGAGGAGTTCCTTTTGCAGTGCAGGGCAGTTTCAAACTTGCACCCCACGTCCCTGCAATGACCTGCCTCCTTTGCTCTAGAATGACAGGCGGGGCGGCGATGACTTGCATTTTAACCAGCAGTGAATCCTGGCCAGCGGAGTTGCTGGCCATGCATTTGTAAAAGCCCCGGTCATAAATGCTGAGGTTGTGGATGACCAACGTTCCGTCAGATGTCACCAGGGCCTGCCAATTCCCTTTGGATGATTCTGAGACTACTGTTTGGTTTGGGAGAATCCAGGAAATCTTAGGCATTGGCCTACCTTCAGCTCTGCACTGCAGTTCCGCAGTGCTTCCGGAATGGACTGTGATCTCTTTGGTATGTCTCTCCAGGATCCTGGGGGGATAGGAAACCACAGACAAGGTGACCTGAAGGTGGTCTTTGCCAAATGGATTGGATGCTGAGCACAGGTACTGTCCGCGGTCCTGAATGTCCACCCTCTGTATGGACAGGGTGCCATTGGGGAGCACCTGGAACCTGCTATTCTGTTTCCTTGTAGACAAATCAAGCCCTGAAAAGAGAAAGAAATATACAGCCACAGGTCATCAAAGTTTAGACAGAAAACAAATTGTTCAAGTGGAAGTCTCAAGAGGAAAGCTATCTTTTTTGTTAGACTACTAAAAACAAATATATTTAAAATTAAGATACCTAGTCTTCACATTGCTAAAATTATTCCTAGAATTTTTTTGATCCCCATAGCTTTCATTTAAAAGCCCAATGGTTCAATAAAATGACAATTAGCTCTTTTTCAAATCATATCTATTTGGATCAGCTTTCAGAGCATTTCAAAAAATGTTCCTAGTTAACATGTTTTAAAACCTTCGAATGAGCAAGAAAGCCATGCAGTAAATGTCAAATGAGGATAGTAATAGTTTCAGTATTTTGGAGAAACTTGAAACTGATTCATTGGGTGTGCAACCCTGAAACATTACACACTCTTTCCCTTGTTTCTTAACAAAAAAAGACAAACTTTTAAATACCTAATGAGACTCTGGTCCAGTGGATGGTAGGCAGTGGGTTTCCCACAGCCTCACAAGGAAGAAAGGCATCTGAGTCGGCCGGGACGGTAAAACTCGCTGCCTTTCCTCCAACTATTCTGGGCCTTTCGAATATATTCCTAGACAAAGGCTCAAAGGGAAGAAGTTCAGGAGTTGTTATTTTCTGAGCCGGTGTCTTATCGGAGCCACTCTTTGCAGTCTTCTGTATGTCCCAGTTTGGAGCATGAGTGTTGTCCTCTGGCAAGCCTGGAGTAGGCAACATGCTCACCCCTGGCATTTTGCCTTTTGGGGCAATTTCCAGGTAGGACTTATTCCAAAAGTGGTTTTCTGACCTAAGAGAAGGAGTCAATTTAGAATTCTGTGGTTTAAATGTTATTTGTGCTGGCAAAGGAGTAAAAGGTACCAGACTAGAGTAGATAAAGTAGGTGGTTCCAAATGTGAACTTGGCATTTGGATGAGCCTTGGGAGATGTTGTAACCTCTGCTGCTAATTGCTGTGGATTAACATTGCTACTTGAAGGTTCAGGCAGCTGGAACATTGTATTTGTCTTCCTCCGAAAAAGGGGAGTTGCCACATTGTTGGTAACTGCGCTCGGGTTACCCAAGGGAGGGGAGGAGGAGACTGGCATTGGGGTGGCACTGCTGCTTAGGAGCGGTGGCACAGCTGGGTGTCCAATGGGTGTGTCCCTGGCTGTGGGCCTCTGGTGCAATGTGCTGGGCGAAGTGCTTTCAGAAGCAGTTGTGCTCTTCGAAGTCTGAGTAGTCTCTTGGGATGGTTCTTCAATTACATCTGTCCTATTAAGTGTTCTTGAATAAAGATCAATTGTGCCTGCCATTCTCTTGGTGTTTTCTAGGCGGGGACTAGTGAAAGCAGAGACACTGGGCTCAGCTGCAGTTTCTGCTGTGGTTGGAGCAGGGAGCGTCACAGCAGGGGGTGTAGTGAAGCCAGAACTCAGGCTGGCAGAGCTGCTTGGGTCCTTCCTGCTTGGATGCTCCTTTTTGCTTTGTACTTCTCCTGTGCTGGGTCTGGTTACTTGGGTTTTATTAATAGTGATAGAAGCAGGGGCAGTAAGAGGACTTGTCAGCGTGGCTATTTGCACTGATATGAAATTTGTATGGGGTTCCTTGCTTGAGCTACTACGAAGTGTTGGGGAAACGGGTGGGAAGGGCAGCTCTCCTACTGCGGGAAGACTTCTAGGATGGGGTGTGGGGGTGGCACTGTGCAGAGCAGTAGCCAGTATTACAGATGGAATTTGCATCACATTTGCTGAGTGTGCTGTGAAGTGAAAGGGGGAAACGTTATCTGTGGGTAAAGCAGGAGATGTTTGAGAAAGCACTGTGGCTGTGCTTTCTTGTGAACCAAATGTATGCTGACTCTTTAAGCTCCCTGTTTGGATATGGTTATTTACAAAGATCTGACGCCAGGGAATTTTCCTTCTTGAAAGTCTTGTAAGGGCTCTAGTCATAGGCATAGATGGTTCAGTGGCAGGACCTGGAAGTGGTGATGTAATCATTGAATCTCGTTTAGCTTCACTGATGTTAGACACACTTGGGTAACCAACATTTGTTCCATGAGTTTTCTCCATAGTTACGGATGTTGGGGCATGAGTCATGACTGCACCAGGTGGAGCCACTTGGCTACTTTCAGCACTGAAACCTTTTACCGTGGGTGGTGTTTTCTCAGTAACTACATTTGCTTTGCTATCAGGTAGCAATGATGGGCTAAGGTTGTAGACTAGGGTTGTAGGCTCTGCTGCTATGACCCTGGCAATGTCAGCTTTGGGGAGGGTGATGGGAGAAGAAGTTGGAGAAGACAAGGTTGCTCCCTCAGAGGTGGGAGTGGTGAGCTTCTCTATGGGAGCACAGGCCGGGCACACGGCGCTGAGCTCTGTGGTACTTTCTTCAGAAGACCCCCTGGATGGTGGCCTCACAAAGCCACGTCTCTGCCATGGGAGGACTGGAGTTCTGTATGGACGGATAATTCGCCCTCTCCCCCAGATTTTCCTCCGTCTGCCAAAGCGTCTGGACAGTGCATTATTAGTTGCATTATTCCTAGGGGTCTGTATCTGAGAGTGAGCAGCACTGTATGGGCCTGAAGGGAGCCTTGAGGTGCTAAGCTTTTGAGTCACGTAAGAATTGAAGTAACTGCTTCTGGGTTCACTTCTTCCTGTTACAGATGGCTGGTGACCATTTGTGGCATTTTCCGATCTTAAGACTATACCAGTTTTGCTATTAGCATTACTAAGTATTTTGGTATTGACATCTTTGATCTTCGTCCCCACTGTTATTGGGGGTGCACTTTGCAAATGCTCTCTTCTCCTCCCCGTGTCGTCAGCATCCTGAAATCGAGTTGTCTCAGGTAGTAGAGGAAAGACAGTGGATACATGTTGGTTGTTTGTGTCTTGCATTTTGCTTGATGTGGTTGGGTTTATGTTCCTTGATATGGCTGTAGCTTCAATAGTAGTAGATAGTTTAAAATCTATTTGTTTTTCAGGTGGTGGCAACTGTGGACTGACAACTGGGGAGACTTCAGTACCAGTAATTACAGTTGCCACGGGGCTATCAGATATTTTTCTGGAACCAGCAGGCACTGTCCTTTCCAGAACACTGGACACTTTAGTTGTGAGGACCATCAATTCCTCATCTGGAGGAAGCATGCCCGAAGAGTCCCCTCCCTCACCAGGTATTTTTAGGAGTTGGGTGACCTGTGGAGGTGGCCTCGCTGTGGAATTTTCTTGATTCTGTGGCATTGTCTTCTTTTTAGCTTTCTCCAGAAATTCTGCCCAGTGTCGTGGGTCAATTCTCTGAGCAGAGGGTGGGAACTGCCTCCTCTGCTCCCTGAAACGTCGGTTTGTTGAGTCTCCACGCTGCCGAGGTCTTAAATCCCGATAGTTGTGCTTCTTACTTGTACTTGTGCTCAAGACTTGCTTTCCAGCCTCACCTCCCATTGGAGCAGATGTCAGGGGTTGTGCAGCTGGTGGGTCCTTCAGGTGCACAGTGGGATCGGGCTCATCAAATCCAGATCCATCCATTTCTATGTTATGCTCCACTGGGCTTGGCCCTTTTATTTTGACTGAAACTTGATTAATCAAAAAATCAACCCCTGATGGGTTGGCTGCAACACAACGATAATAACCCTGGTCTTTTGGGGTGACCTGTAATATTCGTAGTGTGCCATTGAGAATCTGTTTCTCTCTTGAGGACTGAGAGAGCACAGTGTTTCCTGGGAGAACCCAGCTAATAGAGGCATCTGGGACACCAGTGGAATGGCATGGAAGGTCAAGTGTTTCACCAATGAAAACGGTATGATGAGCCCCGTTTTCAGGAAAGGGTTCTGTGTAGGGCTCTACCACAGTAATCCTATAAGTAAGAATATCTGCATCAGCGTAATTGGTGCTTATGCAGTTGTAAGTGCCTGTGTCAAAACTATCAGCCATCTGGAGTTCCAGTTTTCCAGTTTTGTCTATTAGGATTCTTCCATCCTCACTAACATATGGGGCTCTCACTTTACTCCCATCAGCCAGGAGCCACTCCAAATGTGGGGCGGGGTCTCCTTGGCCTGGGCAGTCTAAGTCAATGGTCCCACCAGCCACAACAGTGTGTTCCAGCTTCGTATTGCTATCCCTGAGAATCATGGTCCATTTGTGTCTTACTGGCCCCATCTCTGACCGTGGTAAAGTGACCTGAGCATCACTGGAGAACTGGATCTGCAATGTATTGAGTGTGGTGGCAGTTCTGTTTAGCTGCAAGGAAATTTGTTCTTGCATTAACCAAGGAGGATCTGCTCTGAGACCAGCCTCTATGTTGGTAAAGATGTCTTCAGGCTCAGGAGCCATCTGTTTATATTGGTAGTAGAGTTGTGGTGCTTCAGTGACCAAGTGGCTCCTTTCTAGTATCAGAGGAGAGTCACTGTACAAAGCCAGAATTTGCCACACCGGCCGAATGTGTCTATAGTCTATGTTACACACCAGAAATGTAGAAAATGATGTATTTAGCGTGATGTAGTCATTGTCTTCAGTGAATGCAATAGATGATGTCCTTGATGGCCTTTGGATACTACAGGCCATGTTAGCTTCATTCCCAGACTGGTCTGTCATATTCAAAATGAGGGAGCCGAAGGGTGCCATGAACTTTTGGGGAGAGATGGACACAGAATTGCTGTCTTCCACAATAGTCCAGCTCTTCAGTTTCAGAGATGGATCAATGGTTGGCTTGACACACAGGAAAGCTGCAGCTGGGACTGTAGCTAAGGGCTTGCCTTTAGAGGTCCTGGGGTTCATGCAGAGTGGACATTGCTGAGAACTGGAGAGACTTCTGTCTTTTTTGCATTTTATGATATCTAGGAAAAATGACAATTGAATTATTGCTAGTTGTGGTCTCTATGAATTAATATTTGAATATTTTGAAGCAATAGCTTCTACTAGAATTTAAAACAACAATTTGGAAATTTTAATGTTTAATAGGAAGTTTCCTAATTTTTTTGTCCTTGGGTTGATTTCTAAAAAAACATATTATCTATATATGCTGCCATAATATTATATTCATAGGCACAAATATTTTTTCTGTCTTGTAGAAAGTGCCTGAGACATATGTGCTACTCAATAAGTATTAGTTGAATAGAGAGCTTTCTTATCTGGGGAAACTAAATGACATGCTTATGTTTGTTACTTTTTTTATTAACAGTAATTCAGTTCTATTTGCTCATTTTAATGTTTTGAGTCATAAACCTTCATTGTCCTTTAAAAGATAACATGTTTGATAAATTTTAAGTCCTTGGATATTATTAAAAACCCAAGTTACTTTCCATTATCCAAAAGAACACTTGGATATTATTAAAAACCCAAGTTACTTTCCATTATCCAAAAGAACACTTGGATATCATTAAAAACCCAAGTTACTTTCCATTATCCAAAAGAACAATAATTGAATTACAAGATATCTTGACCTGGTCTAGCTACCCCTATGTTCATAGCAGCACTATTTATAATAGCTAAGATCTGGAAACAGCCCAAGTGCCCATCAGTATATGAGTGGATAAAAAAGCTGTGATACATTTATACAGTGGAATACTATGCAGCTGTACAAAAGAAGGATCTCTTACCCCTTGAGACAGCAAGGAGGGACCTGGAAAGCATTATGCTGAGAGAAATAAGCCAGTCAGAGAAAGACAAGTATCACATGATCTCACTCTTATGTGGAATCTAATGACCAAAATAAACTGATGAACAAAACAGATCCAGAGACATAGAAACATGGGACAGACTGTTGAATCTCAGAGGGAAGGGTGGTGAGAGAAGGTAGGAAGAGGTTAACCAAAGAACTTATATGCATATGTGCATAACCCATGGACACAGACAATAATTCAGTGAAGGCCTGGTGGATGGGGTAAGAGGCAGAGGGAAGTCGGGGCTGGGGAGGGGAGGGAAGACATATGTAATACTTTCAACAAAAAAGATAATTAAAAAAAAAGGATGTTGCCCTAACCGGTTTGGCTCAGTGGATAGAGCATCGGCCTGTGGATTGAAAGGTCCCAGGTTTGATTCCGGTCAAGGGCATGTACCTTGGTTGCGGGCACATCCCCAGTGGAGGTGTGCAGGAGGCAGCTGATTGATGTTTCTCTCTCATCCATGTTTCTAACTCTCTATCCCTCTCCCTTCCTCTTTGTAAAAAATCAGTAAAATATATTTTAAAAAATAAAAAGACCTGCCTTTCACAATTTTCTAAAAAAAAAATAAAATAGAATGCAGAGAAACAGATGATGCAGGAGATAATGAATCAAGTAGAACCAATCAGTAGGAGGCAAGGATTTGGTCGAGCATGAAGTGTGACTGAGTGGAAGAGTGAAGGAAGATACAGTATGAGCATGAGTCTATTGGAGAAGGATCAGGTCTAATGAGGGAGAATATTGTACCCAAGCAATGGGGCGGCCCTTCAAAGATCTGACGTTTTGGTGAAATCCAAAGCATGAAAGTCTTATAGTGCTAGGAGCAGCCCAAGCCTTTACAAATCATAGAAGCCCCTCTTTCAGGTATCCCATATCACATGCCTGACCACTTATTTAAAATGACTGGTCACTGATACTTGGTAAGAGGACAGAGTTTTACTTTCCACATATGCAGCTGCGGACTTCCATGCTGTTCCGTGCAGTAGCTCCCATCTCATGCACAAGACACAACATTTAGAAGAACTAGACTTCTAGAAAATCTCACTTACTGGAGTGGCTGGACAGGGTCCCATCACCTTCCACTTATGCACAAGTCCTCTCAAAGGCTTAAGAAGACCCTTGGACCATGGACTCAATATGCACTTTAGTGTGACAAGTTATGCCACGTAGATCTAGCTGCTCAGCTTTCTTCAGCACGTTTTAGAGCCTAAGCCTATGCAGAATGGGTAGCTGGCAAGCCTGGGTACCTTAGAGCCTGCAGGAGGGGCTCTTCTCACTCCCCCACTTACCAACCAGTTGTATGTGACCGGGGGCTCAGACCCTGCAAGAGCAGAGGACATGGCAGACTCTGGCTTAATTAAAACCTGTCACAGAATTCGATGCACATCTTGCTCTGCTTATTATTGCTAGCACCTGGATCAGAGTTAGCAGGCCTTGGCCATCAGGTATTTTGCCTCAGATGCAAATCTGATTATTCCCTCTATCACTTCCATTCCCTCTGTCACTCTAGGTTCCAATCACACAGAAATGCTTTCCATTCCCCATCTCTACCACGTCCCATCAGGATCTGGCATGTGATGTTGCTTCCACTTCCCATACACATGGTCTGACACCCCTCTCTAACCCTAACTACTTACATCCTTCAGGGCCCAGCCAAACAACACTTCTTCCAGATGGGCTCCCTGCTTTACGTTCTGGTATTTCCCACTTCTTTTATCCTACCCCTCCTCACTGGCTATTACAACAACTTGTCTAGTTGTCTGCCTTCCCACAAGACTGTGAGCTCCATGCTTGTTCATCTATGTGTCCCAGGCCTGGCCAATTGATGCTCAGGAAAGATTTTAGGAAGGCAGGGAGGCAGGCCTATTTCTAAGACCATGTTTTTAATAAACTGAGATAAAGTCTTTTGACTGAAGGTGTTTTTCAGTGGCAGCTGAACAGCAGGCAGTGTTGATAGAGCTACCAGTGCCTGCACACATACAAGTACTGTCATTTCTATTGCAGTGTTTTTATTGAGCCACATGTGCTATTGGGACTACATATATTAAATTTTCCATCTAAAATGTTTTTATTAAGGTTACACTATGTTTTGGCATTAAAACAAAAAGTCATTATGAATGTAAAAAAGTATAGAAACAGAGCAAACAGCAAGACACAAATTTAATATTTGTAAAACACATTTTTATCAGAGGAATGGCCACAAATCTGTATTTTATAGAAAAGCAACCCCAGGAGCTGTCTGGAACCTAAAAAATGGAAGAATACAAATAGATGACATGCATGCAAAAGAACACCAAGTAAGGCAACTGGAGGCACAAGAAACTGGCAAATCTCGTGGAACAGATGAAAAACATTTCAAAGCAGAAGTTGATGTGACTGATTCACGAGGGTTGTAAGACTATCATCAATTAGACATGACTGAAAGACGTTAGCCCTCATGGGTTTATCTAATTATTACTTTATACAATATATATAATAGACATATACACTTACACACACAAAGAGTTTTGGGACATATTAAGATCATTGATGAGTAGTGGACATTTGTAAACATCATCAAAATGTCTTCTTAATTGATAAAAGCTTAGTTTAGCAAAAATTGAGGACCTACTATGTCCTCGGCACATACTAGGGGCTCAGGATAGATAAATTAGACTTAGAAAAGGCAACAGACATCTAGTACTAATAAACATAATAAAATGTGTCCATTCAAGAACAGAAGTGGACAAAGTGGTGACATGAATATTCTACAGGAATGCGGGGTGTAGAGAAATAGCCAGGCTTCCCAGAAAAGGTGAGAGGTGAGCAGAGTTTGCTGGCTGGGAGTCCATCAGGCAGAAAAGGAAGGAAAGTGCTCCAGGCAGGAAAGCTGCAGGTATGAGGTGGTAAAACAGGTTGGGTGTGTCTGCGATGGGAGGGTGGCTGAGAGTTGGAAAGGAAGGAAATGAGGCTGAAATTGGGCAAGGAGCACCCTGGGAAGACTTGGCGTGCCCAGCTACACACTAGGGCTACAGAGGCTCAGGCTGTTCTCTAGGCCAGGGTCAGCAAACTTCTTGTGTAAGGGCAAGATGGTAAAGATTTTAGATTTTGTGGACCATAGTTCTCTGACCCAATGACTCAACTATACCACTGTGGCACCAAAGCAGCCATAGATGACATGTAAGACTGAGGCATCACTGTGTTCCAATAAAACTTCTTACAAAAGTTTGTTGAGGGCTGGATTTGGCACGTGGGCTGTAGTGGGCCAATTCCTGGGCTCTAGTACACAGAATAACTGATTCCTACGGTGGTATATTCTACCACTGAAATGTAAACTGCTAACAAAATATATACTAGCCTGACTTTATTACCAGAGCATGTACTTAGCAAAATGGCAAGGAAGTCTGACACCTTGTAGGACCTGAGCACAGCTCATTTTCTGTCTGGGTACACAGCTCTCTCCCTGTGGGTGTCATCTTTCTTTCCTCTTTTCACGGCTGCATTTCTCACATAAGTTTTCTCTATTTGCTCACTATCCTCCCCTTATAGCCCAGCCAACAACCACATGAAATCCCGTCGTTCTTTCTAATTCCTCATCTCCCTTTATCTCTCCATGGTATCTAAAAGTATTGAGAAGCCCCCACTCAATTCCTACTGCCTTTCAAATGTCTGTGAAGCTATACCCAGGTGTGGTCACTCACAGTTCGACCTGTCATTCCCCAGATGTGAACCACCCGAGCATGTCCTGGGTGAGTTCCTGTTTCTGCCCACTCTGGTCCACCCTGTCTACTGCTCACACTCACAGATTGCTGATCCCTGAAACAAGTTTCAGTAGGAAACTGTTCAAAATCCTTCACTGTAAAATCTTCCTTTTTTTAAAGTATAAACATTTTAGCCTAGGATTCAGCACTCCCCCAACTGGTTTCAAAACACCTTGCATCTACACTGACCCTATGCCAGAAAAACTGGGCCATTCATTGCCCTCCTCATGAAACTTATTATCTGCCTTTATGTATAAAGCAGTGTCTTCATCCCAAATACATTTTAGAAAAAGATCTGAACTTCAGGCTTCTGCTTTTTGAGTTTAGCTGTGTGACCTGGGTGGTAAAGAAAATAATGATAACACACTTATTGCGTGCTTATTTCGTGCCATACATTGTGCTAAGCACTTTTGTGTGCTACTTTAACTATTCTTTCCAGTTATTATTATTATTCCTATAGTGCAGCTGAGAAAATTGAGGTGTAAAGGTCTAAATGTCAAGCCGAAGATACCTAACTTTTCTATGCCTCAGTTTCTTCATCTATAAATTGAGGATTATTGTGAGCGTTGAATAGAAAGCAACTAGCACAACGCCAGCACAAACGGAGCGCGCTGCCTCCCTGCTTCTTCCTCTCTTAGTTGTTCTTTTCCTGTCGATGCATCTTTCATGCCCAATTTCTCTCCTTTTTAGTCAGGGCAGAATAATTTTTACTAACTTTGAGCTTCTATAGAACAAAATCTTCAATATAACTGTTTGATGTTTTGCATTCATAGCCTGATTATCTTTTTATATGTTTAGTATATTCACCTAGAAGATTCTAAACCCCTGGAAAGAAAAGAGGGTGTTTATTGGCCTAATATACCTCACAACGCTCAATTAATTATTTTTTATTAACTTTTAAGTACTTATATTAACTGACTACATACATACATATATGACTGTATACATATACTAGTATGTGCCATGTATTTATATATTTCACAGCAGTAACTTTAAACATTTTCCTCTTTTCTCAAGCTTTCAACCTTGACCCCTTCCTACCACCTCCCTCAGGCACCCCTCCCACCACTTCATGAAGGAGGAAAAGCTATCAACTCACCTACCTCTGTGTCTACCTAGTCCTCCTCTTTCCTCCTACCTCCTAAGGAAACCCCTTCAGCTATGGTTGGATCTCTTGTCCCCCGTCTTCTCAGGGCATTTGCTCAGCTCGTGATCTGCTCCTTCTGCAGTGTTGTCACCTTTCACCTTGAACATGCTCAAGTCCCTCTCCTGTTTGCACGTTTCCATCTGCCTGCCACCTTCCTCCTTCCCTTCAAGCCAAACCTCTCCAAAGAGTAGACTGCACCCTCACTCCTGACCTTCCCCACATGGCAACCCAGCTCTCATCATTCTTTCCGAAGTAAACAACCTCCCCCTTTGATGATGAAATCAAGGGGTTCCTTTCAGTCATTACCTTATGGACTTAAGACTGCAAGGTCCACAAAGGCAGGGACCTTAATCTGTCTTGTTCATTTCTGGATCCCTATATTCTCGGTGGCACACCGGTTTATGATAACTGCTTGCTGACTGAATGGATCTTTCATTCTTCATGGTAAATTATCCTTTCCCCATCAAAGGACATTTCATACCCTGATTGTTTTCTTTTCTGTAACCCACTAGAAGTGTGGTTAGAGCAGAGACAGTGCCCTTGGTATTTCCATCACCTACCACAGTAGAGTGATACCTTAAATAGAGTTGGAACCTTAAATAGAGTTCCAAGAATTATGTATTGACTGAATGACTGGAAGGACGATAAGAAGAGGAAGGGTTTTTATGGCTATGGTATAGGGAAGAATAACACACACACATTTATTATTTCCCCATTTACCAAAAGCCAGGGGTAGTGATTGGATCGTCAACCTTTGAAACAATGAGCAATTAATTCATGAAAGAATTAAGAGAATTTGTTATTACTGAATTATTATTTAGGCTTTGTTTCTTCCCACCTAAATTACCTTGGTCTCCTCACTTACTGGTAAAGCACCTCCAGCCAGGTTGCTTCTATTGCATTAGGACAAAGACATAAATGGTATAGATACCTGGCTTCTCCTGTATCCAGTCAGACAACCATTTTAAATGACAGTCACAGGTCCAGGGGTTCCCGTGAAGATAGAGGCTTTCCAGATCAGGCATATAGGAGGCCATGTCTTGAGGGAGGGAGCTCAGAAAGTTATCAGACAAGTATAGGTACTTAATAAAAGATGTTTTAAATATCTGGAGGTAGCGCAAAGAGACAAATGTGTCTGGATGGAGCTTAGTGAGCCTATTTCCTTCCAGGTGCACCAGTCGGAGAAAGGTGAGTCCATAAAAAACCTCTGGGTTTATGAACTCAATATTGTTGTGGTCCATATGCAAACGTGTTAAGCTCCTGAGGCCATAAAAAGTATCCTTCTGAAGCTTTCGGACTTTGTTATAGCTCATTTTTAAGACCTAAGAATAAAAAGAACATTTACTTTGTCAAAGGAATGATCACAAAAGGGAAAAGCATATCAATAAAACATATGCTGAGATTAATATAATGCAGTGGGTGTACCTTGTTTAAGTCTTAATTCAAACAAATTAATTGCAAATTAAAAATGAGACCATCAGATAAATTGAACACACAAACATTTATTATACTAAGGAATTGTTGTTAAAATTTTAAGAAACCAGAAACACCAATTAGAAAGAATATATGCACCTCAATGTTCATAGCAGCACAATTTATAATAGCTACAATTTGGAAACAGCCCAAGTACCCATCAGCAGATGAGTGGATTAAAAAGCTGTGGTACATTTACACAATGGAATACTACACAGCTGTAAAAAAGAAAGAACTCTTACCATTTGCAACAGTATGGATGAACCTAGAGTGTATTATGCTAAGTGAAATAAACCAGTCAGAGAAAGGCAAGTATCACATGATCTCACTCATATGTGGAATCTAATGAACAAAATAAACTGACGAACAACATAGATCCAGAGACATAGAAGCATGGAAAAGACTCATGAATTTCAAAGAGAATGCAGGGGTTGGGGAATGGGTGGGGAGTGATTGTCCAGGGAATTTATATGCAAACTAGAGGCCTGGTGCATGAATTTGTGCATGGGTGGGGTCCCTCTGGGTGGCCTGCAGGGATCAGACTGAACCAACAGTCCAATGCCACCTGCAGCTCCTACCTGCCACTTCCACTCATCCTGCCCCACTGTGCCTGCTGTGGGCTCGTGCCCAATTAGTCCTGATTGGGAGAGGCTCGCGTTGCCACAACAGAGCTCGCCAGCCATGAGCCCTGCATCTGGTGCCCTCCCAAGGGGAGTGGCCTGTGGGATTGGGCTGAAAATGGCTATTCAACATCCCCTGGGGGGTCCTGGATTGTGAGAGGGTGCAGGCCAGGCTGTGGGACCCCACCGGTGCATGATCAGGCCAGGGAGGGACCGTGGGAGGACTCCAGGGTGTGTCTGGCCCATCTTGCTCAGTCCCCATTGGCCAGACCCCAGCATCAAGCTAACCTACCAGTTAGAGCATCTGCCCTCTGGTGGTCAGTGCACGTCATAGTGAGCTGTTGAGCAGACTTAGCATATCATTAGCATATTATACTTTGATTGGTTGTTCGGTTGTTCTGCCGCTCAGTCTATTTGCATGTTACCCTTTTATTATATAGGATATGTCTAGCCCATGGACACAGACAATGGAGTAGTGAAGGCCTGAGAGAGGGGAAATGGAGAAGGTCAATGGGGAAAAAAAACCCACAAGAAACAAAGGGACATCTGTAATATTATCAATAATAAAGATAAAAAACATAATAAAACAGATATAATAATAATATTGTGGTTATTTTTAAAAGATTCCTTAAGCTTGAGATATGTATTGAAGTATTTATAGATGAAACCTTATGATATTGTGGATTTTGTACAAACAATGCAATGAAATGGAAAAGACGTGAGTGAAGGTACAGGGAAAACCATCTGATATGTTGATAACTATTGAAACTTGGTGATGCTACACTGGGGTTCATTTTCTTATGCTACTTTTGCATATAATTGAAAACTTCCATGCTAAGATTTTTAAAAGTAGCTTGATATTTCATGTAAATTTAAGATTTCTTAAACCTGAATTTTTCATAAATATGTTGATTTTATTAATTTATTTCTCACATTTATAATGGTTTTCTTTTTAATTAGTTTTTATTTTTAGTATTATTATTTTTTATTATTGACTCTATTACAGATATCCCCCATTTCCCCTTCCTTTACCCACCTTTACCTCCCTCCATTCTGTCCCCATTGCTCTCAGGCCTTTGTGTCCATGAACTAAGCATATATGCATATATATTCTTTGAAAGATCTCTTCCTATAAAGGTTTTATTGATACATGATTCACATGCCATAAAATTCACCTTTCTAAACAACTCAGTGGCTTTTAGTATAATCACAGAGTTATAGAAACATCTCCACCATCTAATTTTAGAAAATGTTCATCAGCCCAAAGTAAAAACTGATACTCATTAGAAGTCCTTTTGTGCATCCTCCTTGCCATAGTAAACCACTAATTTACTTTGTTTCTATGGATTTGCTTGGTGTCAACATTTAAAATAAATGGTATCAAAAGAATTGGAAAGAGAACAACAAGAAAAACCTAGAGTAAGTAGAAGGAAGGAAATAATAAAGATTATGGCAGAAATAACTGACTTGGAGATTTAAAAAAACAAACACACAATACAAAAGATCAATGAAACCAAGAGCTTGTTCTTTGAAAAGATAAATAAGATTGATGAACCTTTAGCCAGATCCATCAAGAAACAAAGAAAGAGGACCCAAATAATTACAATCAGAAACAAAAGTGATGAAGTAACAACTGACACCACAACAATACAAAGGATTATAATAAAGTACTATGAACAACTATATGCCAACAAGCTGGACAACCTGGATGAAATGGAAAAATTCCTAGAAAAATACGATCTCCCAAAACTGAATCAGGAAGAATCAGAAAACACAAATAGGCCACTAACAATTGAGGAAATTAAAGCAGTAATAAAAAAGCTCCCAGCAAACAAAAACCCTGGTTCAGATGGCCTCACAGGGGAGTTTTACCAAACATTCAAAGAAGAACTAGCACCTATACTCGTTAAATTATTTTTAAAAAATCCAAGAGGAAAGAACACTTCCAATCTCTTTTTATGAGGCCAACATTATCCTAATTCCAAAACCATATAAAAACACTACAAAGAAAGAGAACTACAAGCTAATATCCCTGATGAACATAGATGCAAAAATCCTCAACAAAATATTAGCAAATCAGATCCAGCATTACATTAGAAAGATCATACACCATGACCAAGTAGAATTTATTCCAGGGATGCAAGGTTGGTACAATATTCACAAATCAATAAACATGATATATCACATAAACAAATTGAAAGACAAAAATTACATGATCATATCAATAAGCCAAGAAAAAGCATCCAACAAAATCCAATCCCATTTTTGATAAAAACTCTCAACAAGAAGGAATAGAGGTTTCATAACTCAACATAATAAATGCCATATATGACAGGCAACATTACACTCAATGGGCAAAAACTAAAACTATTTCTCCTAAGAACAGGAACAAGACAGGGATGTCTGTCTTCACCACTCTTATTCAACACTAGAGGCCCGGTGCATGTAATTTGTGCACTGGCAGGGTGGGAGAAGCCCTCAGCCCAGCCTGTGCCCTCACGCAGTCCAGGATCCTTCATTCCTTATCGCCCGCCTGCTCACTGCTCCTTATCACTCGGCTCACTGCACCTTAGCGCTGCTGCAGAGGTGGGAGAGGCTTCCACCACCACCGCTGTGCTCACCAGCCATGAGCCCGGCTTCTGGCTGAGCGGTGCTCCCCCTGTGGGAGCGCACTGACCACCAGGGGGCAGCTCCTGCATTGAGCATCTTCCCTCTGGTGGTCAGTGCGCATGCTAGTGACCAGTCATTCTGGTCGTTCTGCCATAACGGTCACTTAGGTTTTTATTATATAAATAGTAATGGAAGTGCTAGCCAAAGCAATCAGACAAGAAGAAAAAAGCATCCAAATTGGAAAGGAGTGAGTAAAACTCTCATTATTCGCAGATGACATAGAAAGCCCTAAAGATTCCACCAAAACACTATTAGATTTACTAAAGGAGTTTGGCAATATAGCAGGATACAAATTAACACAGAGAAATCTATGGAATTTTCATACACCAATAATGAATTCTCAGAAAGAGAAACCCAACAAATAATCCCATTTACCATAGCAACAAAAAATTAACATACCTAGGAATAAACTTAACCAAGGAGGTAAAAGACTTATACTTGGAAAACTACAAACATTGAAGAGAGAGCTAGAGGAAGATATAAACAAGTGGAAAAATATTCTGTGTTCATGGATTGGTAGAATCAACCTCATCAGTATGTCTGAACTACCCAAAGCAATCTACAGATTTAATGCAACCCCTATTAAAATACCAACAGCATATTTCACAGACAAATACTCCAAAAATATATATGGAACCAAAATAGACCCCAAATAGCCAAAGCAATCTTGAGAAACAGAACAAAGTGGAGGAATCATAATACCAGATATTAAGTTATACTACAAAGCCATTGTAATAAAAATAGCCTGGTACTGGCACAAGAACAAAAATATAGACCAATGAAACAGAACAGAGACCCCAGAAATCTACCTAAGCCATTATGCTCAATTAATATTTGACAAAAGAGGCATGAACATACAATGGAGTCAAGATTGTCTCTTAAATAAATGGTATGGGAAAACTAGATACATGCAAAAAAATAAAACTAGACCACCAACTTACACCATACACAAGAATAAACTCAAAATGGATAAAAGACTTAAATGTAAGATGTGAAACCATAAAAAACGTAGACGAAACCATAGGCAGCAAAATCTCTGGTAGCAATATGTTTACCAATACATCTCCTAGGGCAAAGAAAATGAAGGAGAAAATAAACAAATAGGACTACATCAAAATAAAAAGCTTCTGTACAGCAAAAGAAAACATCAACAAAATGAAAAGGGGGCCCACTATATAGGAGAACATATTTGGCATTGATACATCTGATAAAGGGTTAATATCCAAAATATGTAAGGAACTTATACAACTTAACAAAAAGATGACAAACAATCCAATTAAAAAGGGGGCAAAAGATCTAAATAGATACTTCTCCAAAGTGGACATACAGATGGCCAAGAGACATATGAAAAATGCTCAAAGTCACTGATCATCAGAGAGATGCAAGTTAAAATGACGAGGTATCACCTCACACTTGTTAGAATGGCCACCATCAACAAATCAGAAATGACAAGTGCTAGTGAGGTTGTGGAGAAAAGGGAACCCTAGTACACTGCTGGTGGGAATGCAGACTGGTGTAGCCATTATGGAAAACAGTATGGAGTTTCCTCAAAAAATTAAATATGGAACTGCCATTTGACTTAGTGAGCCCACTTCTGGGAATATATCTTAAGAAAGAATGTATGTACCCCTATGTTCATAGCAGTTCAATTTATATTAGCTAAGATCTGGAAATAGCCCACATGCCCATCAGTAGATGAGTGGATACAAAAGCTGTGGCACTTTTATGCAGCATGGAACACTATCCTATATAATAAAAGGGTAATATGCAGATTGACCCTAATGGCAGAATGACCAGGAACGACCGGTCGCTATGATGCGCACTGACCACCAGGGGGTAGATGCTCAACGCAGGAGGTGCCCCCTGGTAGTCAGTGCACTTCCTCTCCTGCCTCCGCAGCAGCACTAAGGATGTCCGACTAACAGCTTAGGCCTGCTCCCCACCGATGGCTCTCGGGCTGCCAGAGGGAAGTCTGACTGCCAGCTTAGGCCCGATCCCTCAGGGAACAGGCCTAGGCTGGCAGGTGGACATCCCCTGAGGGGTCCAAGACTGCGAGAGGGCACAGGCCAGACTGAGAGACCCCCCTGAGTGCACGGATTTCTGTGCACAAGGCCTCTAGTGCAGCAATAAAAAATAAGGATCTCTTACCCTTTTAGACAACATGGAGGGGCCTGGAGAGTATCATGCTAAGCGAAATAAGCCAGTCAGAGAAAGACAAGTATCACTCATAAGTGGAATATAATGAACAAAATAAACTGGTGAACAAAATAGACCTAGAGACATAGATTAGTGGAGCAGACTGTATAATCTCAGAGGGAAGGTGATGGAGGGTGTGTGGGTAGAAAGAGACCAACCAAAGAACTTGTTTGTATATATACATAAATCATGGACACAGACAATAGGGGGCTAAAGAACTGGTGTAGGGGGTGGGGACAGGCTATAAGGGATGAATGGGAGAAAAAAAGGGGCACATGTAATACTTTCAACAATAAAAAGAATAATAATGAAAAAATAATATAAAATAAATGGGATCAAGAACATGTGGTCTTTTGTATCTAGCTTTTATTTTTAATTTGCCTGATATTTTTAAGACCCATCCATGTTTACCATGCATCAGCCCTTCATTTCTTTTTATTGC
>NW_005871223.1:954283-955576 GCF_000147115.1 Myotis lucifugus
GAGTAAATGATTTCATCGATTGATTAAATAGTTTTCGATAGGTCAATCGTGTGTGGTAGCCCTAACTGGTTGGCTCAGTGGATAGAGCATTGGCCTGCGGACTAAAGGGTCCCAGGTTCGATTCCAGTCAAGGGCATGTACCTTGGTTGTGGGCACATCCCCAGTGGGGGGTGTGCAGGAGGCAGCTGATCGATGTTTCTCTCTCATCAATGTTTCTAACTCTCTATCCCTCTCCCTTCCTCTCTGTAAAAAATCAATAAAATATATTTTTTTAAAAATTGTGTGTGGGTATTCTTTAACTTCTTCTTCAATTATTACGCATATCTCTACAAAAAAAAGACAAAGAAATGCTAGTAAAAACAATGGTTTCTCATAATTTTTCCTGATTGGACACAATCTGTCATTTTTGTTGAGAGTACTTTTCTGGAATACCAAGTTCCCTAATAAGCAAAGACAAACTAAATTGGGAGTACAAGCTCAATCTCAATGGTCCTCAATATTTGTTCAAGACCTGGTGGCAAATATATATGTGTGGAGAAATTAATGAAGAATATGTTTGCCATCTAGTCCTCTGAACACATATATTCCAAATAAAGCCTGAGTAAGTCAAATCAACAGAATCCCATACCTGGATTGACTTCTAAGGCTTTACCCAGCTCTAGTGTAATGTCAAAGGCTCTATGCACATGGCATTTTATCTTTTACTAGAGGCCTGGTGCACAAAATTTGTGCACGGGTGATGTCCCTAGGCCTGGCTGGTGATCAGGGCTGATTAGGGCCAGGTTGATCAGGGCCGGACTGGAGAGGAGATGATGGTCGCTGAGCTGGGTGCGGAAGAAACAGGCGCCGGACGCTGATGCTGCCATCATCAATGCCCTGCCACTGTGCTGTTCCCTGCCTCCCCCCCCTCCTTCCCTCACTGTTGTGCCACCAGGCAGGTGGTAGGCTGATCAGGGCCTGCCAGCCAGGAGGAGGGATGGGGCACGGGAGGTTGGCCACCACCCCGAGGAGGGAGGCAGCCCTCAGCCCCCCTGGAAAAGGGGTCGTGACCATTGCCACCCACTCCCTGTTGCCCGTCCCAGCTTAGGGACCAGCCCCAATCAGGTAACAGGGCCTGCAGGCCTGGGAGAGGGACCACAGGATGTTGGCCAGCTGGGGGAAGGTTGGCTGTGGGAGTGCACTAACCACCACGGGGCAGCTCCTGCGTTGAGTGTCTGCCCCCTGGCGGTCAGTGTGTGTCATAGCGACCAGTCGTTCTGATCGTTCCAGTCATTCCGTTCGGTCTGGTCACTT
>NW_005871223.1:955934-957625 GCF_000147115.1 Myotis lucifugus
TCAGATTTGTTCTACCTTGTACTTCCTCACCTACTGGAGTGATCATTTTTACAATACTTAACACACATTCTTGGAAGTCTCCACAACTTTTCAAAGTTTTTTTTTTTTTAACAAGGCAGGGCATAAGTAAATAAAGTGAGACTAAAAAAGTATATTGCTGTATAGAAAGCCAACTTCTAAGATAGCAATTATATTTTTGGAATCTGATTCAGTTCCAATATGAACATGACTAGAAGTAGCCTTTTAGGATTAAATTTTAAAGGATTAGTGCCCAGCTGGCATGGCTCAATGTTTGAGTGTTGACCTATGATGCAGGAGGTCACAGTTCAATTCCTGGTCAGGGCACATTCCTGGTTGTGAGCTTGATCCTCAGTGTGGGGCATGCAGGAGGCAGCCAATCAATGATTTTTCTCATGATGGATGTTTCTATCTCTCTCTTCCTTCCACTCTGAAATATGTGTGTGTGTGTGTGTGTGTGTGTATGTATATATATACATATCCTTTAAATATATATATATTTAAAGGATTAGTAATCACTGGGTATTAATATATTTTCTACTAGCTTGAGGTATGAAAACTTGCATCAGAATTTTTTTATTATTCTAATTTCCACATACTATTGGATTAAAAAAGAAAACAGTTCTTTGACATTCTCTCATGATGTCTACTTCTAATTTACAGAATGTTGGTTTTTGGATGCTGTAGGAACAGGCAGTTTTTGGAGGAACATCTTACCTCTTTAACCTGCCCCTTTCCCGCCAGATCTCACCTGCAAGGCCTGCAAATCTGAGAAGGTCTTAGCCGGGATTGTGTGAATGCCATTGCTGTGCAGCATCAGTAATTCCAGCTTATTCAGGCCGGAAAAATCTATTTCTGTCAGTCTGACCAAGCTGTTGTACCTGAAATACAAATGGCATTCAAGGCATAAGCTAAGCCTGTCAACTCAAGTTCAAATGTCAAAGCAAGAGCTAACATATGCATACACGTGCACACACACAGGCACACACACACTGATGCCTCTCTTGTTGCACCTGTGCTCTAAGAAGATAACCCAGTGCTTGAAATATTGAAATTCATCAGATGCCACAGAAGGTCTACCCTCCACCAACCCTTGCGGTCTGTTACAATCACCTTATTCACATTCCCGGAACATGCCACATTCCTTTTCACTTCAAACCTCTAGGTGTATGCTGTTCCTTCAGGTTGGTCCCCATCCCCCGCCCCCTTTGTGAACATTTTTAAGACCCAGCCCATTCTTTTATCGCATGTTCCCCTCACTCTCCCAGGTGGAATTCATCATTATAAAGTAGTTACTAAGAAACCTGGGCTCTGAAGCCAAATGGTTTGGCTGTGATTATGTACTCAGGCACTTGGTAGTATTAGGAGTGTCCCTGAATAAAATCAGTAACCTTTCTGTGCCTCAGTATGCTCGTTTGTAAACTACAAATAGTAGAAACTACTCCAAAGGGATTAGGAAGATTAAATGAGCCCAGCCGGCGTGGCTCAGTGGTTGAGTGTTGACCTATGAACTAGGAGGTCATAGTTTCGATTCCCTGTCAGGGCACATGATAGGGTTATGGGCTCGATCTCCAGTGTGGGGCATGTAAGAGGCAGCTGACTAATTATTTTCTCATCATGATGTATCTCTCTCTTCCCCTCTCTCTCTTCGAAAACAAAAAAAACCTATTTTT
>NW_005871223.1:957874-964820 GCF_000147115.1 Myotis lucifugus
AAAGATTAAATGAATGAATACATGAAGAGTGCTTATGCTCAATGCCTGGGTATAGAAAGCATACGATTAATGGTAGCTATTACTGTCAGCGATTGTTCCTAAGTTCGTTTGCTGTATTATGGTTCTTATTAAGTTGTACTAAATGTACATCTGTCTTCTCCCTTTAACTGTAGTTTCTAGCCCCGGCTGGTGTGGCTCAGTTGCACATGGTCCAACCAAAAGGTTGTTGATTTGAATCCTGGTCGGGCACATGCCCAGGTTGTGGGCTTGATCCCTGGTAAGAGGCATGCAGGAGGCAGCCGATGGATGTTATGCTCTCACATTAATGTTTCTCTCTCTCTCTCTAAAAATCAGTAAACTATTAAAAATACCCCCCCCCAAATCTATGGCTTTTAGGAATTAACATATATTTTCTTCATTGAATCCCTGGTACCATCCATTGTGTTTGGCACACAGTAAGTTCTCACTAATGTCAAAAAAATTATATTAAGTTCGAGTACACATATGTTCATATAGTTGTTTATGAATTTTAAAATTATAGCCACCTTTTGGTAGATTTAATTAGGTATGCATTTTTAAAAGCAATTATAAATAAGTCATCTTGTATGGAAAAAAAAACCCAAGGGCCTTCAAAAAGGACCTAACCTATGTTTCACACATATCTTTTATATATAGAAGGACACTCCTAGCTATCCTGTTATCTCTTACTGATATATCATAACCCTAGTTCTTTTTTTAAAATTTATCTTTACTGTTGAAAGTATTACAGTGTCTTTTTTTTTTTTTTACCCCACTGACCCCTCCACTGCACCTCAGGCCTTCACCACACTACTGTCTGTGTCCATGGGTCATGCATATATGCATATAAATTCTTTGGTTAATCTCTCCCCACCCACTTCCACCTCCCTCTGAGATTCGTCAGGCCATAACCCTAATTCTTAACAAGAGCTTTATTATTTTCCAGTACAAATGTAGCCAAAATGAAGCTTTTCTATAGCCACAGGCCTGGAAACCTACCAAGAGTCACTTCAGGTTCTAGAACTTTCTCCTAATAAAAGTTTATGAGTTAAATTTTCTTATTGGCCCAACAAACTTAGAATCCTCATGCACTCATTTCAGAAGAGAAATATTATTACAATTGTGGTTAATCTCCCAAAGTCCTAAGTGTTCGGGAGACAATCCCTTCTTGAGAAGGGGACAGGACGAGGACCCCCACGCACCCTAAATTGATACGCTCCACATTGGGCGGGATGCTGTCTGGGATGGCGGTCAGGTACCGAAATGTGCAATGCACCTCTGTGGGCACGTAGCAGGCACAGCGGCGAGGACAGGCGCTGCCCCCGGGCGTGGCCACCAGGCAGATCACGGCGAAGGGAACCAGCAAGCAGGCGATTCCTCCGCCTTTCACTTTCATTCTGAAAAACATCACAGCTCGGAGTTGTAACTATGGTTTGAGCAAAGGCCCAGTATAACCACACACAGTGACTCTGGTACCCTCAGAGGCCTTCCTGCAGGGTCCTTAGTGGCCAGTTCTGTTTATAACTGTTATGGTGGAACTCACTCTGTCCAAAGCCACAGTGTGTGCTGGCCTCCCTTGGAGCTCTGTGATCAAGTGGCATTTTACTGTTGTGAAAATTCCTTCGTAGCTTTTCACTTGTTCATAAAATGCAGCAACCCCTATTACTTAAGGATGCATTGAAAAGACAAAAATTAATACCATACTAAAATATTGTGACAACTGAAGTACATAAGGCTTAGTTTCCTGTTTCTACATTAGCTTTTTGGACTAACTTTAACCCTTTGAGTGCCAACCAATATCCTAGGAACTATCCTAAAATTGCCAAGGCATTTTGCTGATTTTACAGCAGTTTAGGAAAAAAATTATGAATCGCAAGTAAATGAAGTTACATATTCGAAAACTTAAGGAAACCTTTACTACATTGACATATTTAGCAATATCATCATCACTAATAAAAGCAGACTTAGAACTGGATGCCATTTCGAAGCTTTGATAGCGCTCCCGGCACTTTTGGCGAAAGACAGGCGCGCAATCGTGCTCCCTGGCACCCTAGGGGTTAAAATCTGGTCCTAAAACTAATACATGTGTATGATAGAACATTTGGAAGCTGTAAAGAAGTAGAAAAAAATTAAAATTCTTGCCCTGCCTGGTTTGGCTCAGTAGATAGAACATCGGCCAGAGGAGTGAAGGGTCTTGGGTTCAATTCCGGTCAAGGACAGGTACCTTGGTTGCAGGCTGGATCTTCGGCCCCAATTGGAGTGCATGTGGGACATAAACAATCAATGTGTCTCTCTCACATCGATGTTTCTCTCTCTGTGTCTCTCCTCCTCTCTTCCACTCTCTCTAAAAATCAATGGAAAAATATCCTCGGGTAAGAATTAAAAATTTTTTAAATTACTTATATTCCCACCACCCAAATATAATCATTAACATTTTGCTGGATACCCTCCAACCTTGTATATATATTGTGTATATGTTCCCATGTATGTGTGTGTATCAAACTAAATTTTGTAACACTTTTTATCACTAAATGTATAATACAGGTTGGGGCAAAAGTAGGTTTACAGTGTGCATATGTGAAACACAGAGTTTATCCTTGCATTATCATTTATTATTGTACTAGAGGCCCAGTGCATGAAATTCATGCACGGGGGTGGGGGTGTCCCTCAGCCCAGCCTGCACCCTCTCACAATCCAGGACTGCTGGCTCACAACTGCTCGCCTGCCTGCCAGCCTGATCACCCCCTAACCACTCCCCTGCCAGCCTGATCAATGCCTAACTGATCCCCTGCCAGCCTGGTCGCCCCTAACTGCCCTCCCCTGCAGGCCTGGTCCCCCCCAACTCCCCTCCCCTGTGGCCATCTTGTGGCAGCCATCTTGTGCCCACATGGGGGTGGCCATCTTGTTCGAGGGTGTGACGGTCAATTTGTATATTACATCTTTGTTATATAGTATTATTTTCTATATGAACAACTGTAAACCTACTTTTGTCCAATCTTGTATTATGTTTTCATTTTATAAACCTCCCTCAAGAACATTTTTATGAGATGTAATAATCCACTGGAACGGTAAATAAATCTATTTCTAATGTGTCCTTAAACCTTGCCAAAAAAGGCACGTTGCACATTGCCAAATAATGACCGTAAGCAATAGTGACTGGCTGGGCAGGTGTGAGCCTGGCCCGGGCATTGCGTGGCCATGCTGCCCCCCAAAAGGCATGATGCTGTCTGCTTTTGCTCTGCTTAGAACATCCCTCTGCTGTTTCCTTGTTTCCTTCTCCTCCTCATGTGAGCCATGGGAGTGGGGGAGCATAACCAGGGAAGAAATATTAGTATGCTCAGCTTGTTGGAAAATGTTATCTGTAACCCACATGTGGGGAGAGCCCAGGAATCCAAACCTTATTTTCTCCTGAAATTCAAAACATGCAGGGTTGCAATAAAATCTTTATAATGCTTTTCTAAGAAATGTGACCTTCACAATATAAAATCTCAGAGTTCCTTAGAATAGAATTATTTCTTTTGGATTCTATCAGCAACTACCCTTTAGCCATAAACTATGCTAGAAACAACATGGATGTTACATTACTTTATCTTCCTATAGATTTAAAGATAATGGAATCAGTAGAATGAAGCCCAAATTAAAATTTAATATAGGACTAATCTCACCACCACTTTTGTCACTGGGACCATCTGGTTACAATACTTATAAACAACTGTGTCTGACAGGAGGCAAAATTTCCATCTTCTTTTCCTTAGATGAACACAGAAAGGAACAGCAGGAGGCAGGTAATTCTCTTGCTCAGCTAGATCACAGAAGTTGGTGTGCCCACATATGAGCTATTTCAAAGAGGATCAAAATTCTAAGAGAACATGACTTGTGGATCCACAAAGTTCAACCTGACGATATAGGTAATGAAACTGAAGTGGACAATACCTGAGCTCTTCTTTTCTGGTTCTGAATCCTCTCCTGTCACAGGCGTTGACAGAAAATCTTCCCGGGAAATGGAGAATTATGTCCAAACCTGAGGGAGGTTTGCTCCCAAGTGAAGGAGTGTCTTCAACTTTCTGACTGGCAGCTCAGGAGCAATGCTCTGGAGGGACCTGCAGGCACTCCCGCACTTCAGAGACTGCAGGCTTCCTTCAGGATAACTTGTTACAGAAACAAAAGGCAGGGGAAGTGGTTTTTAAATGTCCTTGCTCCTCCCTCAGCAGTGTGCTTTAATTCTCCTTGCAGCTGTCACTTAAATGGAACTAATCCTATCACTCCATTTTACCCCCAGGTCCCAGGAGTTTCTCCTTAATTCATCTTTTTTGGACAAACCTGTCATCTGTGAAGCAATAAGGATCTCCACCTACTGATGAATCTGCTCAGAGTGTGCCTTTTGCCCGGCATCAGTCATTTGAAAAAGTGACTTTGCCCACTTTTCTTTAATCCTCCTCCCTCTTCAGTGCTTCCTCCCATCCCTGACCCTCACTGCTCCCACCCCGCGGGGCAGCACGACTCCCTACGTTCCCACGCCGAGATCCTCGCAGCCTGTCTGTCCCCCTTCCCGGGAAAGGAGTGGCTGAGCGCTCACCTCTGCACAGGGCACCACATGGGCTGGCGCTGTCCGCAGTGTCTGCCGCTCAGCCGCTTGGGTCGCAGGGACTTCCCAAATCGAGGGAAGAGGCGGGGCTGGAGGGCGGTGACGTTGACTGGTGTGTCTGGGGACTCCGCCAGGGCTCCTTGGCACAGGGATGAATAATAAGCCATGAATATTTCTGAGAGCGCGGTTCGTGCTTGCCTCTGTCCATCTCCCTCTCATGTCCAATTCCCGGGATTTCTCAGGCTGACCGGGCGGTGGCAGGGCGTCTCAGTGGGGGCGCGCCCACACCCACCTTGTTTTCCTCCACCTGTTGACAGAGGGGTCTTTTGGGTTTGCTTTAATCATCACGGGCTGTCCTTGGTTCTGTGGCTCCCCGAAGTTCTTTTTTATTTAAAGTTGAATTTATTGGGGTGACATCGGTTAATAAGATTATATGGGTTTCGGCTGTATAATTCTATAATACATCATCTGCATATTGATTGTATTATGTGTTCAACACCTCAAATCAAGTCTCCTTCCATCACCATTTATCCCCCCTTTACCCTCTTCTACTTCTCCCCACCCCCTTTCTTTCCAGTAATCACCATATTATCTGTGTCTATGAGTTTTGTTTTGTTTTTGCTTAATCCCTTTACCTTTTTCATCCAGCTCCTAACCCCATCCCCTTTGACAGCTGTCAGTCTACTCTGTATATATGAATTTATTTCTATTTTGTCTGTTATTTTATTTTGTTCATTATATCCCACATGTAATTTAAATTATATGGTATTTGTCTTTCTCTGACTAGATTATTTCATTTAGCATAATAATCTCCAGGTCCATCCATGCCGTTGCAAAGGGTAAGAGTTCCTTCCTTTTGATGACCAAGCTAGTATTCCATGATGTAAATGTACCACAGCTTTTTTACCCACTCGTCTACTGATGGGCATTTGGGCTGCTTCCAAGTCTTGGCTATTGTAAATAATGCTACAATGAACATAAGGATGCATATATTCTTTTAAATTAGTGTTTCGGATTTCTTGGAATATATTCCCAGAAGTGGAGTTGCTGGGTGATAAGGTAGTTCAATTTTTAATTTTTTGAGGAAACTCCATACTGTTTTCCATAGTGGCTGTACCAGTCTGCATTCCCATCAACAGTGCATGAGGGTTCCCTTTTCTCCACATCCTCGCCAGTACTTGTCGTTTGCTGATCTATTGATGATGGCCCTTCTGGCAGGTGTGAAGTGATATCTCATTGTGGTTTTAATTTGCATCTCTCTGATTAATGATGTTGAGCATCTTTTCATGTCTATTGGATATCTTTATGTCCTCTTTGCAGAAATGTCTAATTGGGTTGTTCAGTTATTATTTTGGTGTTGAGTTTGTAAGTTCTTTCTAACTTTCTTGAAGTTCTTTCTGCAGTTTAGATTTTTCTGTTTGGCCCAATTGGAGAAACCTCTCTTCTGAAAGTGATTATCAGAGAACTGGATATAAATGCTATTGTTTCTGTTTGGGTAGCATTTCCTGGCCTCATCTCCACCCCCACCATCCAGGAAGATAGCCTACAGAATCGCCCCTAGCAACTCAATCCTGGTGCAATTGCAGACAGGGTTCCCCATATTTTGACTCATAACACTTAATTAATGTAATTAAAATGACCTTTTACTCCCTCTAGTTGTACTGCAGTTAAGCTTTTGATGAGAATTTGGAACAAATGTTTTAGGGCAGTGGTTTGCAAGGGGTGGTCCTGGGACCAGCAACATCAGTATCACCCTGAACTTTGTTAAAAATACCAATTCTCTGGCTCTGTCCCAGACCCACTGAATCAGAAATTGCAGGGGTGGGTTTAGGGGTCTATGTATTAATAAGCCTTCCAGATGATTTCCATGCAGCCACATTTTGAGAATTGCTGGCTTAGGGAAATAATTTCTTATAATGAAAACAGCTCATACTAGTATTTATTGAGGTTTTACTCTGTGGCAATACTATTATAAGCATTTTACAAATGCCAACTCATTGAAACTTTACAGCACCACCTGAAAACCATTTACAGGTGAGGCACATAAAGGTAAGTGACTGATGTGTCTGGGAACTCCACGAGGGCTCTGAAGCTTGTAGGTAGAGAGCCAACGTGGATTCAAACCCAGGCGGTCTGAAACCACAGACTGAACATTTAACCCAGAGCTGTGGATGCTTCATTTGGCCAAACATTGGGAATGTCTCCTATCCAGTGGCTAGGCATCCGAGTGATTTACTAGTACAGTTAGTAATAAGGATGTGGGTACCAAGGTAGATATAGAATCAGGGACTCAGAGTTACAAGTAACTCTAGAACATGTGTGATAAGAACATGCTCTTTAGCT
>NW_005871223.1:965669-967429 GCF_000147115.1 Myotis lucifugus
GATCGGCCCTGCTCTGTGCGTGACAGGGGGTGGCGCCGCAACCTCCCCATCGACCCTTCCTTGAGTGTGACAGGGGGAGGTGCCCCAACCCCCCAATCGGCCCTACCCTGAGCGTGACTGAGGGTGGCATCGCAACCTCCCGATCCGCCCTGCTCTGTGCATGACAGGGCGGCGCCCCAACTCCCCAATCGGCCCTGCTCTGAGCCCGACCAGGGGCTGCACCTAGGGATTGGGCCTGCCCTCTGCCACCCGGAAGCAGGCCTAAGCCAGCAGGTTGTTATCTCCTGAGGGGTCCCAGACTGCGAGAGGGCACAGGCCGGGCTGGGCCCCCCCCCCAGTGCACAAATTTTTGTGCACCGGGCCTCTAGTACTATTATAAGCATTTTACAAATGCCAACTCATTGAAACTTTACAGCACCACCTCAAAACCATTTACAGGTGAGGCACATAAAGGTAAGTGACTGATGTGTCTGGGAACTCCACGAGGGCTCTGAAGCTTGTAGGTAGAGAGCCAACGTGGATTCAAACCCAGGCGGTCTGAAACCACAGACTGAACATTTAACCCAGAGCTGTGGATGCTTCATTTGGCCAAACATTGGGAATGTCTCCTATCCAGTGGCTAGGTATCCAAGTGATTTACTAGTACAGTTAGTAATAAGGATGTTGGGTACCAAGGTAGAATTATAGAATCAGGGACTCAGAGTTACACGTAACTCTAGAACATGTGTGATAAAAACATGCTCTTTAGCTCTGCAGAGCTGACATGGTTTTAAGTCAAAGATTTACGTGTGATATCCAAACTTGGATGCTTGCTTTGGAAATATGACATATTTGTGGGCCTTTGGTATCCAGCTTTTCTTTCAAAGCTCTTTGGTAACCAACCTCATGGCTTCATATTCTTTAGTCCAGTGGTCGGCAAACTCATTAGTCAACAGAGCCAAATATCAACAGTACAACAATTGAAATTTCTTTTGAGAGCCAAATTTTTTAAACCTAAACTATATAGGTAGGTACATTGTTATTAACCTAATTAGGGTATTCCTAAGGCTTAGGAAGAGCCACACTGAAGGGGCCAAAGAGCCGCATGTGGCTATCGAGCCGCAGTTTGCCGACCATGGCTTTAGTCAATTTCTAACTGAGGTCTGGATCTCAGACTCCTGCTACAATGAGTCACAGAAAGAAGACTGTGACATGTTATACTCATGTTCCCAGGGTTGGTACTGGGGTCATTTTTTTTACTGTCAGTTTCAAAAAGAACTCTTGTTAGGAATGTTCACTTGTTTTAAGATTATTTATGAGAATTTCTACAACTACTTTGTGCTAGAGTTCTCCATGTATTTTCTACTTTTCATTTAATCAGCCAGAATTACTAGAAATTTGGGAGGTAATTTGTGACAAACTCTAATTCAGTTTGTCCTATCCTATATAATAAAAGGGTAATATGCAAATTGACCCTAACAGCAGAATGACTGGGAATGATTGGTCACTATGACACACACTGACCACCAGGAGGCAGACGCTCAATGCAAGAGCTGCCCCTTAGTGGTCAGTGCGCTCCCACAGGGGGAGCTCTGCTCAGCCACAAGCCAGGCTGATGGCTTCCAGCACAGCGGTGGTGGTGGGAGCCTCTCCTGCCTCCTCAGCAGTGCTAAGGATGTCTGACTGCAGCTTAGGCCTGCTCCCCGCTGGCAAGTGGACATCCCCAGAGGGCTCCTGGGCTGCCAGAGGGATGTCTGACTGCTGCTTAGGCCCGATCCCCC
>NW_005871223.1:969194-991797 GCF_000147115.1 Myotis lucifugus
GATGAGTACCATGGAAAGCTTTACTGATGTGTCAAATTAAGGGGGTTCCCTTCCAAAGTCCCATCTCCTTCGGTCCTGCCATGCAAAAATCTTGTCTTCATCAGGGCTAGGATTAAAGCTACTGTGGAGTTCCTGCTCCATATTAATATTAAAGCACAGTCCAGTGCAGAATCTGGCTTGCTTAGCTTGTGTTCCCAGCTACAGTTCATTGTGTGTGCAGTCTGCACGGCCATGGGCCATGTGGCTGCTAATGTCACATGGCTGGCTATCACAGAGGCAAGTGCAGGTCACAGAGCAAGAGAATGCAAGGGAGCAGGAGTGAAGCAAGACAGAGAGAAGTCTTTGTCTGGAGATTACATCTGGGAGCTTAATCAACTAACCCTTCAGGATATCGTACACCTATAGTGGCTCCAACCCCCTAGCCAATTATCTTTTTCCCATGTTAGACTGACAAGCACCTTCCCTATGTCACCCTGACTTCACTGTGCATGTGCCCATCACCCCCTTTGTTGGACCCCTACCCCCAGTGATCTGGAGGGAATGGACTGTGGTTCCCTGGGGAAGGTGAAGTTGCAGCTTCCTGGTGCGGCTGCCCAGATGACCATGTTTATAATGTCTGACCTCCCCTTTGCTCCCTTCCTATTATTAATATTAGTTAAGTGTTATGCCCAGATCTCAAGATTCCCAAGAAACCACATCAGGGAGCCAATCCGATGCAAAAGCATAAGAATCTGTATTTCAAGCTAGCTCGGCTCCCCGTCCACCAGACTCACCGACACAACGACAAGCCAAGTGGCGAAGAGAGAGAACCCCGTCTAGAGACCGGTTATATAGGGGGGGTTGGAGTAAGGGGAGGAGAAAGGATTGTGCTTTGCCGATTGGCCAGGCGCAAGTCGATGTCTTGTTCCTGGGTGTGGCTAGCAGAGTCTTAGACTTCCGGGAAGACGCTCCTTGCCAAACATGTGGCCAAGGTAAGATGCAGGATGTAGCCCTTACCCTGGGGGAAGGTGGAGGGCCTAGCCCTCGCCCTTTCACTAAGAAAGAGAGAGACTGAGGAGGTCGGGGAAGTCATGAAGAACTGGCTCCTATTGGCGTTTGGGGCCATTTGTAAGGATTGTGCTTTTACTCTGGATAAAATGAGAAGTTGTTGTGTTACAGAAGACCAAAGAAATACCAAGCATGCTTCCTAGAGAAAGGGAGGGACCCCGTTTATAACACTAGTGGACTCCGGGAATAATTTCCAAATCAGAGAGAAGTAACAAGCAGAGGGGTTCACTTTTTATAACCTTCTGGTGTCTTTGTCTTGCAGATATGGTTCCACCGCTTTCGCTTTCGTGGCTTACAGGAAGGCCCCAGGTGTTGAGGTGCCCAGGCCATATCCGATGATCTGTCCTGGGGCCAGCGATAACCACCTCCCCCCCACATCCCCCCGCCGCCCCCCCCCCTCCGTCCCCCCCCCCCCAGGGCAGTGCATTGTTCACAGTTTTTATGGCCTGACATGCCTTGCAAGACCAGTTTCCTCCTTAGTTGCAGGACTGATTTACATTTCAAATCAACTGCAAGAGTCGCTGATTTGTAAAGAGGCTGAAGCATGGTGGTCCCTCCTTTGAAAAACTGCTGTTTGAACTACTCTGTTATTCTTAGTCTCTTATTCTGTAGGTCAACTCTATTATTTTTAGACTGTAAAATAACTTTGTTTTTTGCTTGAATAGAAAAGATAAACTTAATTGTCTGACCTTGCAAGCTAGGGGATTGATATGCTGATATTGATCCCAGGTGCCTGTATAGATATGATACTCAAGGTTACAGGTGTCTGTATAGATATGACAGTTGTTTGCTAGATATGATATGTACTCAAGGTCACAAGCTGTCTACAAAAATAACTTACACAAAGAACTAGAAGGATATAAAAAGGAAATACTCCTTCCTGTGGTTGTTCAGAATTTGACAGAGGTAATCTGCTCTGAACCTGTGCGCAATAAACGACTCCTAATTAATTGGCTTGTTAAGGCATCTGGTATCTAGCTCACTGATTTGTGATACAACATAAGCATGATGACGATAAAAAGACATCTCCTTTACCTTTTACATCACCATGCACTTCTTCCCTCATCTCTATGTCACTGACATTGGTATTACCCTTTCTGATGTTTACATACTTCTTACTCCTCATCTTTAACACATAAACCATAACACTTTTCATCTAATCCCAAAAGCAGATCATTTAACACCAACAAGCTAAACTCAAGCATTTACAAATCATATATCACCTGGCAAGTATAACAAACCATGGATTTTAAAACTCATATGCATGTTAACAGATAAACAGATTTCAAAATTGTTACACATCTTTTAAAATCAGATACACACATTACTAACTTCCAGCCCCATACTTTTCATACCAATTTATCAATTAATGAAATAAGTTGTCAGTCATTCCAACTGCAGTGAAGTAGTTGGAAATCCTGCCACCCCTTTTATGAAGTTACAGCCTACTAGAGCAAGTGATAAGTGCCCTGAAGGCAATCCTGCAGAGAAAGAAGGCAGAAAGAAATCAGTCACTATCAGCCCTGCTCCAATATAATTGTATCTCAGCCAACCAAAACCAAACTGATGGCCCGAAGACACTTATATATCAATGACCTCTACCCCTTTAATCATTTGAAACACCAGGTATGGGCACAATTTTGGAAGACTTAGAGAAAATTTGAATCCAATGCATGGTCTTCTGATGAGTCCATGGACTCCAGATTATGGGAACTAGAAAACCTGCATAGGAGCCAATTGCATAGTCTACCCCAAGGTGACAAATTAAGGTAGTAGTTACAAGGATAAAGAAAGTTGTTAGATATAAAAAGGCATTTAGTAATCAGAACTTCTCAGAATGTATATAGAGAATAAAAGAGGAATGATGGGCATATCTTACATTTCTGGTTGATGACTTCCAGGGATCTTGAGAAAACCAGGGCTGGAACAGATAAAAATGAGAACCCACATAGATGCAGATCCAAGAGAAGGCCAAGACAGAAGCAGTGTGACAATGACCAAGTAGCCATAGTTGTCACGAGTTTAGAGATAGATGTCTGGACTTTAATACCAAACTGGTCACTCTAAGTGTTACATGTTGCTTTTTAAACAAGTATTGACTGTATCCAATTGCAGTCAATGGATGTTCATATGACTGTGAACATTTGCAGAAAGCATGATGATTTTTTAAACATGGGTGAAAGATACATCTAAGAGATTTGGGAAGACCTCCAGTTTCTTTGAGATGAGGTCTCAGAGGCTATTCAAAAATGAATCCCTATGTGTAGAAAGTGGTGATACAATGTAGGTAGAATTTCAAGAGCATGCAGAGTGTGGGCTAGAGCTATAAGCACATGGGGAGGACTTCAGTGCACTATAGCCAATCTCACTAACCACCCTAGAAATTGACTTTAGAGAAGAAACAACTTTGAAGTGGTTTCTGAGGTCAGCCAGGGAAGAGGAGTGAAAATATCCAAAACTGTAATTATGGGTAGAACATACATAGTGTCTGGTAAGGCTATTGGCCACAATATGAAGCTTCTCATATCACTGGTATATTCTGAAGTACTGAGTTTTGGAGTAGGATGCTTTTGTTGTCCTGACATATGTGTTGGAATTTTAGGTGGATAATGTCTAGAGAATCACATCCTTGACATATGATGCCTTAATTCTGTATTCTATTAAACCTTGCCCCTTCTTCTCTTACACTAAAATTCAATGATATTTTAAATCCAGCCACTCTGGTGGTAGAAAAAACTTAAAAAGTAACAAAGCCTTGTTATTTCATGAAAGCTTTATATATTAAATGCACAAGCACATGTACATGAAATATATGTACATATATAATGCATTTTCAAGCACATTACAGAATTAAGTAGTTAGATTAAGTGAAGGAGTTTCTTAAGAATGTGGTGTCTTTGATTTCTTAGGACTTGTTTTACGTACATCATAATGCACACAAAATATATATTTTCCTTTTATTTCTTACTAGAGGTCCGATGCATGAAGATTCGTGCAACAATAGGCCTTCCTTCCCCTGGCTGCTGGCACCGGCTTCCCTCTGGCACTCAGGACCCGGGCTGCTTCGCTCTGGCTGCCACCACCACCCACCAGAACCCGGGCTGCTTTGCTCCAGCCGCTGCCAGGCATCTGGGCAGGGGCTGCTTTGCTTGAGCTGCTGCTGCCACCCACTGGGGGTGTGCTCCAAGCCGTGCCACAGCTGATCAGAGCACACTCGCACCCCTGGTGTGTGTCGCTGGGGCTGGGGGCGGCACGCAGTCACCTCCCACCCATCTGCGTGTGCAGTTCCTCCTGAGCCGGTTGTGATGACCAGTAATTTGCATATTACCACTTTATATATATACATATATATATAATTTTAAATCCCTGAACATGGTTGTAAATATATATTAGACATTCTTCTCTTGGAATAAGCTATAGATGTGTTAGGAAATTATAAAGGAACAAAGATTTATGTTTTCCAAAGACCACCAATCATCACAGAGGAGTTACTTTGTTTTTCACTCCCCTGGTAGAGGTTTTAATTCATGCCCTCTGAGAACTGAATGCAGTCATGCAGTGGATAGTCTATGATTTTCGAGCAAAGTCTACAAACTTTCTGCAGAGGGCCAGATAGTGAATGTGTCAGGTGTTGGGGGTCACAGGGTCTTCTATCACAAGTACTTAATCTTGTCACTGTAGTGAAAGCAACCATAGACAATATGTAAATGAATGAGCATGGCCATGCTCCAATAAAACTTTATTCATAATCATTGAAATTTGAATTTCATATAATTTTTTTTAAACCTCACCCAAGGATATTTTTCCCTCATTGATTTTCAGACAGAGTGGAATGGAGGGGGGTTGGGGGGCATACCCACATGAGAGAGACACATCAATTGGTTACCTCCTATATGCACCTCAGCTAGGGGTGGGGTGCAAACTGGCAACAGAGGTATGTGCCCTTGACTGGGAATCAAACCCTTGTCCCTTCAGTCTGCTGGCCGAGCTCTAACCAGGGCCTACATAATTTTAACATATCCAAAATGTTATCCTTCTGATTTTGTTTTTTACCATTTACAAATATAAGAAAAGAAACACTCCTGGCTCACAGAGCGCAGGAAGACAGGCAGCGGGCTGGATTTGGCTAGTTTGCCTACTCCTGCTGTAGAACCAGCATTCTCACCGCATCATGGAGACAAGATCTGGACACTGGCCTCCAGCATCACATGAGACTGTGATCTAGCATGTCAAATAAGAAGGGGAAAGCAAGAGGGTTTTCTTTCACTGAAAAATCCAGAATTAGGTGGCCACACATGCTTTGAGAGAGTCCTCTTCAGGAGTCACAGTGACTCTAGACGGGTCACAGTGAGTGTGTGCTTGGAGTTTCTCTGTGCAGTATTCTGTGACAGTCTTGCCAGAGTACTACAGTGATGTAATCCAGCATTGTCAAGACTCTGACATAGCGCTTAAAGGGTGACTAACTGGACAGAGAAGTTAAAATTCTGCATTCCACTAGTAAATGCCCCTTCCCTTCTGTTGGAATTCTATATTTAGGAAAGAGAGGGTTTTTTTTCAACTATCGGAGGAGACTAAATCAAGTTCCTGTGCTCTGTAAGAATAAATCATTTTGCATTAGAAAGGAATGGCATATCCTGAAAGATAAAAGCACAGCCAGGCCCTCCTTAGGGACTTAAAAAGAGTGTGATGTAGGAAGAAGAGTTTAAAAAGCAATAGGATGAAGTCATGGTGACAGCTTTGGTTGAGATAAAATAAAGGCCTTTCATATTCAATTGATATAAACTCAGGGAACATTAGCCTTAACCAAAAATATCAACAGTAACAGTAAAAGTGGTGTTTTAATTTCTTATAATCTCCCAACACCTGAGCTCTTGAAATTGTCATATGCCTTACTTTCCTGCTAAACCTGATTTAAGTTATGAGTGTCATCTACAAACACAGAGCAGCAAGACTTTGCCACATCAAGTAGACCTGACCGAAACAATCCAGCTGCAGAGACTGAAAGAGCTGAGAGAGTGTAACCAGACAACCAAGGGGTCGGGCTGCCTGTCACCACTTGAGCCAATTAAGACAGGGTTGAATCATATATGACTGTTTATTCCAATAATGTGGCAGTATGAGAGAGCAGCAAATCCTGGGTATTTGGATGTGAACATATCTTTTTTTTTTTTTTACAACAAATGAATTTATTTTCACCATAGGGATAACATATTGTGCCTCTCTGCCAATGTTACTTGAAAATCTTTCATGTCAAAACAACTTGACAGTAGATATGAACAATTCAATAAATATGCAATGATCTTTCATTACAGTCCTTTGAAAATGCATGTTAATCCATGCTGTTAACCTTAGTATCACAGTGCATAGAATCCAAATAGAAACAAGTTGGGGTGACTTTCAAAGTAAAGTTGGATCCCTCACTTTATTTATAATCCCATGAGAACCGTTACATTAATTTCATAGGCCCTATCATGCATTATTACTGGGTGGCAGGAGTTAATGAAAATTTTCCTGTTATGACATCCATTGCAGCAATGAACGTCTCAAAACATCAAGGAAGTCATGTTATTGCACAATACATGATGACCTGGAACTTTTCCAAAAGCTTAAAAAAATAAAAATGAAAAATGGAATTATATTTGACATTTCCTGACACCTGCATTAATACTGTATGACTAATAAAAGCATGTCAGTTGCTTGGACTGAATCAGCGATCAACATGCGCCCAGAATGCACACGAGTAA
Organism: Myotis lucifugus; assembly: GCF_000147115.1. Classification (NCBI taxonomy): domain Eukaryota; kingdom Metazoa; phylum Chordata; class Mammalia; order Chiroptera; family Vespertilionidae; genus Myotis; species Myotis lucifugus. Next base: position 975,986 of record NW_005871223.1, read on the forward strand.
AAATGCAGTAAAACGAAGTAGAGTCTTCATCGCCTATAGGTCACTTCCAGTCAAAAGTTAAAGTTCAAAGACTGAATGATCAAAGTGCTCATTTTCTCAGTAGAACTATCTTCTACTAGGAGGCTGATAATAGTGGCATCAACAAGTATCATGATACCACCATTTTCTTTTCTTTGGATTCTTGTTACATGTTCGAATATAAGAAGAATTATCTGGTGGTTGTCTCTTTTCTTTGCAGGTGGAAAGCGTGCTAATAATGCTAAGACAAACTGATTGGACGGAGAGCGCTGGGGACCAGTCTTCTGTTAGAATGGATAAACAGATATGACCATTGCTATAAACATGAGGATGAACGGGAATATTTTCACCAGTAAACATGACCTGAGGAGAGTCAGAAGGATATTGACTACTAAACTTAAATACAAGTTGAAATTTTTCCCCTTTACATAAGGTACCTGGTGCACCTTCCATGTCTACAATCCATTGTGTAATTGAACTTTGAACACTCTTTTCATTTAAAGTTATCCCAGGAGGTGGGTCATTTTGCAAAGCCAACAGTTCTTTCTGCAGTTGTTTCTGCTTTGACGCCATGATGGAACCTGAACATATCTTTAGGAGCCATTAGCAGACTACCACAGTGCCGTTTTCTTTCTGTGTTCTACTTTAATCTTAAAAGTTTTAGAAAACAAAATAATGGAAGATACTTAGCAAACTGGAAACAGAAGAGAACTTTTTAACCTAAAAAAAAAGAATGTATCTTCCAAATAGTTATAGCACTTATATTCAATAGTGAAGCTTTAGATAACCTTCTGCCTTATTGTCCGTCCCATGTCTCTCCCCCAAGGATCAGGCTCACATGTTAAACTGCTCATTTGATATTGCTACTTAAACATCTAAAGACTCCCTTTACATATCCAAACTGAATTTTTCATTTCATCATTCTTGTCTCCCAAATCCTGTTCCTCCCACTTAGTAAATGGCACCCCACTATCTACTTAGTTGCTTAAGTAGAAACCATAAGTAGTTACCCTTGATTTTACCACTCCCTTTATGCCCACACCCTAACACCTGGAAAAGCTAAGCTACCTACCCCATGTATCTTGACTCCTCTCTGCACTATTTAGTGGCAGCTTTTCAATTTATTTATGGAAAATTTGGGATGGTTTTATGAGCAAATAATATAATTATGATTCAGGGTAACTTCTCTTTATTTTGGTTCAGATTTAATAATCAGGCCTTGACTTTAACTACATTTGACTATACTCAAGAGATATTTATCCTTTAGTATAAAGAACACTGAAAAGTTTACTTTTTGCTCACTGATTCTACCCAAAGTACAGCTGACTTTAACAACAACTCTCTTGCCTCTCAGTGGTAATGAATTCCATTATGCCTCTGTAAAACATGTGTGCCAGGATTTGCTGGTAAAACAAGACAATGAGCAGGGTTTGTCTAACAACTGTATTTTTTCTTTTTTAGGCAGTGCCATTAAATCGCAACCACATTGTAGGGTAAAATATTCCACATGGTTTTCAGCAGTCTTCTGGGAAGGGCTTAGTACTTTTTGTAATTCAATACTGGGCTTTTTGAGAAGCTCAGGAAGAACCCACTGAGTGCACACTGAGTGTGTGCCTGGTGAGGTGGGACATCCTCCTGGTCTGACAGTACTTACTATCAGATGTAAGAAAACTACCAGTGCATGTGGTGACGTTTGCTTGGAAAATAGAAATGACATTCAAAGTTTCCATCACAATTTAGAACATACCTAAATGTTCTTGCTTTTTTTTTCAAATGAAGCTTATTCTCTGAACATAACAGATTTAGTACATGTCATCCCCAAATTTCTGCCTCTGCAATTTAGAAATTTCGGTTGAAATGGAAAACTTTCTGTGCTCAAAGAACCAAATCCTGAATATACTCTTGTATAGCACAGATCAGCTGGAAAACGAAAACAGCACAAAAATGTCTGTGTAAAAACTAAACAGGGACCTTTGGACCCAAACTTGTTATGACTGTGAATATGCTCTACTATAAATATCAATGAATATTTATGACATACTCAATAAAAACAAGTCAAGCTTAGCAATGGTGGCATTTAAGCAGTAACACCAATTCTACATTATCCATGGCAATACTAGAAGTAAAGTAAAAAAATTATTGAGGCTGACAAATAAGCCACAAATCTAATTATCACTGTTTTTCCCAACAGACCTTCCCTAAGACTAATAGCAAGCAGGCCAAATGACTAATTTGAAATTCACCTTTTTTGTCCCCCCTATTTACCCATAGCTGGAAATATTCCCAAGGAGCAAAATGGCCAAAAGGCATCTAGCCAGAAGAGTAGAAGGGGAACATAGATGGGGATTGTGGATTGCTCACAAACTGGATACTTAAGCACCAAATAATATATTTCTCCTAAAAATAATAAACTCTATTTAGACAAAATATTGTGTATGATATATCTACATATCTATCTATATCTTTATCTATATCTATATCTATATCTATATCTATATCTACTAGAGGCCTGGTGCATGAAATTCGTGCATGGGAGGTGGGAGGGTTTGGGGGACGTCCCTCAGCCTGGCCTGCAATGACGCCAGCATCCTGCACCCCGGCTTCAGGCCAGAGGCCCCTCCCTCCCTCCCCATGGTCGGGCGTGGGAAGCTGGGCTCGTGTCACCCCCAGAGGCCCCTCCTTCCCTCCATGCGGCCAGGGCATGGGACGCTGGACTCACATCACCAGGGCAACACTGCCAGCATCCTGCCCTGGCCACTGTGGGCACTGCCATCTTTGTGATGGAGTGATGGTTAATTTGTATACTACCTATTTATTAGATAGGGTATCTACACTGGCTGAGTAGGACTACCAATTACCATATTGCTTATTTCTATAATGCCATGGGCCAATATTGGCCTATGATTAAGTTTTAATCTGATGCATATGTTAAAACCTATATGATACCATAATAGAAAAGACCTTATGGAATACTTTGAATATATGGCTCTTCTATAAGCCATCTTTGCCCCTGAAGGAAGGGATAAATTCCTCGGTGGCTTGAATGCATGCTTCCAATTAGGTAGGGCTTATTTGAAGGTCGAACAGCTCTTGTCAGTAGCTCTGAAGTCAAGCACTATTAATCATATGATATTTAGGACATATTCTACAGATGAAGCTATAAGACTAAGCAACCAAATTAAAAATTCAAGTACATTTTAGTTTTTGGTAGGAAAAGAGCTAAAAGCCATTTCAGAAGTAAAATGAGGGGATCATGGCTGTGGCAACTGAGGTAAAACTTTTCCCTGCAAATATCTAATTCTTTTTTATAATTTAAATTCATATCTGTTTTCCTGATCTTAAAATCAATGCAAGGTCACTGAAAATTTATAAAACAGAAGCATATAAAGAAAAAAATTAAAATCATCCAGAATCTAACCCCCTCCCCCACTTAAAGATAGCCACTGTCACCACCCTGACGCAAGTCCTAACAGTCCCCTCTCTTTGGATGTTCTTTACAACTCTTGCCTTTGTGTATATTCAGAAAGTCTACTTTGACCTGAGTACCCTGATTATTTAAAATCTGACAGCTCAGTTTCACTCAACAGAGCCTAATATTGTTTCAGGAATGGCTGCTAAAATGGACACTTTGGTTCACGTTGCATTTGTTTTGAGTAGGACTTTATTTGGAGATTTTTTAAAAGTCAAATGTTTACTTTTAAATTCCTTAATATGCAAAAGGAAGTCATAGGATGCATGTACATCTAAAGTGGTAGCAAGTAAGTGAATTTTCATCTTCTACAGGTCTTCCAGCACATCTGCAGGTAATTAGTTAAACATTTGTTCAAATAAGAGAAAGCACACAATTTTTTTGGCCATGTAGTTCACTTGAATTATTAATCTTGTAGAAAAAAACTGGCAGCAAAAGCATTATACCCAAAACAATTCCTTCATTTTATTTGATTTTTAAAAGCTTGCTGGCGGCTGCAGTGGATCTTTTCCTAAAAGGTTATGCTGACAGAGATTTGAGCAAAAGCACACATTTCAAATACTTAATTTAGTGACATCAGTTTGGACTGGCGGGGAACTTTGTGTTTTGGTTTCTGTGATAGAAAACGTGGCATTTCACAGTAAATCTTTCCAGGACTCAGCAAAGCGATTTTCCTTCCTCCCACCCAGTTCTCAGTAATAACAATGAATGTTTACAATTGAGTTTTTGCTCAGAGCACTGTTTACTGAGTTCTCTGAGGTCAGAGAATGTACCTTCAATATCTGTGGCACTTTCTACAAGCTCTCTATGAACCAGGGTGCTGGGTTCATAGTAGATTCTTGATTAGCATTTTTATTTTAATGAATAATTTTTGGTCTTTTAGCCATAGAAATGGAATGCTGTACGGAGATCTCCAAGTCTCAATGGCCATGCTCTTTCCTCCTTACATTGCACCCAGTTGGTTCAACTCACATGGTAGCTTTCAGGGGCCCATTTGCTCCAAATGTATGGTTTCTGATGGGATGGAAATGCACTCATAATGTGTCTGAGCTGCAAAAAACTAAAATGCAGTCCTTGCAGGCAAAGAAATGTCCATCTAAGAACTTGATGATGAGTGTGCCCACTACCATATTACTTGTTACAAATTATAATCAATTCATTAATTTAGTGGGGAGGACTTGGTGTCCTTAGATTTGGGTTGGACCAAAGTTAAACCTTTCTACTTTAAATGGGAGAAATTTGTAGTATAAATAAGATGTGGTGATAGAACTAGATTTTCTTTTTGAAATGATCATTTAAAAATATTAGCATGGTTATTTAACATCAACGGTGCTATTAATTACTAATTAACTGTATTTATTCCCTGTAGAAGACCCAACCAGGTATCTACTTAGAAATAAAATACCTAGATTATTAGAATTATTCCACTAGATCAACGGTTCTCAACCTGTGGGTCGCGACCCTCTGGGGGTCGAACGACCCTTTCACAGGGCTCGCCTAAGACCATCGGAAAACACATATATAATTACATACTGTTTTTGTGATTAATCACTATGCTTTAATTATGCTCAATTTGTAACAATGAAAATACATCCGGCATATCAGATATTTACATTACGATTCATAACAGTAGCAAAATTGCAGTTATGAAAGTTATGAAGTAGCAACGAAAATAATTTTATGGTTGGGAGTCACCACAACATGAGGAACTGTATTAAAGGGTCACGGCATTAGGAAGGTTGAGAACCACTGCACTAGATGGTAATAACACTGCAAAGCTTTACATTACCACCAAAGTTTAATAAGTCCACTATATTATCTGTCCTTTAGATAAAAAGATTCAATCTGTGTGTGTGTGCATGTGTGTGTGTCCCAAGCACTAAACACACTGCGTGATACATCATATTTATTAATGTTTGAAAAATGGACAATTTATTTTGCCATTATTATTTTGAATAGCAAATTTTTATTTATTTATTTATTTATGTTGCTGCCAAATTTTACATGGGGATGGCAGTCCATCTTAGAAATAAGAAAGCTTGGATATATCTGATTACTTAATTGCTTAGATAAAGATAAGTTTCAATACAAGAGTAGGTAATAATAATGACCAGGTATGGCTCATGCCATCGTGAACAGCTCTTTAAAACCATTTTCTTAGGTTATTCTCCCAAACAGGTATTATCATCCCATTTCCCAGGGGAAGAAATCAAGACTCAAAAAAGCAATGATAACAAATGACTCCAAAACTTAGTGAGTTATAACGAAGAGTTCTTTCTCCCTGACATTACTTGTCCATCCCACATTTGCAAGTATACTCTGTGTCATCTTTACTCTGGTACTCAACCTTAAGGAGCAGTTCCTATCACGGTTGTTGTCAGAACCATGGCAGTGATGAAGAGATCACACCAGATCCTGAATTGCCTCTTAAAGGTTTTGTCCATGTCATTTTTGTTTATATATCATTGATCAAGAGAAGTCACAGGGCCACACCTGATTTCAAGGAAGCACAGTGTATAGTCCTTCCATGAAGAGGGGCACTTCAAAGGGTGGGGCTGGATCTTTTGAATAAGAATGCAATCTACCACTACTGAAACAAGAGCTGACCTGACCACAGCCTCTGGCTAATAGCAAAACAAAACAAAAAAGCTCTGGCTGGATGGCTCAGTTGGTTGGAGTGTCTGTCATCCATACACTGAAAAGGTTATGCGTCCGATTCCCAGTCAGGGAAAAGGTTATGCGTCCGATTCCCAGTCAGGGAACATACCTAGGTTGCAGGTTCGACCCCTGGTCTAGGCGCACACTGGAGGCAACCAATTGATATTTCTATTTCACATCAATGTTTCTCTCTCTCTCTCTCTCTCCCTTCCTCTTTCTCTAAAATCAATGAGACATATCCCAGGGGGAGGGTTTAAAAAAAATCTCTGATCAGAAATGCAGGGCTGCTTACACCCACACAGATGACCCATGAGGCAATTTGAGGTCTTTTGTTTTCTTCTTAGCTTTACCTTAGTGCTTGTCTTCTGCACTTCTGTTGTAGAGACTAGGATTTGAATTCCTGCTCATTCACAAGCTAAAACAAGTTATGAGCCTCTACTGTGTTTGTCAATTGCCTCTCTGAGCCTTGTTCTCTTTCATCTGCAAATAACTATCATGATAATTCCTACCTTCCATCATTAGAGATATTGAAAATAATACACTTGGTGTAATGCTTAGTATGTAGAAGGTATTTTAAAAAATAGTATCCAATATTATTATCATTCAAGGAACTACTCTCAGTAAGTCAATCACCAGGAAAGGATTGCTCCTGCATATGGGAGGAGTGAGTATTCCTCAAACGTGGAATCTAAGAATGTCATAACAGTATGTCTGCAGACCTCTTATTTTGAGAAATGCTTAGTTAGTGGTGTGTCCAAAGTTGAAGATGGATGGATGGGTGTATGGATGGATGGATGGATGGATAGACAGATAAATGGAATTTTAGACATGCTGCACAACACAGAGTTTTTGTAGACTGACAGAAATTACTATATACCCATTGCTCAGAAAAAAAGACAAATGAACAGCATGATAATCAATAGATGTGTGTCTCAGAAATGATTAACCAAGTTCTTATAGGAACATTGTTTATGTAGATAAAAAATTTGAAAAGTACATGTTTATAAGCATATTCCCTTGACCTTTTCACATATATTGTTTATACAATTTTAACATATTTTTTTTGGGGGGGGGAGTAGCCGAAAAACTCTCTTTTGCTCTTGCCAATAGAGTTACACAATGAAGTTAAAACAACATCTCAGCACTTATTTCTCCATATGTTTCTCTTCAGTTCTCTTCTAGTTTAAATCAAAGAATCTCTGATTGGATTCACCACTCATTACAGGACTAAAAACTGCTGAGATAGTGGGAAATTACTTCACAGATCTCCTTCTGCATCATCTATCCAGCCACATGACTATGTGTACAACTGTTTGCCTTGTCTAAGTGTTGCATGAAACCTGACTCTCCATAGCCATGTCTCCATGAAACCCCAAATTCAGCAATTTATTTTCTTATCTGCAAAGTGTCAAACAAGCTTTATCAGTTTTCTTTTATTTTGTGCTTATGTAGAATTCATGGCTTGCTCAGAAGGTTTTTCATAGCAACAAGAACAAATTTAGGAGAAAAATTAACATTTTGTAAGTAAATTCTTCTTTATCTGAAAATATCAGTTTTCTGGGAGTTTAGAGAAGGCCATGGGTCAAGTGTAAAGGAAGGTGGGTAGGGAGAAAAATCTATAAGTGACACTTGCATTTCAGTCACTCTTGATCTACTATTCTGACACAGTATTCTCAGTTTCTCAACTCTACTAAAAGAACACACACACACACACCAGAGCAAATAAACAAAAACTGTCTCCATGGATTTTGCTACACCTGCCTCTTGTTTTCAGCTAAACCTCAATGAAGAAAAGTCTAGAGCATAGGGCATTGATTTCAATCTAATGTAATATTCCAATTCTTCATTTTGATAGTGATATGATGAAGCTACTATATGTTAACATTACTTTTCCTATTTATTTAAATATTTTGAAGCTTGAAATAAGATTTCTAGTATTGGCATGCTTGGTTATTTGGACCACCCTCTTATTGAAAAAAAAAAATAAACTATTAAAACAATCCTTTTTAAGTGCTATAAAGATCTGACAATACAGCAAAGAAATATTGGCCAAAAACAGAAAGGAAAACAGGAACCCAGAGTAATAAAGAAATCTGTAGCTGCTTTTGTCCTGAGGGTTTTTGTGACCTTCACACATTAACATTTTCAGTTTGAAAGCCTCTTTGGTGAAAGGGGTAGAAAGTAAATGCTCATGTCTGATTTAAGTTATAGTACAGCAGACCCTACAAAATAAGTTGGGATTCCAGCATCACTCCTAGAGTAAATCAGTAGACTAGCCCTCATATAACCTTGAGCCTTGAGAGCACAGCACAAGGGAAAGAAGATCAAGTTTGGAACATGAAATAAGGGCCCCCAGCTGGTAGTACAGAAGCAAAGACAAATTTCTGGAGGAAGAAACCTTTACCTTAAGTCCCAAATATTCATTAAATAAGTTTACAAGTATGATGAATGGTAGGAAAGATAATTAGGCTCTCTGGGAAATAAGACACCAAGAGTGGGAGCAAGCAGAATCAATAGAAGCAGACGCAAAGGATTTCAAATGTCAAAAGTACCAGCCACAGAGGTGGCAGTGTAGAAAGATTCTATATTTACCTCCTCCCAGGAACACACCAAATCTACAGCTATATACAAAACAATTTTCTATGAAAGAAACCGCAAAACTATCTAAGTAACTATACATTGGGCAAGTAAGAAAAAACCCACATCTATATGGAGAGTAGAGTCTGAGACAACCTTGCCATAACTCCCTCCCTTAACATGGCAATCCATGATGAGGAGGGAACTCACAACTCTTCCTGAAGCAAAGAATTTAAGTCCCACATCTTGCATCCCACTTTTCAGATCTGTGCCTGAGAGGTAAGCCCCCCCAAATATCTAGTTTTTTAAAATATATATATTTTAAAAGAAAGGGAGAAAGAGAGAAAGGAAGGGAGAAAGAGAGAGAGAGAGAAACATCTATGATGAGAGACAATCATTGATCATCTACTTCCTGCACACCTCACACTGGGGATGAAGCCCACAACTGGGCATGTACCCTGACTGCCCTGATCGGGAATGGAACCATGACCTCCTAGTTCATAGGTTGACACTCAACCACTGAGCCACACTGGCAGGTCAAAACATCTAATTTTGAAAGCCAATGGAGTTTGAGTCCACAAGACTCACAAGGCTGTAGCAAACTGAGAAACAGTTCTTGAAAAGCTCCAGCAAAGTCACCTGGCTACCCTCTAGGGCACAGAACTAAGGCAGCTGAAACTCACCTGGTCTTTCTGTGAAAGAGGCCTATTTGCTTATCTTAAAGCTTCAGCTAGAGGGGCAGTCCCATAATTGAACACATATCTAGGGGCCCACTGAAACACTCTTCAAAGACTGCTGAGGCTTGACTGGTGCCATCTTTCACTCATTCTCTGCCTCACTCCAGGCGGCCAATATCTCCTGGGAAGATATTGCACACATGTAGTGTCCTGATTTTTGTGGCTCTGCCCAGGGATACTCCTTGATCATGTTTCTGGTGGCCATTGGGGTTTATGTTCACAGGTCCCACAGGATTGTAACAAATGGAGAGTCTTCCAGGACATGGCACAGAGAGAAGACTAAAATGTACCCCCAGTTTTCTGGGAAAGAAGTCTATTTGCCTATCTTAAAATTTTGACCTGAGGGGTAGGCTTCTAATTAAACCCACATTCAGGGGTTTACTGCAATCCTCTCTAGAGATTAGGGAGGCTAGCAGCTATCTTTGTGCTCTCCTTTTGCCCAATACAGGTCACTGGTGTTTCTGAGAAAGGAACTTATGTACAAATAAACCGGGTGGACCGGTTTTTGTGGCTGTCACACAGAGGATCTATCCCTGGATAGTCTGGCTCTGGTGGGCAGCAGATCTTGTGTTCAAGGATTCACTGGAATGACAGCAAACAAAGAAACAATTTGTAACTGGCTACCACCCCAGGGCTCAGTACAGAGGGAATAGACAGAAGTGTTCATCTCCTGTCTTCTTCTGAAAAAGGACTATTTACACACTCTAAAAGTCATTGCCGGACAGTCGGCTTCCAATTGGCCTAAGACTATGTGCTGACTAAGATCCTCCCCTACAGGACACTGACAGGTCTTGGCACACCCTCAAACACTAAAAATAAAGTAAGCTGCTTGGATATTTATGAAAGTTTAAGAGACAACAAGGATCTAGGGTCAGGTTGTACAACCAGGTTTGTCTCCTACAAGAGGCCATTCCTCCAAGACTAAGAGAGGAGTTTTTTTTTGTTTTTAAATATATTTTATTGATTTTTCACAGAGAGGAAGGGAGAGAGATAGAGAGTCAGAAACATCGATGAGAGAGAAACATCGATCAGCCGCCTCCTGCACATCCCCCACTGGGGACGTGCCCGCAACCCAGGTACATGCCCTTGACCGGAATCAAACCCGGGACCTCTCAGTCCGCAGGCTGACGCTCTATCCACTGAGCCAAACCGGTTTCGGCGAGAGGAGTTTTTTTGTTTGTTTTTTATCTAATGCATAGAAACCAACACAGAGAGCCAAAAAGAAACAAGAAACAAAGGAATATGTTCCAAATGAAAGATGAAGATAAAAATCTCAGGAAAAAAATCCTAATGAAACTGAGCTAAGTGATTTACTTGATAAAGAGTCCAAAATGATAGTCATAAAGATGCTCACCAAAGTCAGGACAACAATGCATTAACAAAGTGAGAATTTTAAGAAAGAGACAGAAATTATAAGAAAGTACCAACCAAAATGTACAAACCTAAAAAATAATACAATAACTGAACTGAATTGCAGAATACAGCAGACTGAATGAAGCTGAAGAAAGGTTTAGAAAACTAAAAAACAGAGAGAGCAACTCATTCAATCAGAGAAACAAAACAAAAAACAATGAAACAGAATGAAGATAGTCTAAGGCAGGGGTCCTCAAACTTTTTAAACAGGGGGCCAGTTCACTGTCCCTCAGACCGTTGGAGGACCAGACTATAGTTTAAAAAAAAACTATGAACAAATTCCTATGCACACTGCACATATCTTATTTTGAAGTAAAAAAACAAAACGGGAACAAATACAATATTTGTATTTGCATGTGGCCCGCGGGCCATAGTTTGAGGACCCCTGGTCTAAGGGACTACGGAACAACTTCAAGCAGGCCAATATTTGCATTACAAAGATCCCAGAAAGACAAGAGTGAAAAAAAAAAGTAACAGAAAACTATGTGAAGAAAAAATTCCTTAACCTAGGGAAGGAAAGAGACACTCAGATCTAGAATACCCAGAGAGTTCCAAATAAGATCAGTGTAAAGAGACCCAAACCAAGACATATTCTATATAATAAAAGGCTAATATGCAAATAGACCGAATGGCAGAACAACTGAACAACGTGTCACTATTATGTGTGCTGACCACCAGGGGGCACACGCGGAACATGGCGGGTGTTGGCTGGCGCCGGATGGTGGAGCAGGTGAGCGGGGGTGCCTGACCAAGGTGGGGTGCTGGTCACTGTCAGTAGGGTGAGCCTCTGGTGGTTACTGAAAATTCTTTGGTCCACGTGCTGCGGTCCCACCCAACACTCACACCTGCTGTCGGCAACATCCCCGCTCATACTCGCTGCTGGCGCCCAGCGCCGTCCTGATCTCTGGGCACCATCAGCGGGTGCAAGTGGTGGCTGGCAGCCCTGATCGCCCCTGAGAGCATCTCTACCTCCCCCTGCTCCTGAGGGGCAATCGGGGATGCCAGCCATTGCTCCCACCCACTGATGGTGCCAGCCGTGCTCGCACCTGCTGCTGGTGCCAGCCCCAATCACTCCGTGCCTTCAGCAGGTGTGAGCGGGGCCAGCGCCATCAGTGCGTGGGAGCACCAGTGGCAGGAGTGGAGCTGCCAGTAGACAGGGGACTGGGGGCCGTGGCAGGAGGATGGGCTGAGGCACACCTATGCCCACTGCAGCCTCACAGCCCACAGTTCCTTTCAAGGTGCATGAATTCATGCACTGGACCCCTACTTATAAATAAAATGTCAGAAGGTCAAGACAATGAGAGAATATTAAAAGTAGCAAGAAAGCCCTAGCTGGTTTGGCTCAGGGACAGAGCGTCAGCCTGCAGACTGAAGGGTCTCAGGTTCAATTCCAGTCAAGGGCACATGCTTAGGTTTTGGGCTCGATCCCCAGTAGGGGGCATGCAGGAGGCAGCTGATCAACAATTTTCTCTCATTGACATTTCTCTCTCTCTTTCTCCCTCTCCCTTCCTCTCTGAAATCAATAAAAATATATTTTTTAAAAAAGTAGCAAGAAAACCTGGCTAGTGTGGCTCAATGGTTAAGTATCAATCCATGCACCAAGAGGTCACTGGTTCGATTCCTGGTCATGGCACATACCCGGGTTGTGGGCTTGATCTCCTGCAGAGGGCAGCCGATTGATATTTCTCTCTTATTGATATTTCTATCTCTCTGTTCTTCTCCCTTCCTCTCTCTCTAAAATCAATAAAAACATATAAAAAAAGTAGCAAGAAAAAAACAACTTGTTATGTACAAGGGAACCCCCATAAGACTAAGAGAAGATCTTTCATCAGGAACTTTGCAGGCCAGAAGGAAGTGTGGCACAATATATTAAAAATGCTGCAATAAAAACACTGCCAATCCAGACTACTCTATCCAGAAAAATTGTTCAGAATTGAAAGAGAAATAAAGTGTTTCCCAGACAAGTGAAAACTAAAGGGATTCATTGCAGTTAACTTGGTCTTACACGAAACGTTAAATGTGACTTGGGATGGGGAACACATGATATAATATACAGATGAGGTATTACAGAATTATACACCTCACACCTATATAATTTTATTAACCAACTAGAGGCCCGGTGCATGAAATTCATGCACTGGGGGAGGGGTGTCCCTCAGCCCAGCCTGCACCCTCTCCAATCTGGGACCCCTCGGGGGATGTCTGACTGCCGGTTTAGGCCCGATCAGTCAGACATCCCTCTCACAATCAGGGATTTCTGGCTCCCAACCGCTCACCTGTCTGCCTGCCTGATTGCTCCTAACTGCTTCTGTCTGCCAGCCTGATCACCCCCTAACCACTCCCCTGCCAGCCTGATCGACACCTAACTGCTCCCCTGCCAACTCAATCACCCCCAACAGCCCTCCCCTGCCGGCCCGGTCACCCCCAACTGCCCTCCCCTGTAGGCCTGGTCCCCCTCCAACTGTCCTCCCCTGCCAGCGAGTCACCCCTAACTGCCCTCCTCTGCAGGGGTTGTCCTCCCCAACTGCCTTCTTGCTGCCGGCCCTAGTCTCTCCCCAACTGCCCTCCCTCCCCCTGCCCAGCCTGGTTGCCCCACAATGCCCTCCCCTGCTGGCCATCTTGTGCCCACATGGGGGGTGGCCATCTTGTGCGAGGGCATGATGGCCAATTTTGCATATTTACCTCTTTATTATATAGGGATGTCACCCCAATAAATTAAATTAAAAAAAATGTTAAAGGGACATCATTAAATAGTAACAGAAAAACATATGGAAGTATAAATATCACCAGTAGTGTAAATATTCAGAAAGTTCAAACTAATCTAATGTAAAGATGGTAGGTTAATCACTTGCAAAGATAGTATGAAGTTTAAGAAACAAGAATAGTAAAAGTAGCTATAACTATAATAATTTGTTAATGAATATACAAGGTAAAAATATGTAAATAATGACATCAAAAACATAAAATATTGGGGGGCTGAGTCAAAACATAGAGCTTTGGAATGAATTTAAACTTAGTTGTTATCAACTTAAAGTAGATGTTTATAAATTATTTTATGTAATCCTCATTGGAACCACAAAGCAAAAACCTGGACTAGTACACAACAGAAAAGAGAAATGAATATAAACAAACCACTGCAGAAAATCAGCCAAATCATTAAGAGCGCAAGAGAAGTAAGAAAGAAAGGAACAAAGGAATTACACAGCCAGAAAGCAATTACAAAATGTCATTAAATCCATACTGATGCATAATTACTTAAAAGTAAATGGATTAATTCTTTAATAAATAGACATAAAGTGTCAGAATGGATTAAAAAAAACAACACAAGACTCATCTATATACTGCCTAGAAGATACTCACTTCAGATGTAAGAACATGCATACTAAAAGTGAAGGTGTAAAAAAGATATTCTATGCAAATGGAATCCATAGAAATTTGGGGTAGCTATACTATACCAGACAAAATATACTTTAAGACAAAGACTTCATAAGAGAAAAAAAGAAGATTATTATATAACTAGAGGCCCAGTACACAAAATTCATGCACTCTGGGGTGGGGTTCCCCTAAGCCAGGCCTATGCCCTCTCACAGTCCAGGAGCCCCACGAGCGATCACCCCAAAAAGGTAGGCCCTGCCCATCCAGCCAGGGCTCCATGATGGATCGCCCCCACAGAGGGAGGCCCAGGCTACCTGCCATGTCAGTCAGCTACAATCCCTACTGGTTTTTACAGCCTGAAGTTATGGGGACTTCTCTTCCCAGCTCTGGATCCCTAGGCTGGGGGTCTTGTGTGGGGCTGGGACCCCTTGCTCCTCACAGGAGGCCTCTGCAGCCTAGATATCCCTCCTGATTAAAAAAAATGCCACATGCGGGTGTCAGATCAGCCCATTCTGTGTCTCCACCACTCCTACCGTCTCAATATGCTTTTTTCTTTACTTCTCTAGTTGTAGGATTTCCATTCAGCCAGCTTTCAGGCAGTTCTGAATGATGGTTGTTCTGTATTTGAATTGTAATTTTGATGTGGTTGTGGGAGGTGGTGAATGTTTATCTACACAACCATCTTGGTTCTCCCTAAAATTTTTAAAAGACCCTTTGACTACAATTGTTGGAGACCATTCTCTTAAATTCTTGTCTCCTCATAGTTTTGTTAGTGAGGCAGCACTGGAGCAGCCACAATTTGTATGTGCCAAAGAAGAAGTTGGGTAGGGAGATACACTGTATTTAGATACAGTGGGGTGGATTAATATGTTTTGCAGTCACTTTCAACTCCCTTGTATTTAAGAAATGCTGGCTATCTCAGTGCAAGAATGTGGTTGTTTCGATGATAGACTTTGTCAAGAGAATGGGCTGCCTACTAGTGATGACTAATAGACACCCCTTATTTTTCCTTAGTGTAAGAATGTAAAAGCCATGCTGAGAAGGCAATAGAAAGCAATGGATTCTCACTTCTGAGGAGGAAACAAGATGACCAGTTTTCCAGATATGCTCCTGTATTTTGAATGGAGAAGAATCACTGACCCGGTAATCTTAAGGCCTTGCACCTAGTGGTTTGCTGGTTGCTTTGTGCATTCTTTTTGAAGCCCTCCCAGTGAAAGCAATAGACTAACATTGCAAGATGAAAGAGAGATTAGTATGATGATGATGTTGTTGTAGCACGTAGTGAGGATTTTGTTTCATATTGAAATAATATCTGAATGTTTAAAAAATTCTAACAGTATTAAAGGTTATTAAGTGCTGCTTTCTTTTACCCTGAACCTCAGCACACCAGATTCCCTCCCTACATATTCCTTTTTGCTGTCTTCTCCCAGCAATGTCCCATGTATGTGCTCCATCCAGATCCTGGCTTGATACAAACGGTAGCTTGCCCATCGTGCTGTAGCGTTTTCAGGTACTCAGGATTTTCTTTTATTGATTTACTAGAGGCCCGGTGCACAAAAATTTGT